>NC_137051.1:25051741-25381741 GCF_032717465.1 Coenobita brevimanus
AACAATAAACAAATTATATCACTAGTCTCATAGTCAGCAGAAACGAAGTCAGTATTCACATATACTGTACAGTACTGGTACTGTACTTTTGACATTAATGCATGTGATCATTACAGCACTGTGATCTGTGGCAAATTTGAGATTGTACATAATTGTTAGTTCAGGAATTGAACTTTCCAAACCCATGCCATATCTCTAATGCTACAAAGATGAAAGAAACTGATGTCATCATTTAAGCAGAGTAGTTATTTATATATTTTAGACTTCTGTAGTGAAATAGCCATTAGTCTGTAAGAAATTATTTTGTGAATACATTGATGTTAACACATCGTACATAGATGTTCAGGACCACTTGTGGATAGTCGTCAGCGTTTCCTCCCAGTCACCTGCCAGCAGTCACCACCCAGTCTGCAGTGAGGAATATCCTACTTTACAGTAATCCTGTGTGATTTTTTTTTCTTGAAGCCTGTCTTATAAGTAAGACCAAGGTTAGCATTTTATTATTTTATTTTTTTAAGTAGAATATTGTATAGTTTGCAGTCATTCTGGATTTAGCCAAAGATTTCCCTTCCTACCCTATTTTTTGTTAGTACAGATTATGTTCAGGAGTTTCATACAGTTTCCACTGTAACTGAAATTACAGTAAAACCCCATATACTTGTTGCAGCCTAATGTAAAATATCTGTATATCTATCTATAGCATCCTGCAAAGGGTGGCCGCAGACAAAACGCCTCCAAGTCGCTCTGTCACCCACCATTTGACTACCCTCCCCCCAACTCACCCCCCCCATCCCTCATATACCTCTCAACTCCATCCCTCCACCTCATCCTCAGTCTACCCCTCCCTCTCTTTCCCTCCACCTCACCTACATACACCCTCTTAGTCAGTCTTTCATTCTCCATTCTCTCCACATGTCCAGACCGCCTCAGTGTATTTCTCCTAATCTTCTCAACTACATCCACATCCACCCCACAATGTTCCTTCACTTCTTCATTCGTCACCCTGTCCCTCCATGTCACTTCACATGCTCCTCTTAAGTAACTCATTTCTACTGCTCTCACTCTTGACTTGCTCCCCTCTTGCAGGGTCCATGCCTTGCTTCCATACGTCAGGTTAGGGATCGCAATACTATCATGCAATGACTTCTTAACTTCCATACTCAACTCCCTATTCCTCATCACTGCTTTCAGTGAACCAACAACCTCCCTTCCCTGCTGTACCCTTTCACTCCTCCATTCCCCAAAGTTCCATCCTTACTCATCACACTACCCAAGTACTTGAATGCACTCACACTCTCCATATCCTCACCATCCAACCTTACTGTACATTCTGTGACTTCATTCCTCTCAAACACCATAAAATATGACATTGTAAAATGTTTGCACTCAGGAGCACTGGGCAACACAAACTCAGAAGTGGGAGCTTTGGTCACAGCTAAGAATACTTTTCACTTTCAGCTGACACAAATCCTTCCTTGTTTATTATTATGTAGGTATGCTATGTGGAAAAAATAATTGACCACTGTACTGGTAAACACTACATGAATCACTGTAGGGTCGTTTCCGGTTGGAAATTATATGCCATCCCATTTTGTGCTCAAAGAATACTGTAATTAATAGAAATGGGTATATTCAGTTCCCATGTAATATTCCATGCTAACTGATTAAATTTCACAGTAATTGATTACCAAACAGTTACTTCCAGCATTAGCTATTAATTACATTATTGTACTGCACATGCCTTAAAGATGAATAATGGAGATGATTTCGTGCATGAAATTCTTAGTTCTGCAGCATGTATACATGATGGCTGTTGTGTATATGTATGTAACAGCATATCTTGCTCTTGTGTTCCTGAACTTGAATCTTCTGAATTCGCCACTCTCTGGCTTTGGCTATCCTGTCATTCTCTGACTAAATACATCTGTGCTGTGTATTTATCCCCAGATTCTACTGACAATGTAAAATTCTTTGATTATCTTACTTCTGAGATGGAACACATCCTATCAATTCATCCTTTGTTTGAAATCTCAATTATAGGTGATTTCAATGTTTACCACCACCTTTGGCTGTCCTTTCCATTCACTAATCCACCTGGTGAACAAGCCTACATCTTTTCTATCCTTAATTACCTACAGCAACATATATGGCACCCTGCCCATATCTCTGACTGCTTTAGAGAGAGTTCCAACATACCTGAACTTTAGCTGTTAATCTTTTCTCTCTGTTGAGCTCCTCCTATCACAACCTTATCACCATAACTTATCCTATCACTCCAGTAAGGCCTGTGGACCCTGTCAAGAAGCAGCAGCTGTGGCACTTTGGAGCTAGTACAGTAACCGGGAGGTCCTCAGGCAATATTTTCATTGATTTTCCCTTGGATGATAATTGTTTCCATGATCAAGAGCCATCTGAGTGTGCCTTGCTTATTATTAAGGTTATTCTCCTGGGTATGGAAGCATACATTCTTTTCTCATTTCCTGTGACTAATGAAAAAAAAAAAAAATTGGTTTAACCATACTTGTTCTAATGCTGTCCACAACAAAGAAAAGATCTGCAAAAGGTACCAGAGCCAACCCACCCCTGAATCTCATCTTTTTATGTTTCTGCCCAGAATCATGCTAAGTCTGTCCTTTACTTTGCTAAAAATAATTTCTTTTTATCTATCTACAATATTGCCAGACGCTTCAGTCCCATTAGGGGTATCCACAAACAAATTGCCTCTGTGTTGCCCTGTCCCCCGCCCTTTGTTCAGTCCTTAGGCATCACCTGTTGGTCAGTCCTGGTCCGAGGTTTCTTGTTTGTATTTTTAGTTAGATGTATTCTGGAGAGTGGCACTAACCCTCCACCAACGCACTTGTTGTCACAAAGGGGAAAACGTGTTGGTTGGTTATAAGGTTGCCACCTAGTGCTGAAAAGGATTTCCTGGTTTACAAGAAATCATTTGGCTTGCCACTCAGTGTAGAGATATCCTAAAATAGAGTACTGTACCTCTGCACTAAGTGGGTGGATGATGGGCTTCCCCACCTACCCCTACCATTTCTACTAAATGCTCTGATATCTGACTCAAATTCTTCCTGCTCCTTCTAGCACCTTGCCAAAAACCTTTCTAACAAATTTACTTCATCATCCTTCCCTCCTCTTTTCTGCTCTGATGGTTCTCTAGCTGTTTCTTCTGCTGATAAAGTAGAACTCTTCACTCAGAGTTTCTCCTCCAATTTCACCTTAGATGATTCCAGTGCTGTTCCTTCATCACTTCCCTCCTCTGACTTCCTCATGGCTGACATTGAAATTTCATCAGCTGATGTGTTTTCTGGCATTACTGGCCCCAATACTAACAAGGCATATGAGCCTGATGGGGTCCTTCCTGTTGTCCTCAATAACTGTATTTCTGCACTTTCACCCTGCCTAGGTAAATTTTTTTGCCTTTGTCTCTCAACTTGTACCTTTCCTTCTTGCTGGAAGTTTGCTTTCATTCAGCATGTCCCAAAGAAGGGTGACCATTCCCAGCCCTGTAGCCATCACCCAGTTGCTTCAACATCCCGTACTTCTAAATTTTTAAAATCTGTTCTAAAAAATAAGTAAATTAATTATAAAAAAAAAAAACTAACAACCTTCTTTCTGATCGTCAGTATGGGTTCCACCAGGGACACTCCACTGGTGATCTTCTCACCTCCTTTTCAGACTCTTGATCATTCTCCTTTTGGGACATTCATTGCACTTGATATCTCAAGGCTTTCAGGTGAGTCTGGCATAAATCTTTAATTTTCAAACTGCCCTCTTATGGCTCTTAACCTTCTACAGTATCTGTGCCTTCATCTCTAGCTTCCTTTCTGGTTGGTCTGTGGCTGCTGTTGTAGACAGCCACCATTCTTCTAGAGCTATCAGAAGTAGTGTTCCTCATGGCTGTATCCTATCACCAGCTCCCTTCCTTCTGTTCATCATTGACTTGAGCTGTACATCGAACCTAATCTACTCATACACTGATGACTCCACCCTTCACCTTTCACTTCACATCTTGCAGTGTCCATCTCAGCAATTACTTCAACAAACAAGGGATGAGGCAATGACACACCTAATGTCTGACTTGGCTAATATCTGTGATTAGGTTAAAAGTTATCTCGTTGCTTTCAGCGCTTCAAAAACTCAGTTCTTATATCTATCAACCATACAGAATCTTCCACAAGAGTACCCTCTAATTTTTTATAATATCCTAGTCAATCTTGCATCATCTTTAAACATACTTGGGGTTTCATTCTCTTGGGATTTATGTTGGAAAGATCATATTGCCTCTCTTGCAAAATCTGCATCCAAAAGATTAGTTGTGCTAAGCCAACTCCCTGCCTTCTTTACCCCTACACAGGTTTTATTCACCCAAGCAGAGTACAACACTTTTGTGTGGGGAGGCTTTCCACATACTGTGTGTGTGTGTGTGTATCACCATCCACTCAGTTGATGTAGTGCTGCTCTCGGGTGTCTGCTCTTTCCTCTCTTCCATCCTTCTTCCTTCCATCTTCTGTCTTTCTTTCCTTCATTCTTTCCTCATCCTTCTGCCTACAGGTGACTTTAAACTCCCTCTTCTGTCTTTCTTTCCTTCATATGATTTCCTGTACGCCAGGAAACCATTTACTACTCTGGGTGGTAACCATATAACCATATTTTGGCACCTAGTGGTTTAGTGGGTAATTACGGCGCTCCAATCGGATTGAGCTGATGGAGGTTTATATCCAAGGGATGGTTGGAGTTTATTGCTCACCTAATGCCACTCAGGGATGAGTGAGGCTGGTCACTCTCATCTAATGTCAGGAAAGGGTCTCTCCATTCCATAGTAAAGAATAGTTTCATGTCCATGAAATAAAAATTGCAAACAGAATTCCAGGGTACAGAAAACGTACAAAAAGGGGATATTTATGCTGGAAAGAGTATGTCTATTTATCTATTGCCAGATGCCTTAGTCCCATAAGGGGTGGCCACAAACAAATCGCCTCCATGTCACTCTGTCCTCCGCCATTTCATTGCCCTGCTCCCAGCCCACAACCCCTTCTCTCATATACCTCTCCTCTCCATCCCTCCATCTCATCCTTGGCCTCCTCCTCCCTCTCCCCCCTCTCCACCTCACTCACATACAGTACACTCTCCTCGTCAGTCTTTCATTCTCCATCCTCTCCACGTGGCAAAACCACCTCAGTTTGTTTCTCCTAGTACTTCCTGTCACAACCACATCCACACTACAATGCTCCTTCACTTCCTCATTTTTCAGTCTGTCTCTCCATGTGATGCCACGTGCTCTCAAATAACTCATTTCCACTGCTCTTATTCTTGACTTCTGTCCCTGCAGCTAGGTGCAAGCTTCACTTCCATACGTCAGAGTTGGTATCACAATTCTGTCATGTAGTTGCTTTTCTACTTCCATGCTCACTTCCCCGTTTCTTATCACTGCTTTCATGGAACCAGCAACCTTTCTTCCCTGTTTCACCCTTTCAAGCACCTCACCCTCTAAACTCCCATCCTTACTCATCATACTACCCAGGTACTTAAACACATTCAATACAGTTATACAAAACGCAGACAGAAGACACATCCGTAGAGGCAACAGAGAGTCACAACCTTAATACAATTATACAAAATGCAGACAAAAAACACATCCCTAGAGGCAACAGAAAGAGACACAACCCCAACTTCACACCAGAAATTAAAGGCTTCATCAGACAACGGGACACACTATGACACTCCCCAACACCCCATACATAAGACACAGTACAACAAATACAAGAACTCAACACTCAAACAAACAATAACAGAACAGCAAACATTAAACTGCAAAAATTATCTCCAGACACTTGACCACAAAACAAACATCAGCAAACTGTACAAAACACTAAACAGCATCACACTTTCCAATAGCAGCACTGCACAATCACACGATGCCATCACAACAACAGACACCCTACCTTCAAACAAACAACAAGCAAACTCTCTCAATAATCACTTTTCACATGTCAGCCATCTAAACCCCCATCGCAACAACCGACATATCATCCAACGTAAGAGACAGTTCCCTACAGACCCACACTACGCACCTTTCACTTTACAACCAGACGAAGCACATCAGCAGCAGCCATAAGCACTCATCTGCCTGTGGACCAGACAACATAAGCAACATTCACCTTAAACACCTTGGACCACAAGGCATACAAGCACTCACCAGCATATCAAACTAAAGCTACTCTATCTATCTATCTATCTATAGCCCGACGCCCTAATCCCGCAAAGGGTGGCCGCAGACAAAACGCCTCCAAGTCACTCTGTCACCCACCATTTGACTCCCCTCCCCCCAACTCACCCCCCCCCTCCCTCATATACCTCTCAACTCCATCCCTCCACCTCATCCTCGTTCTACCCCTCCCTCTCCCTCCCTCCACCTCACCCACATACACCCTCTTAGTCAGTCTTTCACTCTCCATCCTCTCCACATGTCCAAACCACCTCAGTGTATTTCTCCTAATCTTTTCAACCACATCCCCATCTACCCCACAACGTTCCTTCACTTCTTCATTCGTCAACCTGTCCCTCCATGTCACTCCACATGCTCCTCTCAAGTAACTCATTTCCACTGCTCTCACTCTTGACTTGTTCCCCTTGCAAGGTCCACGCCTCGCTTCCATACGTCAGAGTAGGGATCACAATACCATCATGCAGAGACTTCTTAACTTCCATACTCACTTCCCTATTTCTCATCACTGCTTTCAGCATGCCTACAACCTTCCTTCCCTGCTGTACCCTTTCACGCACTTCATCCCCCAAAGTTCCATCCTTACTCATCACACTACCCAAGTACTTGAATGCACTCACATTCTCCATATCCTCACCATCCAACCTCACTGCACACTCTGTGACTTCATTCCTCTCAAACACCATAACTTTACTTTTGTTTACATTAACTTTCAGCTTCCTCCTCCTACACACTGTCCCAAATTCATTCACCAAACCTTGCAACTCCCATTCATCTTCACTCAACAATACTGTATCATCGGCAAACAGCAACACCGGAAGCTTCCAAATCTCACCCTCATTCATTAGGGCCACCCCCACATCCACTGCCCTACCTTGTACCTCCTTTACGACCCCATCCATATATATATTAAACAGCCATGGAGACATTACACACCCCTGTTTCAGTCCCACATTGAGATCAAAGAACTCACTCAGCTCACCATCCACTCGCACCGTAGCCCTAGCTCCCTCGTACATACTCTTCACAGCACTCAACAATTTCCCCTCCACTCCATATATTCTTAATACCTTCTACATACCTTTCCTATCTATTCTGTCATAAGCTTTCTCCAAGTCCATGAAGGCAGCGTACACTTTCCTTCCCTTCTCTAGATACTTCTCCACTAAACATCTTAGAACAAATATCTGATCTACACACCCTTTTCCCCATCCTAAATCCCCCTTGTTCTTCTCCAACTAGCTCCTCTGTCATATGCCTAACCCTATCAATGAGTATTCTACCATATATTTTACCAGTCACACTAAGAAGGCAAATACCCCTATGGTTACCACATACTTCTCTCTCCCCCTTTTCCTTTGTACAGAGGAACAATTATACCTGATTTCAGTCCTCTGAACCCTTCCCTCTTCCCAAGCCAATCTACACAACTTCCATATCCACTCCGCAACAATCTCACCCCCATACCTAAGCATTTCACCACATACTCCATCAATTCCTGGGGCCTTTCCCAGCTTAATCTTCTTCATCGCTTCCACTACTTCCGACCTACTGATCTCTTCCTCCCTCCTCTCATCTCTTCTTCTCCCAGCCATTCCCCAACCACTTATACTCACACTGCTCTCACTCTCTACATTCAACAAATCCTCAAAGTGCTCCTTCCATCTCCTCAATTTCTCTCTCTTCTCTACCAACAATCTATTATTCCTATCTTTCACTCCCCTACTATTTCCCCTTTCACACATCCTTACTTTCTTTACCTCCTTCCAAAACAATTTCTTACTCTCCCTCCATTTCACACTCAGATTCCTCCCAAACTCTTCATCCACTTTCTTCTTACTCTCCTTCACCAGTCTCTTAACCTCCCTTCTCCTGCTCACATACCTCTCTCTCTCTCTCTCTCTCATCTTCTCCCCTCCCTCTACTCGCCAACCATTCACCATATGCCTTATTCTTTTGTTCCACAGCTCGTTTCACCTCATCATTCCACCATGCTGTCCCTTGCACACCCTTGCATCTCCTCCTCACTCCACAAACCACCTCACACGCTGCGCTTATCTCTTCCGTGAATATCTTACATACGTCTTCCACCCCTTCCATCTGCTCTAGCTCATACCTTCCCAATCTTTCTTCCACTATGCTCTTATACTCTGTCCTCTTCTCACTATCTTGCAATTTCTCCACTCTTCTCACAGGAGCTGTTTCCTCCTGTCTTCCCCTTCGCCTCCTCAACCACTTTCTTTGCAGCTCTACCTTGGCCATCACTAAGTGATGGTCCGAGACTCCATTCCCCCACCCTCTCCACACCCTTGCATCCAACACTTGTCTTCTCATTCGCTCATCCACACACACGTAGTCTATCATTGCCTTTCGTTCAACAAGTTCACCATCCATCCTCCTCATTACTCTCCATGTATACCGGTGGATCATCTTATGACGAAAGTAGGTGTTGGCTATTGCCAAACCCTTACCAGCACAGATGTCCACCAAAGCACTACCATTCCCATCTACTTCTGCTGGCACACCCCACTGACCAACCACTCCATCCACTCGTACATTCCCGACTTTGCCATTCATGTCTCCAATCAACATCACTCTCTCGCTCCTCTCAAACTTGTCCATACATGCTTCTACTCTCGCCCAAAACTCATCTTTCACTCTTGCCACTCGATCCTCTGTTGGAGCATACACACATACAATCGACCATGCTTGTATACCTACTTTCATCCTCACCCATACAATCCTTGCACCCACTGTTCCATACTCTCTTATATTCTCCTTCCACTTCTTGCTTATCATCAGACATACTCCCTCTCTTGCCCTCTCATTCTCACTGACTCCCGCACATATACCTACACCGTATTCCCATTCTCTCATCCTTTCACCTTTCCATTTAGTTTCAGTCAATCCACATATATCCACTTTTGCATCCTCAAGCACCTGGACAATCTCTCTCTCTTTCACTTCATCATTCACTCCTCTCACATTCCACGTTCCTACTCTCAGAATGTCCTTTGTCCGTTCCTTAGTCGTCAACGTATGGTCCGTCCGGGTCCGAGGCGCTTTATTTGCTTTTTTAGTTAGTTCTTTTTACGGGGTGGGGCACTAACCCACCACCAACCCTTTTAGTCGCCTCGTACGACAAGCAGGGATACTGGGGGAGTATTCTTGGAACCCCCTACCCCCAGGGACACAACATAATACCCAGCATCTGGACGCATGGCATTATCATCACTATCCCTAAACCCAACAACGACCCCACGTTACCTTCCTCACATTGCCCCATCACACTCCTCTGCACCCTCTCTAAAGTCACGGAACGACTGGTACTACAACTAGTTACACCTTACACCCCCCTAGCCCCATCACAACATGGCTTTAGGCCAGGGGTTCCCAACCTTTATTTACCCATTACCCCATTTTCCACACCTCCCTTCACTCATTACCCCTCATTGCTTATGTTTCCACAATTGCATTTTAGCTGCTTAACATTTTGATGCCTAGATTTTAGTTTGAATGTAGGACTTAATTAAAGGTTAGGCTAAAACCAAGAGAGTTATTGCAAGGAGTAATTTATTTTTAATATTAACACTGATACCAAATAAACATGACTTTAAACATTCATCTCTGAATTTTAATATAGGTCTGAAAGTCTATCATAACTGGTATGATTTTTAGATTTTTTTTTTTTTTTGTTACCTCCCCCATTACCCTTCACAAAAGACCAAATTACCCCACTTGGGGTAATTTACCCCAGGTTGGGAACCCCTGCTTTAAACATTCATCTCTGAATTTTAGTATAGGTCTGAAAGTCTATCATAACTGGTATGATTTTTAGATTTTTTTTTTTTTGTTACCTCCCCCATTACCCTTCACAAAAGACCAAATTACCCTACTTGGGGTAATTTACCCCAGGTTGGGAACCCCTGCTTTAGGCTGCTGCACTCCACAAACACCCTTCTTACAGACCTTACACAGAGAGAGTGATTGATGGCATGATTTCAACTAGGCCACCACACAGAACACTTCTAGTCACACTAGACATTAGCAGAGCTTTTGATGCCATCCCCCGCCACAACCTCACAAACAAAATATTCAACGCAAACATGCACAATAACACAAAAAGATGGCTGGCAAACTACTTAGCAGGCAGATGTGCACATGTAACATTTGCCGGTCAGTCGTCGAACATCAGAAACTTCGCAGATGGCGTCCCCCAAGGATCTGTTTTGTCCTCTACACTTTTTAACCTATACATGCACCACATACCCACACCCCACACATCACAGATACACGTAGCATCCTATGTAGATGACATAACATCCACATGTACACACCAAAATGCATACACAGCTGCACATATCCTCCAACCTTACCTCAACACACTACACAAATGATTCACCACAAACAGGCTCAAAATAGCCCCAGCCAAATCTATAGTGACCCTTCTCACAAACTGGACAGCAGAACACAGCCACATTCCTTCTCACAAACTGGACAGCAGAACACAGCCACATTCCACACCTTACCATAAACAACACACACACACACACACAAAATCCTTGGTGTAACATATAATACATCACATTTAAATTTTAAGATCAGTCCGCACTCTTAAATCGTGTCACAACTCTGAATAATTAGAAATTCTAATGAAAAGAGGAGTTCTGCGGGGAGGGAGGTTTGAAAAAATCGCGATAAATCAAAGTAGGCTGAAGGAAAACTATTTCCTTATATATCCTCTATTATCACAGTACGGACTGATCTTAAAATTTAAATGTGTTATACCAACGCATAGATTAAGCAGGTTTCCTTAATTTTCTGTTATATTTCGGAGTGTCAGATTTAAAGGAATTGTTCGAATGCTGACCTTGACTTGGACTGTTACTATACTTTGCTGACTCATATCTCTATCTTCCTACGAAGATTTCATTGCTGATAAGTATATAACGGATTTCTTATTGCTTTTGACGATTGTATTGTCGACAAACTCAGTATCACATCTGATAATAAAAAGAGTATCAGTTTTAGCAACAACGAAATCGAACAAACACTTCCAGTCAATCAGAATCTCGGCAGGAACAGTGTTGCCATACATGCCTGGCCAGATTAATTGGTGAGGTATAAAATTTTTTCTTTTACCACGTATCGATTATACTTGGCTGAGAAGTATGCCTCGAACCAGTGGACTAATAAACATATAAAGGAAAAAATACAGCAAATCCTCTATATAATAAACTACTTGGGGGGACGTGTTATTCATTAAATTCGAAAGTTGTTGTTGGATAATATTTATTTACGAACCCAGTGTCTTACCCAACGTCATTAGATACATTGTGGTGCCCAATATTTACATATGTTAATTTTCTGTCCGCTTCATATGAGTCTGTGCAACTCGGTATTGTGTAAGTATATATATGTAATGTCCCATCTCATCATGTGGTTAGTTGGTCTGTTGGCCGACTCCACTGTTATATACTGAGCCTTTTTTGGTATACTGTGTAAGGAGACTTCATTTGGCTCAAGGAGTTCAGTAAAGCCGAAATTTGGTAAATCGATGTTAGGAGGAATACACTGAGGTGGTTTGGCCATGTGGAGAGGATGGAGGGTGAAAGACTGACGAAGAGAGTGTATGTGAGTGAGGTGGAGGGGGGGGAGAGAGAGGGGGAGGCCGAGGATGAGATGGAGGGATGGAGTGGAGAGGTATATGAGAGAGGGGGGTGTGAGTTGGGAGCAGGGCAGTGAAATGGCGAGGGACAGGGCGACGTGGAGGCGATTTGTTTGTGTCCACCCCGAACGGGATTGAGGCGTCTGGCAATAGATAGATAGATAGATGTTTTAATAGTTTAGTTTTTTTTTTTACTTGATTGCATGTGATGAAAGATCTGGTAAATTTAACCCTTTTAGTAAGAGTGCAATTTGTTGTTTCATTGTGGTTGCTATCAGTATTTTTTTTTTTTTTTTAATACTCAGGCTTTATAAATTATTTCCCTTAATCCCTTCAGTTAAAGAGTGAATAGCCTCTATTTTATTGCAGGGAGGATGAATACAGTTAACATAAAATAAACTAAAAGACTCTCAAGAGACAGTTACTGATCTCCATATATGAGAATATTGCTAAACCTTTTTTTTTTTTTTTTTTTTTTTTTTAAATTAAAAAACCATTGACCAACTGTCACCGAAAAGTTCACAAGCCTGGTCCAGTACCAGACAGAATTTCTAGAGCTATGAAGTGCCTCATTTATGTTTTGGGTTTTCTTATATGGAAGAGCAGTTGGAAGGCGGGATGCCCGAAACATCGTACTGTCACGCATTTCGACTGACCTCCAGATTGATTCCACACAAATGATTGGAAAATCATTTTATCATGGGATTTCCTTTTATGATCATGTATCTGTAATAGTTTTGGAGTGCCGGTAAACTGAGGTTAAATGTTCATATCTGGATATTTTTGGACCTGTGACCTTGAAAAGTAAATCAAGGTCAAAGAAACTGGATCATTGTAATAGGATCATGATGCTGTACATCCTCAATAAGTGTGATGAATATCAAAGATGAATAATGATGGAATAATAATAATAATAATAATAATAATAATGGATACAAAGAGCTCCGTCTGTGGTAATAGGTCTGTCAGTGTATCTGTCTATATACCTAGGCTGCTTCCCCCCGAAGGAAGGGTGGTAGCTGAGACAGGACGACACACTTCCAATTTGCTCATCCACACAAACACATTCATTTGCATCTCAGCCCCAAGGGGAGAAGGGACAGATCCTCACCGCACCACACTGCAGGAGGGCCAACTGCACAGTGCAGTCAGCGACATCAGCAGCAGGGCCTGACAGCAGAGATGGTTTATCCCTGCCACATCATAATGGACCCATCTCCTTACCCGCACCTGACCCTATCAGCTTATCAAACCAAATGCAGAATACCCTCTCAGGGTTGTGTCATTTATTGATTCACAATTTCTCTCCAATCATTTCCATCAGGTGCAGCTACTCTTCCTTGCTCAACAGACATCTCTCTTGCATCCAACACTCTCTTCGCACCGTTCATCCATGCTATTCGTGGTCTTCCTCTCAGCCTTACGCCTTTCACATCCGATCCAGTTATCTTTTTCACTAATCGCTTATCATCCATTCTCTCCATATCCCCAATCCATCGCAACACCCTCCACAACTTGATCAGCCATCTCCCGCACAACTCCAGTTCTCCTTCGCACTTCATCATTTCTCACTCGATCCATGTGCATCACTCCACACATACTCCTCAGACACCTCATTTCTATTACATTCAGACTTTTCCTCTCCGCTACTCCTATATTCCATGTTTCAGCCCCATCTAATGCAGTTGGTACCACAACACCCTCATACAGCCTTCTCTTTACATCCATTCTAAGCAAACGACATCTAAACACTTGTTTCATTCCTCCCAGCACCTTTCCTACTTCATTTATTCTAAACTTATTTCTGCACCTCTTCCACTCCCAGCAACATATGACCCTAAACACTTAAAACACTCTACCTCCTCAAGCAACTCACCATTCAAAACTGTATTTATCCTTCTACCATCTTCCAACTTCGTACACTTCATCACTTTACTTTTATTCTCATTTACTCTCAATTTCCTCCTTTCACACACCCTTCCAAACTCCTCCACCAAGTTTCTTAATCTCCTTTGAATCAGCTACCAGTCCAGTATCATCTGCAAACAGCAGCTGATTCAGATTCCACTCTCTACCATCACCAGACTCAAACCTCCACCTAACATTTGCATTCACCTCCCTTACAACACCATCCATATTGTTGCGTCCCCATCTCACACTGCCACAGGCTCCAACATCAGTAGTACAGTACAGGAACGGCGTTGCCCAGTGAGATGTTCTTCCTATGGTCAGCCTTAAGGTGTACAGCACACAAGATCAGCAGAGGCGAAAGTAAACACTGGCTCCTTAAAGTTCACTGTCTTTATTTTCCAAGTAATTCCACTTAATGCTTTCCAGCTTCACTGTTCTCACAAGCACTGGAGCTATACGCACTTTACTAACTTGTATTACGTTTACTGCTTGACAACACTTTACTGTTGGTACACTTAATGCGTGCCAGCACTTCACTTATTACACAAGTACCGAAAATAATCTTAACTGACAGTAATTACACTTAATGCCTGCCAGCAACTCTTCACAAACTTCACTAACAGCACTGCACTACACTGAAAACCGACACACTTCCTTTAAACTGTCCTGAAACCCGACTAAACTCAAAGCAGTCTCTACCCCATCCTTATATAAGTTTGCATTTTACTAGAAACATTTACATTCTACGAGAACAACAGTTGCCAATTCAGAGACAACCAACACAGGCCAAAGCTGTCTTACATTACATAACACTCTAATTCCTTTACCATACGAACTTAAATTACATAATTTAACAAACAATCACATAAATAAAACATTATAGAGAAAAAGAGCATAAAAATTAATGCATAACTTACAAAATGACTACTCTTACTAACAGCAAGCAAACTGGCAACTCTGACTCGCACCGAAACTACTGTACATCAAACGCCGAGAAGCTTCTCGAGCACCTAGCTGGCGAATCTCACCTCTTAACAATATAAATATTAAACAACCAAGATGACATCACACATCCCTGCTGTAGCCCCACTCTTACGGGAAACCAATCACAGTATTTCACACTCCTACATACGCTCTACTATTTACATAAAAACTTTTCACCCCTTTTAGCAACCTACCATCAAATCCATATAATCTTAAAACAGTCCACAATGCCTCCCTATCAATTCTATCATACACTTTCTCTAAATCCATGAACGCCCAAAACACATCCTTACCTTTTGCTAAATGCTTTTCACACACCTGTCTCATAGCAAACACCTGATCTACTCATCCCCTCCCTCTCCTAAAACCTAACTGCTCATCACCATTATCACTCCCTCTGTACCCTAACTCTCTTTAACAAACTTTCTACCATACACCTTACCTACAACACTCAACAGACTCAAACCGCTAAAGCTAGTATATCATACTTATCACCCTTACCTTTATACAATGGAACCAAACAAGCACTTGCCCAGTCAATTGGCACCATACCTCTCACAAAAACACACATTCAACAGTCTTGCTAACCACTCAACAGTAGTCGCTGCACCACCTTTCAGGCATTCCACAGCACACCCGTCCATACCTGTTTTCATCTCCTTTACTGCCTCCTGCACTTCATCGTGATCAAAGAATCATTCAACTCTCCCAACACATTTATTCCGTGCACCCTTCCATCTGCCACAGTCTCAGCCTCCTTTTCCTCTCTATATTTAACAATCTTTCAAAATAATCCGCCCATCTTTTCCTTGCAGCATTAATTTCAGTTAACATCCTTCCATCCACTGCTTTCTGGTAATAGTTGGAGATGAATTAATCGTTGTACTGAAGACGTTGAGGTGTCTGGTAAAGGCAGAGTGCAATTTAGAACAAGAAAATCTGATACAATGGGGTTTTACTTTTTTTTTTTTTTTTTTTTTTTTTAGCTATTTGTAATGTAATTTCTTGCACTGTATTTCCTGAAGGTCTTGTTATTATGCCTGTACTGTAGTATATTTCATGTGGTTACAGTATTAGGCTTCATTTGAGTGATGTTCTAGTTTCTCAGACCATCATATCATTTGCATGAACTTGTATTTTTGTCACTGTACTGATTGCTGTTGCTGGCTATCAAAAACCTTACAAAAAATCTTGTTGTTTGCATTTCCATACCTGATCATAACTGACCCCCCCCCCCTTTTTTGTCACTTGAATGTTTAATTTACATAATGTGTTTCTACTTTTTGCTTATTGCACGTTTCTTATGTAGTTTATATTGTTGTTCTCTTTTTCTGAATGTTTTTGTTCTGGTAGAGTATTTAGACCTAACAATTATGTAGAGCAGTACTGTATCATTTGCGAGTCACCACGGTGATTGAGGGAATTCTGCCTGTGTATTTCTCCATGTCTGTCACTAGTTTTAAGTTTACTCTAAAACTCATTATTTTTCCAGGATCCTCGTACAGTCATATTTATCCAGAAGCAAAGAATCCAAGAAAATTGACTAAACTCCAATCCAGCACTATAGCCATGGGGAAGTAATTGGTCTTGGTCTGTTTGCAGATGTGGCAAAATTGCTTAGATAGGGAATCATGATTGTTTTCAACACACTCCGGTAAGAAAGGCCACACCATATTCCAAAAGAGTTTTCGTGTCTGCCACGTTGAGCAGTGGTTTAGGAAGTTATTCATAACACCATGTAAAACGTATTTTTTCATGTTTTATATGTATTTTTTGCCGCTGCGTTCAAAAATTACCTTAGTTTTGGAATATCATCAATATTTTTAGAAATTTTCTTGGTTTTACATTTGGTGTTTATATAACCAGTCTTCCTCTAGGGCGATATGTCTGGTTCAATTTATTCCGATTTTGTAAGGATAATGAGACAGTAATATGTGTATTTTCAGGTATTACAACGTATTTAGGAATTGTTAAGAAAATAGGAGCAAAAAAAATATTGAAAAATCTTGACATTAGAAGTTCTTTGAAGATCGTGCTTTTCAAGTGTGAACACTTTTATCTTTTCTGACTAGAGACCATATATAGTCTCCCATCATGGCAGTATCCCATCTTCCATGGTATCTTCTTTCCATTGTTGCGATGTCCTGATGAAATATCTCACCATGCTTCTCACTGACATCACCCAAGTTTTCAACGAAGGAAATCTAGATGTGAATGCAAAAAAAAAAAAGAAAAAAAAAATGCACCTCCAAGGACATACGACAGCCCAAGTCCTTGAAGCTCTCAGCTCTCAGTAAGCTTTGCTACCAGCTGCTTGTAGTTTGGATCTTTGTGATTTCCTAAGAATCCATGAACTACACCACTAAATGCACACCATGCTTCTCTTTCGACTTTGGTCATCGCTCTTGCAAGTTTCTCAGACTTCAACTTTGCGTTTACTTGTGGTCCAACAAATATGCCACCCTTGATCTTAGCATCAGAAAGCTTTGGAAACATGAGGCAGATTTCTTGAAAGACTTCTCCTTCAAAATCTAAGGCCTTCACAAACTGTTGTATCAATCTCAATTTTATATGAAGTGGGGGTAATAAAACCTTGGCAGGCTCCACAAGAGGGTGTCTGACAACATTTAACTTCCCTGGCTACAGATCATGTCATAGGGGCCACTGAACTTTCCGGTAATGATCATCCTCAGCTCTGCTGTCCTATAAGCAAAGGAAAAACGAATATTTTACGTATCCAGCTGGCAAGCCAAGCAAGAAGGTAAGCATCTTGAAGTCCCCACAAACATCCCACCTAAATTCAGCATAGCTGATTTTGTGAAGAAGCTCATTAACATTATTGTAGTCTTCTTTCCTCTTTACGGAGTGTGCAAGAGGCAAAGATGGGTATTGGTTTCCACTGTGTAGTAACACTGCTTTGAGACTTCGCGTTGAGCTGTCTGTGAACAGTCGCCATTCCACAGGATCATGCTTCAGTCCAACAGCAGTAAATAAACTATTCACATCTTTGCAGAACACAGATCCTCACTAACGTCGAAGTAAATGTCAAATTCTTCATGTCGTTTCCGCTACACAGATGTCCTGCAGTCTTCCCCTAGTAAATTCCATTCCTTCAGCCTGGATATTAAAAGTTCAGCTCCTGACTTAGTGAGACCTAAGTCCCTCATCAAATCATCCAGTTCACTTTGATTTGGAAAGTGAGGATGCGTACTCATTCTTGGCACGAATGCTTCATCCATATCTTGGCTGCCGCTACTTGCTGACCCTTCTGATGAAAAATCCATTACATCTTCTGTCTGGAAAAAAAAAAAAAAAAAAAAAAAAAAACTACATTTAGCACCTTCAACCAAAACATGAATGATATTAGTACTCCATACATCTTTAGGAAACTGAAAACTTGCAGCTAAACCTACGAGTTAATTAAGAGTAAAATTTATGTAGAATATTACGAGAAGTTTTCTTACATTTTCTGGTGGATGTGGTACTGTTATCATCATGAGTGACAGGTACTATAGATGATGGTATGTCTGGATACTGAAGAGCTTGTCTTCCTTTAACCTTTCTGTTCTTTGTAACATCTGTCATGCAAAAATAGCAGTCATCATAGTGGTTCTACGCCTCTTTCCATACTCTGGGAATAGCAAAAGGCATGGCCCTTCTTGCACCTCTCAAACATTGAACCATCCTTCTCGAGTAGATCGACAGCTTCCACATATCACATGAGGGGCCCATGGCTTTTCTTGGTCACCCATGGAGTTCCAAAGTAGAGTCTGTACGCTATCCAGAATCTGGCACCTTTCACGATTTTATGTGATATATGCTTTGTCCCAATATAATATCCACACACATAACAAAATGTATCTGGAGAATCTTTGCATCCTCTAGTAGACATACTCAAGAAAGCTAAAATTAACCATCCTAGGAAACAATCTGAAACAGAAAAAATATACTTTAAATTGCAGAATATGTAAATCATGCTAAAGTGCGGTTTTTAATATTAATAATCAATGTATTTCTGTAACGGTTGATGATACAATAAATAATATTTTAGGAATCAGCGCAGAAAATTGATTAATAAACAGTAGAGAAATCATAATAACCAAAACTTTTGCAAAAAATTGTTACGTAGTGTAATGAGGTACAATACACCTTGTCTCAGTAGAAGCGTAGTTTACTCAGCATTTTCTGTCTGCAAAACTTGTGCAGGAGTGTGGAATTGGGAAACATGCAAAAGTTTGGATTTTTTCCCCAGGTATCGCGCATACTTCGATTCATTCTGGATATATTCTTTGTAACCAGAAAATCCTGAAGCTTTAAATGGTGCAGGAAATGATACTGAAAATCTGTACAGAAGCCTGTGCAGTAGTACTGTTCAGGAAAGATTTCTGTGCCAGGATTCTACTACCAGATCATTAAAGGCTCCAAATATATGTCAGACTCATGACGTACATTATTCTTGCCTGTCCAGAGCAAGATGCTTTAATCCTAGAGGGGGTGAACACAAACAAATGGCCTCCATGTCACTCTGTCTTTCATCAGTCTGCCTTCCCTCCAGCTTACAGCAAAGTTGGAGTAATTGTATTTATAATTTACTTGAAATGTAATAAATTACATGAATATTGTAATTGTAACTAATTATAATTGAAATAGTTTACCCATTTATACTGTAATTAAAATTGAAATTTAAATAATAACCATGTACTTGAAGTTCATTGTAAATATGAATGCATTTCCCCAATTAAATTTTCAAATCAACCGTCATCATGATCATACTTAAAATGCAGTATAGTGCCACAGAGAGCGACCTAACACCCCCAGAAGGAGCCCACAGAGGAGCACCGACAGCGCGCCGGGACTCGGGGCGACAATGACGTAAGTCCACCTGGGCCGCGCGCCCCTATGACCCGGAGCTTGCCCGATGTCACCATAGCAGGAATACAAGACTTCCTTCCAGGCAAACTGTCCCCAACCATCCACCGACTGGGCTAATGTAAGGCCCGGCCCTCCCTATAGGGGAGGAAATCGTCAACGAACGAACGAACGTCCCCAACCATTCTCGTGCGAGCAGCGGAAGGAGAAGCATCTCCAGCTCTTTAACTCTACGGAGTTTACATCCCACGTTTCACTTTCGTCAACTCGATTCCTCACTTCCTGCCACCAGCAGCACCACACGACTGTGACTATACACTGTTGGGCAACTGACAGCTGTATATCACAGTCAGGCGGGTTTTCCCGCCTTCCAAACACTCTCCTTTCTGTAACGTTCCCCCCCCACCGTCTCCCCCTACACACATACACACACACACATCCAATACACCACACTCTATCTCCCCGTCCTTTGCAATCCTTTGCCCACATCGCCGTAGGATTTCCTGCAACCCCATCACTGGCGAACCGAACCCCGCGGGAAGGCCGTTTAGGGCCGCCACAAGGGGGGCCACTAGGTTGGCTGGGGAGCCAGGGGGTTGCAGGAAGGCAAAACGCTGTTAGGGTTAGGTTCCCCTCAGGGGGCAATCAGCGTAGGTGCCAGGGTCCCTCCCCACGACGTCCTTTAGAGGACGGGGGAGGTAAAAACCCGGCGCCTAGGATCGCTGATATAGGTAGGCCTGGGCACTCCCTTTTTCTCTCCCTATCACTATGAAGAAAACGACCAACCAACCCAGAACCCCTCCCCAAGGACAAGGAGGAGGAGGAGGAACCATCCCCAAAACCAAGACAACGAAGCCAAAACCAATACAGTTGAAGACAGGCACAACAACCACAGGCAACATGACGAAACCAGCTGGCCTAAACAAAAGACCAAGAGACCCCAGCCCCAAGGAACATACACCAGGAGCAAAAAAGCAAGTACCTGTGCAACAGGACAACTCGCAGAAGAAAAACCCGCTGACTCCACCCACCGAAAATTCAAGTGAAATGGACACCACTCCACCACCGCCAGAATCTGATCTTACAGAAGCAATCTCCACTTCACCCAGTGACACCAACGACACGGCCCAAGACTGCACAGCACAAATAGATGAGCAAGAGGCAGACAACTCCAATACAGCACCAGATGAAGACGAAAACTACACCGTCGTCACAAACAAGAAAAAGAACAACAAAAACCAGAAACGAAGCAATGACAGCAGCAATGACTCACTAACTCTGCCAGCCCCCCTTAAATCGGGAAACGACAACCCCCCTGCAGCACGACCTCCAAACATCCAACCCAGAAGAACTCCAGCTGTCTCTGTAAAGACTGCCCCACGCCCCACCACGAACCTACCACCCTTCTTGATACCAAAGCAGGAGGCCTTCGCCACAACAATGGACCTAGTCATCCAACTAGAAGAGGAACACCCCAACCTGAAATTCCACACCACAACGAGACGAGACTACAGTATGATCTTAACACCACATGACCAAGACACGTACGAGACCCTGAAGTATTGCAAAACAGTAGCAGGCTACCCTGCAATCATAAAGGAATTAAACCCCGACCTCGCAACACGCAAAGTCATACTGATGGGCTACAACCAATTCCAGCCACTAGAACCAATCCTAAAACACAGCCAGGTGGAAACAGCCACACGCTGCGAAACACGAGGGGAACCGACAAGACAAGTTCTAGTAACAATCAGAGGCACCATTCCCCAGACTCTAGACCTAGGAAACTGGGGAACCTACTACCTCCGCCCATATTCCCTGGAACCACTAAGATGTTACAATTGCCAGAAGTTTGGACATCATCAATCGACATGCACACGCCCACCAACCTGTGCAATGTGCAGCCAACAACATCCAACAGAGCAGTGCCTCACCAGGTTCAAAACCAAACAGCCAATAAACTCCAAATGCCCAAATTGCGGACGCAACCACCATGCCTGGAACAGATCCTGCCCAGCAAGGATAGACAGAGTACTAAAAAGCATGGAAGGACAAGCCAAGAGGGTGCAGGAGAGACTCAAAGTCTCTCCAGCACCCCTAGGCACCTTCGTCTGGGGTACACAGAACAGACAATCCCAACCCCCACCCAACCCCACCTCAACAGCAGAGTACCCCCCACTCCCCAGAAGCAGCAACGCCACCACCACCAACTTCAAAACAAGCCTACCTGCCACACAACAATCACCCCCATCCCTCACCCAAGCAACCTCAACACCAATTTTGACTACGACTGCAACACAAACACAGTCGACAGAGGCAACCCAAACGCCACAGCCACAACACACCACAGTGGACACAGAAACACTCCGCACCATATGCCGAGAGATAGCACTGGGAGTACTACAGATTGTCTCAGACCAACTAGGCCGCCAACTAGACCCCAGACTAGTAACCCCAGCGATAAACAAGTTAATCAACACTCACACGACACAACACAGCCCCAACTTACTCACCCCAAGCAGCCAGCCAGACAACCCACCTCTACCAACCGCCTCACAGGTCAACCCAACACACCAACCACCGCTGCAACCAACCCCATACCCCTACAAACCCCCACAACCCCGAGAACAAGCAGACAAACCACTCCACTCCACATCAATAGACGCCAGGCACACGCAGAGAACTCGCTCACGATCACCACTAAAAGCCATGGACATAACCCAAGCAACGAGCAAAACAACACGCAACCTACCCCCAGATCACACAACAACCTAGATGCACAAAATGTCCTGGGACTTACTCAGCAGCATAACCCCAATACCAACAACATCAAGTTCCTCCAGTGGAATATCTGCGGAATCAGGGGTAAACAAGCAGAACTTGAGGAAGCAGTCCACACAGACAAAACAGATGTCGTCATACTACAAGAAACCCTCCTGCCCCAAAACCGAAACTGCAGATTGAGAGGCTTCACCCCCCTCTTCCTCCCATCAGCACGTAACGGACCCCAAGGCCTCGCAATATTTATAAGAAGCCATATACCCACAACACCCATAGTACCCATGCCACATTGTGGTGACGGGGTAGAGGCACAGGGAATTTCCATATCACTGCAGAACTGCAATCTCAACATCTACAACGTATACCGGAAGCATAACGCAGACCTTGACCTCACAGAACTCGTTGCTAATGCTGACACCCAGCCAACACTCATAGTAGGAGATATGAACGCCCACCACCCCCTCCTCGGCTCCCCTAGCAACACCAACCAAGCAGGGAGACACATTGCAGAACTCCTAAATGAAACTAACTCAGTCACCCTTCTAAATAAAGCCGACACCCCAACCCATATACAAGGAGGCCGCCTTGACCTCGCATTCATATCAACCAATCTGGCTCCCCTAACCCAGTGGAACACCCACCCAATTCTAATGTCTGACCACCATGCCATATCAATAAAAGCTAATTTACCCCCTCTACCCAAACCACCAGGCCCACCCCCACGATTCAATACAAAAAAAGCTAACTGGCAACTATACACAGATACTCTGGAACAACTCACAGCCTCACTGCAACACTCACTTGATCTCCAAGCACATGAAAAACAAATAACAACAGCCATACAAGACGCCGCACTAGCTGCCATCCCTAAAACAACACACAAAAGATTCAACCACAAGGACTGGTGGTTTTACAACGATAGAGTCAAGGAACTAAACCACAGACAAAACCAAGCAAAGAAAATATACAGGAAAAACAGAACCCCTGAAGGACTGCAACACTTACGAACGACAGTCCGACTGGTAAGAGAAGAAAAGAACAAAATCAAGGAGAAAAAGTGATTAGAGTGGTGCAGTTCCCTTAATGCAAACAGCAGCACTGGGGCATTATGGAAGAAACTCAGAGCAGTGTCAGGATCAACCCCCAACAGACCCACATCCCACCCCAACCCACAAGAAGAAGCTGAAAGAATAGCACTAAACTTTGCAAACAACACTTCCCCAAGACATCTCCCAGATGCCACAAGACGGCGCCAGGAATTACTGCATAATGAAAGAAGACACCTAATTAACAGGGAGAAGCAAAAAGAGCATCCAGCCGACTGCCCATTCACTATGAACGAACTTGAAAATGCACTGAAAACAAGCCAAGACACTGCCCCTGGTAAGGATGGCATCACTTACTCTATGATAAGACACGCAGGCCCCATTGCAAAAGCCGCCATACTGAACCTAATTAACCATTCCTGGGAAGCAGGACAACTCCCAACAACTTGGAAACAGGCACTCATCACCCCCGTGCCAAAACCCAAAAACCCAGGCTCATACAGGCCCATCTCCCTACTAAGCTGTCTCAGCAAAACAGCTGAAAGAATGATTTTACGAAGACTACAGTGGTGCACACCCACACCCCACGATCATATATTCGCCTACACCAGCGGCAGGGGAACGAGCGAATGCCTCGCAACACTACTCACCGAACTGAGAGGAAGGAGGGGGCTAGCTATTTTTATAGACTTAGAGAAGGCCTTCGAACTAGCCTGCCCCGAATCAATACTAGATGCCCTGGCCCGTAAAGCAATAGGAGGCAAGCTTCTACAGTGGATAGAAAACTTCTTCACAAACAGAGAAGCGATGGTGCGTTTCCACGGCACCACATCATCTCTCCACAAACACACCAACGGCACCCCTCAGGGAAGTATAATCAGCCCCACCCTCTTTAACATTCTAATTGAACGCCTCCTAGAAATAGACCTAGGCCCCAACGTCAAATTACTCACTTACGCAGACGACCTAGCAATCATCATTAACAAGGGCCCCTATCATACTAAAGCCCAAACCGCCTTGACACGCTTAAATTCCACCTGCAAAAACCTTGGCTTTAAAATAAACATAAATAAAACCAAAGCACTCCCCTTCGGCATGAACACACCACAACAACAACTCTACCTCGATGCCACACCTATTGACTACGTCACCACCCACATGTACCTAGGAGTCTGGCTAGATACCAGCCTCAGATTCAGACAAGAAATAAGCTGCCTCAGGGAAAGAACAAAAATAAGAACAAACGCACTCAGAGCATTAGCCGGCAGAGGAATGGGAACAACACATCGAGTACTAAGACTCTTCTACATCCAAGCTATCCGTTCCCTAGTAGACTACGCCGCCCCCGCACTAATAACCATAGAATCACAACTAACGGAAAAGCTAGAGATAATCCAGAATAATGCACTACGTGCGATAACAAACGCCCCACCTTGGACTCGCCTCGTCAACCTACGCATGGAATGCGGTATCGAATCATTACAAAACAGAATACAAGCACGAGTAGTATGCATAGCTGCTAAGCTAGCTCACAGTGCTTCAGACCTCACCCCTATAAAACAAATCAAAGCAGAACTGATCAGACACCCCACTCTCCTAAATAAAAGCTGGACACACTGCACAATTCGGGCCATTAGAAAATACAACGCCACAAACAAAATCACACAACAGCCCGACACCCCGATACCGGAATATAAAGAACCTCCCCCATGGACCCCCCCACCATACAGACTCCTCACCCCAAAAATCACAGGGAAAAAAACCACACTCCCACAACTACTACGCCAAGAAGCACTAGAAAGAATCGCAACAATCACGGACCGAAACACAGTAAACTACTATACAGATGGTTCTGTAGAACAACCGAAAGCTGCAGCTGCATTCATCAGCAATGGAAAAGAATTCGCTGCAAGAATTTCCGATGGAGCATCCACCCTGCAAGCAGAACTACTAGCCATTGCGGAGGCGCTGTCAGACGCTAACAAAATAAATACACAGATGCACATAAACATACACACAGACTCTCTCTCCGCAATACAAACACTACGCAAACATAAACACCGTAACAACAGACACATCATCTCCACAATAAACAACACAGCACACAACATCGCACAATCAGGCAGAACAATCACGATACACTGGATCCCCAGCCATGTAAACATACACGGCAACGAACGAGCAGACCGTGCAGCCAAACACGCCCTTACGCACCCACAGATAGACATACACATACCACCGACCATAACACAAACAAAACACGACATAAAAATGATAACACCCACTCTCACAAAACACGAACATGAATACCATGTCAACCAAGGCTCCACTTCCGCCATCTGGTACGCCAGTGCAACAAAATATAAACAAATACCGCTTCCCACACATACACCCAACAGACTCCTCACCTACATACACCGCCTCCGCCTCGGCTACTTATCACGCGATCTAGTAATCAATAATATCAGAAACGCAATCTGCAGCTACAGCAGAACAGACGCCCCCTTCCCCCTGTTACACTACATAATTAAATGCAGAGCAACAGCCACCATCAGAGGTGGCGCCGCTTACCCAGACCCCGATATAACACCCACCTCCCCTCTCGCCACACCTGTTCAAACACTAAGCAACACAGCCACATCCATCATCCATAACGCCATATCCAACACCCCGCATATTTTAATCAAACTAGTTAAGTCAAAACCCCCTCATATGTAACTACTAAACGAACATTACTGCACTGGGCTACGAGGTGGCCCAGCCCCCCCCCACCTTCTTTAAGAGGGGGGGGGGGAAATCAATTACTCACTCACTCTGTCCCCAACCAACATCGGGGTGGAGCTGTTACTCCAGCTCCAGTCAGCACCCTGAGACGGCCAGTAGCCGCTCAACCCTCCCACAGGAGACAGCCTGCAGCCGCTCTGGAGGAAAACAGGAGACGACCAGTAGCCACTCCCGCCTTCGTCAGGAGACAGCCTGTAGCCACTCTGAAGGTGCCCCTAACGAGATGGCCTGCAGCTGCTCAACCCTCCTGCAGGAGACGGCCTGTAGCCACTCCCGAGGGAATCAGGAGACGGCCTGTAGCCACTCCCAAGGGAATCAGGAGACGGCCTGTAGCCACTCTGGAGGCAAACAGGAGATGGCTTGTAGCTGCTCTGAAGGTGCCCCTCGAGAGACGGCCTGTAGGCGCTCAACCCTCATGCAGGAGATGGCCTGTAGCCGTTCCCGAGGGAATCAGGAGACGGCCTGTAGCCGTTCCCGAGGGAATCAGGAGACGGCTTGTAGCCACTCCCGAGGGAATCAGGAGACAGCCAGTAGCCGCTCTGGAGGCAAACAGGAGATGGCCTGTAGCCACTCCCGTCTTCGTCAGGAGATGGCCTGTAGCTGCTCTGAAGGTGCCCCTCGAGAGACGGCCTGTAGGCGCTCAACCCTCCTGCAGGAGATGGCTTGTAGATGCTCCAGAGGGAATCAGGAGACGGCCTGTAGCCGCTCCCGCCTTCGTCAGGAGACAGCCGGTAGCCTCTCTGAAGGTGCCCCTGAGTTGACCTGTAGCTGCTCCTGTCCCCAGGCCACGGCCAGTAGCCGGGCCTTAGCGACGGCCTGCAGCCGCACCCCCAAAAGGTCACGGCCAGTAGCCGGGCCCTACAGCAGGAGACGGCTGGTAGCCACTCCTCCGTCAGGTGCTGACTCCTGCTCATCAACCTACAACCCAGAGGGAGCTCCCAGCCTGGAGGAGTACTGGAGAGGCCCCGTGACTTCCACCGGGCTCTTCTCCCTGCAGCTGGATCCAGAGAGGACCCACCTGATGGACCCCGACTTATGCCGTCGCCACAGCCCCCTCCTTACAGCGTCTCTGAACACCGGGGACCGCAGCCCTCGGGACCTCCAGACCTCCCCCAGGACCCCCGGGTGGGACCTCCCTACATCCAGATGCCAGATATCTTCGTCCTTCATCAGGCGCCTGAGCGAGAAGTTCAGGCAGTTATTCAGCCCCAGCCCCGAGGGCCGTACTCCCGCCCCGAGGGCCGTACTCCTGCCCCAAGCCCCGAAAGTGTGGGGCCCTTCGCCACCCGCAGCCCCCGACGAGAGAGGACGCCCCTACGCGTGATCCCATGGGCCCTGAACACAGAGGCTCCTGGCGGTACCCAGCCCCATCAGTAGGGAGACTGGGCCATTTCTGCCACCCTTGTAACTGACCGCCACGACGCCCAGACCCGAAAGGAGTGACAGTGAAAGCACAGTGTCCGTGACTTAGTGACATGAAGGCAGAGCAGTGAATTAACCATATAAAGGTAGTCAGTGCGAGAAAACATCAGTGACAATATAAAAGTGGTGGAGTACATAAAAACAGCAATGAAACTGTGAATACGGCCAAACAGTGAAATACAGTGAATATGCTACCATCTAGTAACGCCGCATCACGCTAAGATCATACCCAGACCCCAGTGTTAAAGTAATAGTTACCAACAGTGAAATAGTGCCACCCACTTCACAAATATCTAACCTGGAATTCCTGCAATAATAATATATAAACCTCTGTCCCAAGTGCTATTCACCCTACCCGACCTTGACCTAAGTAGTATCCTGCGCGATACTAATAACCCATATCTAGGCCTAAGAATTATAATTCTCTAGTGTATCTGTATTCGTGACATCTACTCGTTCCACTGTAGAATTTAGTAATACACGTGTAAGGTTGTTGCCTTGAGTTTTTGTATCCTGCCTCTCTCCTATTTGTCTAAGCTCCGGTCTAGAAAGAGAACCCAGCTACACACTAGGCGTTACAGGGACGGGAAGCCGACCTAAAGACACCTAGCATTACAATACTCATTCCACTAAATGCTACCCATGCGTAATCTTATGTCTGCTTCTTTGACAGTTACAGTTTTAAGTCATCAGCATGTATTTAACCCATTCAACCAGACAACATTTTTTTTTTCTTAAGGGTGCGCAAGAATGTAACAGTTCGTAATGTACTGTATTATAGTTGAGCAATTTATCTTCAAATTGTAATCTTAATGTAACGAAACATTGTAATGGTAATTTTAACTGTTGTAAAACATGCAGGCAAGTATTCTTACTTGTAACTGTAACTGATATTACAATCAACAGTTGCTCCTGTCCTGACTTACACTCCCCGTCATTCACATACGAGTTATCCTCGCGTTGCGTAGGGAAGGGTGAGGGAAGAATACTTCACCATTTTCCCTGCTTGTCGTTAAGAGGCGACGAAAAGGAACCTTTGTAATTCCAATGCTTCCCTCCTTACTGTCCTCTTTTCTTCTGTCCTACATCTCTTCTAGATATTTCCCTGCTTCTACCAGCCCTTATTTTTTCTCTACTCCTTTGAGGGAAGACATTTGGCTTTATATGGCATGAATAGATAATGGAGCCCCCACTGATGTCGACCCTAGCTGCCTCCTTTTTTTGGGTCAAGCCTTTCAACCAACGGGCCAATTAAGCCATTTCATCCCCAAGCCACTTTATTGTCAAGCCGCTTCATCGCCAATCCACTTCAGTGCCAAAACAACTTCAACACCAATATTAATGAGCGTAGTTTATCGTAGTTTACTGTTGATCACCGTTGCTGCCAATATTGATGTGCGTCGTCGTAGATAGACGTAGAGAGATAGGGAGGTTGGTTGTAGATTGTTGGAGCACCGCCAGTATAAAGTCGTGAGAAGTCGTATGGCTCGAACTTGCCACTGCTTAGTAAAATGGAGTGTGTGTCGTCGACTCGAGTGAATAGGTAGGTCTCTCTCTCTCTCTCTCTCTCTCTCACACACACACACACACACACACACACACACACACACACACACACACACACACACACACACACACACACACACACACACACACACACACACACACACACACACCTTCCCCCTCTTGTGTATCATAAGAGAGGTGAGTTACAGAGCACTCTTGGGTTAGAGTTTATTGTACACAGTTATATCGAAGTGTGGTTGACAGCGTGACGGCAACTCCTAGCTGACCCTATCTCCTGCCTTCTGCCCTGGATCGTATTCTCGGGCTGTCTAACCCCTTCCCAGCCCTGGATCGTATTCTCGGTTTCTGTCAAACCACTTCTCACCTGAAGGGAATCTCTCCGACATTATATACAGCTCGGAGAGGATGTGTGTGTGTGTGTGTGTGTGTGTGTGGTATATTCCCATTCACGTGGACTACAAAGAGATTGAGATACATCATGTGTTAAGACATTCTTGATGGTCTGGGACAAGATCGTGGATATACATTATGTGGATTGACATTCCTAGTGGGAAGCTGTGTATGTCTCCAGCAAACACTACATCCTGCACATTGTGATATGAGGTATATACTAGTGCTTGTATAATGCCTACACCAAAAACACTACAATGCCAACACCACTTTAACACCAACACCACTTCAATGCCAAAACCACTTCTACGTCAAAACCACTTCAACACCAGCACCACTTCAACATCAACACCACTTCAACACCAACACCACTTCTACGCCAGCACCACTTCAACGCCAACACCACTTCGACACCAACACCACTTCAACACCAACACCACTTCTACGCCAGCACCACTTCAACGCCAACACCACTTCGACACCAACACCACTTCAACACCAACTCCACTTCAACGCCAACACCACTTCAACGCCAACACCATTTCAATGCCAAAACTACTTCAACACCAACACCACTTCAATGCCAGCACCACTTCAACACCAGCACCACTTCAATGCCAACCCAACTTCAATGCCAACACTTCAATGCCAACACCACTTCAATGCCAACACCACTTCAACGCTAACACCACTTCAACACAAGCACCACTTCAATGCCAACACCACTTCAGTGCCAACACCACTTCAGTGCCAACACCACTTCAGTGCCAACACCACTTTAGCGCCAAAACCACTTCAATGCCAACACCACTTCAGCATCAAAACCAATGCCAACACCACTTCAGCATCAAAACCAATGCCAACACCACTTCAGCATCAAAACCAGTTCAATGCCAACGTCACTTCAATGCCAACACCACTTCAATGCCAACGCCATTTCAATGCCAACACCATTTCAATACCAACACCACTTCACTGCCAACACCACTTCACTGCCAACACCACTTCAATGCCAACACCGCTTCAATGCCAACACCACTTCAATGCCAACACCACTTCAATGCCAACACCACTTCAATGCCAACACCACTTCAGTGCCAAAACCACTTCAATGCCAACACCACTTTATTGCCAACACCACTTCAATGCCAGCACCACTTCAGTGACAACACCACTTCAATGCCAACACCACTTCAATGCCAACACCACTTCAATGCCAACACCACTTCAGTGCCAACACTTCAGTGACAGCACCACTTCAGTGCCAATACCACTTCAATGCCAACACCACTTCAGTGACAACACCGCTTCAATGCCAACACCATTTCAGTGACAACACCATTTCAGTGACAATACCACTTCAGTGACAACACCAGTGCCAAAACCACTTCAGTGCCAGCACCACTTCAGTGCCAAAACTACTTCAGTGCCAGCACCACTTCAGTGCCAGCACCACTTCAGTGCCAAAACTACTTCAGTGCCAACACCACTTCAGTGCCAAAACCACTTCAATGCCAAAACCGCTTCAACGCCAAGATCACTTCAATGACAAAACCGCTTCAATGCCAAGACCATTTTAGTCCTGTGACCAATCATTTGTCAAGACCACTTCAGTGCCAAGACCACTTCAACACCAAAACCACTTCTATGCCAAGACCACTTTAGTGCCCAGACCACTTCTATGCCATGACCACTTCAATGCCAAGACAAGTGCCAAGACTACTTCAGTGCCAAGACCACTTCAATGCCAAGACCACTTCAGTGCCAACACCACTCCAATGCCACGACTACTGTGCGAAGACATCAGCGCCAAGACCCCTTCAACACCAAGACCACTTCTGTGCCAAGGCTTAAGCTATGCCTGGCCACTTTTATGTATCCTTTCCCATTTCTGTTCCATTGCTAATCATCTATATTTGCTTTGAATTCATACCATACTGTCTTTGATATCTGGTAGCCTACTAGGAATCCATTATTCAGTTCAGTTAATCGTTCCCCCCCCCCTCCCTCTCCTAACCTTCCTCCTTGTTCATTTGCATTCTTGTCAATCTGTCATTCTTCACTCTCTCCACATGGTCAAACCATCTCAGGGTACTTTAACAGTTTGCAGCACATCCGTATTAACACCAAGCTCCTAACTTCCTCAGAGAGAGAGAGAGAGAGAGAGAGAGAGAGAGAGAGAGAGAGAGAGAGAGAGAGAGAGAGAGAGAGAGATTGCTATACACCTAGCTGACAACATTTTTGGCAAACATGGCAAGGAGGTCAGTGCGACCTGTCGCACACAACATGTTTACAACCAACTGCGTTCGACCGGTTTCGTGCAGCTGGTCAAGCCAGTGAGAGAGCTGCCTAAAGAGGTGTCATACTGGGCCGTAAGTGGTCAACATGCGAGCCAATTTTGTAAGCCGCCAGCCAAACTGACTCACAGCGAGCGAGATTTCACTTGCGAGGCAAAATGGATAACAATTTTAGCTCACAGCTTGTTGGTGTTATTATAACTCAAATGAACCTACATTACTTGTATAACTGGTGAGAAAGTATTCTGTTATCAAAGAAGGAAAGTTTAACTAATATTGTTAAGTAAATACAATTTAATTCTTGTGGTTCTATTTTTTTTTTTTTTTCTTGTGACATTATATCAGTATTCGGACCCTTTGGTGACCAGCCATGGAGGCTGTCTGCTTTGCTTCCAACCAACAAATGGAAATCAGCTTGTGACCAGTATTTGATATGGATCCTGTGGCGAGGAAAACTTTAGTAGACTGCCTTGTGGCTCTGGAGTTGCTGAAGTACGTGAAGCAGTTGCACAAACTGAGGAAAAGGGAGTGGGTACTCCGAGATGGTTTGTTTACAAATGTCCACGAGGCGCCAGGACAGACAACACTGCTAGCCGTTTTAGCCCACAAAAACACACAAGTGTGTAATGGCAACTCGACTTTGCTAGCCGTTTCGTCTCACAAAAGCTGCTCGCATGTTAGCCACTTTTGGCCCAGTGTGATGCCGCCTTAAGTGGACGCAAGGCGATGTTTCCCAGATAATTGAGTCATCCACAAAAATTCTTAAGAATTTTTATATAATAAGATTCTTTATGAATACGAATAACATTACTAAATAAATATCTTTGAGGTAGGTCATCTGAGGACCATTTTGTTCCTTTGTAGGCCAAGAGTCCCCACAGGTCCGGCAATAAACAGCTTCACTGTTCTAGTTATCCAACAACCCCTTTCCTAATAGTGTACACTCCACTGTGAAGTACTGATTTCATTGGATCATCGACACTCACATTATCAGCTATTATCTGATGTTTGAGCAACTTGCCTCCCATCCATCTTATCATTCGCCGTGTATTCCACATTAATCAGTTTCTGTTTGAATAATGTATTGTCTGTTACTAAGCCATTCTTGGCACAAACGATCAGCAGTGCACTTATACATTCCAGTCCAAGCCAGGGAGTACATGCGACTAACCAACTACAGTTTATTCCTGTGCAAAAAATGTTTGTCATTGAAACTTAAAATAATAATGTAAAACTGCATTTTCAAAGCGCAGTAATTTAGCCACTACAGAAAATACTGTATAGTGTGAGGGTATGGAAAAAAAAATGATGATGCATTTTTTTTCATACCCTGTCATTACTGTGGCACTGATTTGTGTTTACTTCTTTACCTAACATACTTGATGTGGAAAAGCATGACGCATTCTTCTGCAGTGGTTCCGGAGTCCAATTCGGTGCACCGGCGGCGATGCAGGATCACCATATTTATTTTCGCCCTTGACTACGCATGTGCAAGCGAGAGTTCTCGGGTTCGATTCTCGGGTCGACCACTAGACGTGCATAAACAGACTCCTACTGAAAGCTGGGTAAGCGTTTGACTGTCGTTCTTTGAGACTAATGTCTATTCCAAAGCAGATCTCTCTCTTTTGTGTGTAAGAAACATTTGTACTGAGCCTCACTCACTGTGTTCACTCTTGAAGAAGTACTTCGGACATTTTCGTCTTTCCCTCTTTTCCTTTTGGATATATATATATATATATATATATATATATATATATATATATATATATATATATATATATATATATATATATATATATATATATATATTATTGGCAGGTGGGGGCATCCATCATCCACTCACTTAGTGTAGTGTTGCCTTATGATCTTGACACTGGGTGACAAGCCAAATGGTTTCATGTACCCTGGAAACCATTTACTACGCTGGGTGGTAACCGTATAACTGGGGTTTTTGCCCGAGTTAAGTGTCCCCCAGATTCCCCCATCCATCTATGTATCTGTTGCCAGACGCCGTAATCCCGTAAGGGGTGGTCAATTGACTTTTGAGTTGTTTGTTTTACGGGGAGGGGCACTAACCCTCCACCAACCCACTTGTTGACACGTAGGGAGCAGTATGGCAGTGGCCTAGCGTGGGGGGGGCCACAGGGGCGGTTGCCCCGGGCGCAAAATTCTTAGGGGCCCAAAATTTCACACATAAAAGATAAAGTAGTGATAATAAATTAAAAAATAGCACGTCCTCCTCCTAATACAGAAAATCTCCCAATGTTCGAACATCCTACACAGTTTTTCAACATGACGGGGGAAAATAAACGTTGCCACGTAACATTTATATTATTTTCCTCGCTAATTACAGCCATACTGTCCTTCATGTAATCCTTATCAGTGAATTACGTATTGCCTATTAATAGCGTGATTTCTTGTTTGAAGACTCCAGCACTGTAATGTTCCATAACTTGCATAAAAAATCATAATTAAAAAAGGCATAATTTCACCGAGTTGCAAGGATGCCTAGATAGCTTCGCTCCTCCTCTACGCACCTCGTCTCCGTGATGTGTGACACTGGTAAACAGCGTAATATTTAAAATCCACCTCACACCTGAAGTAATCCTTAAAATGCATATGTGTATAGATTTTCTACTCAGAATGACATATTCTTTCACCTCTATAATAATGATACACGGAGGCCAAGATAGATATATCCCTCCAAAACCGTTTAGAACGAATAATTCGGAACCAAGATGGTTAAACAACAGATTAAAAAATGTCATAGGCCAAAGGAAAGGAATATATGGAAAAATAATTAAACGTGGAGAGGAACACTTACGTAACCGGTACGCAATTTTAAATGGAGAGGTAAAGAGAGAAATACGAAAAGCAAAGAGAAGTTATGAAATTAAGATTGCTAGTGAATCGAAAGAAAACTCCAAGGGTTTTTATCAAATGTACCGTACGAAAAATAAAGATAGGATAGGACCACTCAGAACAGAATCAGGTGACATAACCAGTGAAGATAAAGAAATGTGTTCCATCCTAAATAATTATTTTATATCAGTTTTCACCAAGGAAAAGCTAGACCTTGTCCCTCAAGCAGCAGATATTTATGATGAGAATACGGAAAATATTCTTAGTAAAATAACCATTAGTAAGGAGGATATATTGAAAGAAGATACTAAGTTAAAACCTCAAAAATCGCCAGGTCCGTATGATATATATGCAAGAATTATAAAAGAAACCAAAGAAGAATTATGTCAGCCACTTTTAACATTATTTAATGACTCTAATTTCAGGAGAAGTTCCAGAGGCGTGGAAGACCGCAAACGTAGTGCCCATCTTTAAAAAGGGTGATAGATCAGCTGCGTCGAATTATCGTCCGATAAGTCTAACGTCAATAGTAGGAAAAATGTTAGAGTCAATTTTGGCAAATAAAATTAGAGAACACGTAGAAAGATTTAATCTTATAAACGAAAGTCAGCACGGATTCAGGCAAGGACGATCCTGCCTCACAAACTTGTCATTCTACTCGGAGATCTATGAGGCAGTAGAAAGCGATAAAGCTTACGATGTTATTTATCTGGACATCAGTAAAGCTGTTGATAGGGTCCCTCACGAAAGGTTAGTTAGAAAGGTTCGAGCACACGGTAGGCCCCTAAAGACGGCGATATCTTAAAATGGTTAGAATTCTGGCTGAAAGGACGAAAGCAGAGAGTATTAATTAGTGGAACTAAGTCAGATTTGGGATTAGTAACTAGCGGTGTACCACAGGGTTCAGTACTCGGTCCCTTATTATTTATTATATATATAAATGATCTAGACTAGGAGTCACTAGCAGCATCAGCAGATTTGCCGACGATACAAAAATAAGGCGTATCATTAACTCGACTGACGATTGCCATAACTTACAAAAAGGCCTCGATACATTGTCCAAATGGTCTAAAACTTGGCAGATGGAATTTAACGTTGAAATATGTAAAGTACTTAACGTAGGCAAGACCATTAGAGATACTAAATACGGCTTAGCAAATCGGAAAGCGAGAGGGATCTAGGAGTTATGGTTAGTAACCAAGGCAACAGTGTATTAATGCGAGAAATAAAGCAAATAGGGTTTTAGGATTTATTTCGAGAAGCGTGAGCAGTAGGTCATCAAAAGTAATACTGCAACTTTATCTAGTATTAGTAATGCCACATTTAGACTACGCAGTACAATTTTGGTGTCCTTACTATAAAATGGATATTAACTCGTTAGGAAATGTACAGAGAAGAACGACAAAAATGATACATGATGTTCGGAACCTGTCATATGAATACAGACTGAAAAGACTAAGTCTGCATTCGCTAGAGAGACATAGAGTAACGGGAGACTTAATTGAGGTGTTTAAGTGGATGAAGGGTATATATAAGGGAGATATCAGCAAAGGTACTTGAAGTGAGTATACAGGATAGAACTAGAAGTAATGGTTTCAAACTAGAAAAATTCCGTTTCAATAAGGAAATAGGTAGAAACTGGTTTGGTAATATAGTAGTAGACGAATGGAATAAGCTACTTAGTAAAGTAGTTGCTGCCTCTTCCATTGAGAGTTTCAAGCATAGGCTAAATAAGCATATGACAAATAAGGGGTGGGTATAGAAAAAAAAATCTTATAACCAATTCAGATTCATATTTTTTCCTTTTCAGGTTAGTCTGTATTCTCCTTTCACACTTTCCTATAAAATGTCCACGCCAGTTTTTCTATACTGCGTGGTGTTCTTTCTGACTTTTTCCTGCCGGGTTCAGCTGGAGGGTTTTGAGGGCGGGGGAGAGCCTTCTTTTTTGCTATCCTTATCTCATTCTAGTAGTTCAGTTACTCTTCTAGGAGCTGCCTAGCATGTGCCAACCGGCCTACTGCAGTTATCCTCTCCTTATGTTCTCTACAAATATTTGCAAAAACTCGTGTTACACGTTGTATTTATGAAACATGCTGTGGCCTCCATTATTTGTGCATGTGGCGACAGTCCGATCACGAAATTAAGATATGTCGAAATCTTGAAATACCATCAAGTAATTCATCATTCATTCATTCATTCATCATCCAATCCTACGTTGCCCCATGAGGAGCGTAGGAGCCCGGGGCTAGGCAGGTTGGTCCTGACATTTAAGATGAGAGTGACCAGCCTCACTCATCCCTAAGTGGCATTACATGAGCAATGATTATTGCTTCCATGGCCGTGAGCCATCTGAGTGTGCCTTGCGCATTACGGAGGTTATTCTCTCGGGCATGGAAGCATACATTCCTTTCTCATATCCTTTGACTAACGCAAGAAAGCCTTGGTTTAATCACGCTTGTTCTAATGCTGTCCGCAACAAGGAGAAGGCCTACAAAAGGTACCGGAGCCAACCCACCCCTGAATCACATAATCTTTACGTTTCTGCCCGGAATCGTGCTAAGTCTGTTCTTCGCTCTACTAAAAATAATTTCATCCATACTAAATGCTCTCAACTCTCCAACTCGAATTCTTCCCGCTCCTTCTGGCACCTTGCCAAAAATCTTTCTAACAACTTTACCTCATCATCCTTCCCTCCTCTTTTCTACTCTGATGGTTCTGTAGCTATTTCTTCTACTGATAAAGCAGATCTCTTCACACAGACTTTCTCCTCCAATTCCACCTTAGACGATTCCGGTGCTGTTCCTCCATCACTTTCCCCCTCTGACTTCCTCATGGCTGACATTAAAATTTCTTCAGTTGATGTATTTTCTGCTATTACTGGCCTCAGTACTAACAAAGCATATGGGCCTGATGGGGTCCCTCCTGTTGTTCTCAAAAACTGTGCTTCTGTGCTTACACTCTGCCTAGGCAAACTATTTCGCCTTTGTCTGTCAACTTGTACCTTTCCTTCTTGCTGGAAGTTCGCTCTCACTCAGCCAGTCCCAAAGAAGGGTGACCACTCCCAACCCTCCAACTATCGTCCATTTGCTTTAACGTCCTGTATTTCAAAAGTTTTCGAGTCAATTCTTAATAAAAAAAATTTTAAGGCATCTTTCCTATCACAACCTGCTTTCCGATCGTCAGTATGGGTTCCGTCAGGGACGCTGCACTGGCGATCTTCTCACCTACCTTTCAGATTCCTGGTCATCCTCCTTTCGGGACTTTGGCGAAAGCTTTGCCATCGCACTTGACATCTCAAAGGCTTTCGATCGAGTCTGGCATAAATCTTTAATTTCCAAACTGCCCTCCTACGGTTTCTATCCTTCTATCTGTACCTTCATCGCTAGCTTCCTTTCTGGTCGTTCTATAGCTGCTGTCGTAGACGGCCATCGTTCTTCTCCTAGATCTATCAACAGTGGTGTTCCTCAGGGCTCTGTCCTATCACCAACTCTCTTCCTTTTATTCATCAATGATCTTCTAAGCTGTACATCTAACCCTATCCACTCATACGCTGATGACTCCACCCTTCACCTTTCCATTCGGTTCCCGCAACGCCCATCTCAACAGTTACTTCAAGAAACAAGGGATGAGGCTATGGCACACCTAATGTCTGACTTGGCTCATATCTCTGACTGGGGTAAAAATAATATGGTTGTCTTTAATGCTTCTAAGACTCAGTTCTTACACCTATCAACCCGACAAAATCTTCCACAGGTATACCCACTAATGTTTAATAATATTCAGATTAATCCTGCATCATCCTTGAACATGCTTGGGGTTTCATTTACTCGGGACTTATCTTGGAAAGATCATATTACATCTCTTGTAAAATCTGCTTCCAAGAGATTGGGTGTGCTAAGCCGACTCCGCTCTTTCTTTACCCCTGCACAATTGTTGACTCTATACAGGGGTTTTATCCGCCCCTGTGTGGAGTACAACTCTCATGTGTGGGGAGGCTCCCCACATACAGCTCTTCTCAATAGGGTGGAGTCAAAGGCTTTTCGTCTCATTAACTCTCCTCCTCTTACTGACTCCCTTCAACCTCTGTCTCTTCGCCGCACTGTTGCATCTTTATCTCTTTTCTATCGCTACTTTAATGGTCACTGCTCCTCTGAACTGTCTGCTTGCATTCCTCCACCTCTACGACAGGCGCGTAGCACCCGTCTGGCAGCAAACTCTCATCCCTTTTCTGTCCAACTCTCTAATGCAAGAGTTAACCGTTACTCCCAGTCTTTCATTCATGCAACAGGTCAGCTCTGGAACTGTCTCCCTCTGTCTGTATTTCCTCCTGCCTATGATCTCCAGTCTTTCAAACGCAGTGTGTCCAGGCATCTCAAAATGATCGGATCTTGAATTTGGCTCTCTATTGTATTTTGTTTTTCTCTTGGAGGGAACTGTTACTGCGGGCTCATGGCCTTTGGTTCCTTCTTCCTCGCATAAAAAAATAAAAAAATAAAATAAAAAAAATAAATAAACCTCAACCATCCCATGGATAAAAACCTACACAGGCTCAATCCGATTGGAGCTCCGTAATTACCCACTAAACCACCAGGGGCCAAAATTTGGTTATATGGTTACTACCCAGCGTAGTAAATTGTTTCCTAGTGTACAGGAAACCATTTGGCTTGTCACTCTTGTAGAGTCACCCACAGGCAGAAGGAAGAGGAAAGAATGAAGGAATGACAGAAGAAGGAATGTAAAGTCACCCGTAGGCAGAAGGACGAGGAAAGAATGAACGAAAGAAAGGCAGAAGAGGATGGAAGGAAAGAAGGATGGAGGAGAGGAAAGGGCAGGCATCCGAGAGCAGCACTACTTCCAGTGAGTGGATGGTGAGCTCCCCGACCTACCACATAAATGTTCCTGCCAGTTTAGTGTTGCAACACCAACACAGAGTAAAACGTGATGCTGTAGCCAGTGTGTGCGTGTGCCAATAAGAGTTCGATCGTTAGGTGAACTTTGTTATTGTGGCGTGTCAGCATTTTTTTTTTTTTCTGTGATAATTGTTTTGCTGACGCGGTAGTCATTTCTTATTTTTCGTTCTTCTGTTTCAACTATGCAATATATCTATCTATCTGTCTGTCTATTGCCAGATGTCTCAATCTCGTGAGGGGTGGCCACAAAAAAAATCGTATCCATGTCGCCCTATCCCCCGCCATTTCATTGCCCTGCTCCCAGCTCACACCCCCCTCTCTCATATACCTCTCCACTCCATCCCTCCATCTCATCCTTGGCCTCCCCCTCCCTCTCCCCTCCCTCCACCTCTCTCACATACACACTCCTCGTCAGTCTCTCACTCACCATCCTCTCCACATGTCCAAACCACCTTAGTGTGTTTCTCCTAACGCTCATATATATATATATATATATATATATATATATATATATATATTCGATTTTTTAATGCTTTAAAATATATATATATATATATATATATATATATATATATATATATATATATATATATATTCGATTTTTTAATGCTTTAAACATTTACGAAAGTGAGAAAAATAATTATACAATGAAATATTTTCTTAAAATACATGTGATTGGGGGGTAAGTGGTTCAATACTGGACTGGTGGAAGCGACTCAGCGAGTGCTAATGGTCCACGGGATAAGGGGCGCAATACTTTCCTTGCCACGGGCGCTGGCAACCCACGCTACGCCACTGCAGTATGGTTTGATTATATGGTTACCATCCAGCGTTGTAAATGGTTTCTTGGCTTACAGGAAACCATTTGGCTTGTCACTTAATGTAAAGCCACTTGTAAAGGAAAGAAAAACAATAAGAAGTGACAGGAAAGATGGGAGAAATAGGAAGAGAGGAGGGCAGGCACAGAAAAAGAATGATAAGGGCTAAGGAAGAAGTAGGCAGCTTTACATCAAGTGAGTGGATGATGGTCGCCACCATCTACTACTAATTCCCCTATCTAAAAACACTAAATCATGACAGTTGTTTCAGAGAACCTCAGTGAGCTCAATATATGCCCAGGACCCCAACCAATTGGACAGGTTCACATGGCCACGTGGAATGTGAGAGCTGTGAATGAGGAGAGCAAGAGGGTGGAAGTAGTGAATGTGTTCAAGAGTGCGAGATACGCCGTGACGTCTCTGTGTGAAACAAAGATGAGAGGGTGTGAATTGGAGGACTGGGAGGGTGTGAAATGTGTAAGGTTGGGCATGAATAGGTGAGAAAGATGCAAGGATGGAGTTGCTTTTTTGATAAATGAAGTGTGGCAGAGTGGAATGAGTGATTACAATATGTCAGCTTGAGATGATGTATGGCAAGTTCAAGTTTGAGAAGTTGAAAGTGACGGTGATTGTAGCTTATGCACCGTGTGATGACAGGAGTGAGACAGAGAGAGACAGGTTTTGGGATGAGCTGGATGAAGCAGTGGAAGAAATGCCCGGAAGTTATAAAGTGCGTGTACTTGGTGATATGAATGGGAGAGTAGGCACTGGTCCTGTGAATGATATAATGGGTAGTAATGTAATACCAGGAGAGAATGATTATGGAAAACGAATGCAGGACCTGTGTCAGGAAAGGAGGTTGGCAGGCATAAAGATGCACATAAAGTTACATGGCACAGAGGGAATGGAGATCGTGTTGAAAGGAGCCTTGTTGATTAAGTGATCATAGAGAAATCAGTGCTGGGAAGTGTTGCTGATATGAAGGCAGTGAGAGGACGATGTGGAGGTTTGTCAGATCATATGATTGTGGTCTGCAAGATCAAGCTGAGAGGAATGAGGTTGACCAGAAGAGAGAGGAGCAGTCAGGGAGAGAGGCTGAAAGTCAAGAAGCTGAGAATTAAAGAAATGGCAGATGAATACAGGATCAAAGTAGGGGAGGACTTTGAATCAGTGAATTGGAATGAAATGGATCTGGACAACTTGTGTAATGCATATAGGGATTGCTTAGTCAGGAATGCTAAAGCAGCGTGTGGTGTGGCAAGAGTAAAAACGAAGAAGAATGGTGCAACATGGTGGGATGAAGAGGTTAAGAGAGCAGTGGGGGATAAGAGGAAGTGACAGGAGTGTAAACAGGACAGGGATTCAATTGAAAGAACTGAATATATTGAAAGCGACAAGCACATAAAGAGACTAGTGAAGAGGAAAAAGGAGGTAAATGATGATCTAGGAAGAAAAATGAATGCAAATCACTGAAAATAGGAAATTATTCTGGAGAGTAGTGCAGAAATGTGGAAGTGACAGTGGGAAGAATTGTGAAAGTGTGAAGGATGTAAATGGTATATTATTAACCCATGGGGATGAAGTAATGCATTGGGGTCTAGAAAAGCCCACATTGCCTAGAAGCAAAGTGGGGATCCTCTCCTTGGCTCAGTGGTAACGTGAGTGCGTTTGGAGCGCAAGAGCCTGAGATCAAATCCTCAGCCAGAACAGTGATTAAAATGTTAAGCTTCATTTCGGATATAACATTAGTTGGCATCGGTGTGAGATGTGAGGCGAGGCTTGGAGGGCAGTGATGTTGGTTAGCTGACAGCATCCTAGTCCTTACATTCCGAGGATGAGCTGTTCGGTGCGTCTTCCTCGGTGGTGGCCTCCAATGCTACGCTACCGTTTGTTCGAAACTCATCAAATTAATCTCCAATGGGAGAAAAGAGTGATGTAATGGGGTCTATAAAAGCCCGCGTTGCCTAGAGGCAAAGTGGGGATCCTCTGTTTGGTTCAGTGGTAACATCGCGCGTTTGGAGTGCAGGGGCCTGAGATTGAATCCCAACCAGGACAGTGTGATTAATTTGCTAAGTTTCGGTTTAGTTATTACATTGGTTGGCAGCGGTGTGGGATGTGAGGCAATGCTTGGAGGGCAATGATGTTACTGGTTAACTGACAACGTCCTAGTCCCCACATCCCGAGGATGAGCTGTTCAGTATGGTCCACAGCATCCTCAATGGTGGCCTCCGATGCAACTCTACTATGTGTGTTCGAAACTCACGAAATTAATCAGGAGAAAAGAGTGACGTAATGGGGTCTATAAAAGCCCATGTTGCCTAGAGACAAGGCAGGGATCCTCCCTTTGGTTCAGTGGTGTGAACGTATAGAGCGGGAGGGCCTGAGATCAAATTCCGGCAAGACAGTGTCATTAATTTGTTAAGTTTCATTTCGGTTATTACAGGAAGGACCAGATGGAAAGGATATATTGAAAGTTTGATGAATGGGAATGGCGAGAGCAGAGCGACTGGAACCTTGATTGGTTTTGGGGGTATGCATAGAAGGAATGCAGTGCCATGAAACTTTACACTCGCAGAAGTGAAGAACGCTGTGCAACGGTTGGAAAATGGGAAAGCAGCTGATGTTGATGAGGTGTATGCTGAGATGATTAAGTGTAGTGGAGAGAGCGGAATGAAGTGCTTGTTGGAGATACGTAAGAAGGAATGGATGAGCAAAACTGTGCCAGTACAGTAGAGCGGAAAAAGGCTGTGATTGTACCCCTGTACAAAAATAAACGTGAGCGAAGTAGGTGCAAGAATTTATCGAGGCATAAGTCCTCCCTGTACTGTTGTTTGCAGATGATACTGTGTTGTTGAGTGAAGATGAAGGGGAGCTGCAAGGCTTGGTGGATGAGTTTGAGAGAGTGTGTAAGAAACGGAACCTAAAGGTGAATGTAGGGAAGAGTAAAGTGATGGTCTTTGAGAGAGGTGAAGTCAGTGAATGTATAGCGAGGTTGGATGGTGAGGAATTGGAAAATGTGAGTACGTTTAAGTATTTGGGTAGTGTGATGAGTAAGGATGGAGGTTTGGAGGGTGAAGTGCTTGAAAGGGTACAGCAGGGAAGAAAGGTTGCTGGTTCCTTGAAAGCAGTGATAAGAAACAGGGAAGTGAGCATGGAAGTAAAAAAGTTACTACATGACAGTATTGTGATACCAACTCTAACGTACGGAAGTGAAGCTTGGACGTTGTTGGAAGGACACAAGTCAAGAGTGAGAGCAGTGGAAATGAGTTATTTAAGAGGAGCTTGTGGAGTCACGTGGAGAGACAGGCTGACGAATGAGGATATAAAGGAGCGTTGTGGTGTTGATGTGGATGTGATAGGAAGCATTGTGAGGAACACACTGAGGTGGTTTGGCCATGTGGAGAGGATGGAGGGTGAAAGACTGACGAAGAGAGTGTATGTGAGTGAGGTGGAGGGTGGAAGAGGGAGGGGGAGACCGAGGATGAGATGGAGGGATGGGGTGGAGAGGTATATGAGAGAGGGGGGTGTGAGTTGGGAGCAGGGTAGTGAAATGGCGGGGGACAGGGCGACTTGGAGGCGATTTGTTTGTGGCCACCCCAAACGGGATTGAGGCGTCTGGCAATAGATAGATAGATAGAAGTCTATTGTTGTAGAGAAGGTATACAGAAGAAGTAGTTTAGAGAAAGTAAGAGATGTCAGAAGACCTAGTGGGTGACGAACGGGGTGGCTTTACGAGAGGCAGAGGATGTGTGGATCAACTACGTGCAATGAGACAGATAGTGGAGAAGGCTTGTGGGAAGGATTATAAGGTGTTTGTAGCATTTATGGATCGGAAAAAGCATACGACAAAGTAGACAGAGAAGGATTGTGGAAGATACTGTGTGTGTACGTTGTAGATGGCAAGCTGCCAGGTGCCGTTAGAGCTTTCGTGATGGTAGTGAGGCATGTGTAAGGGTAAATGGGCATCTAAGTGAATGGTTCACGATCAGTGTGGGCGTGTGACAAGGTGACGTCCCTATGGTTGTTCAATATACTGTACCTGTATATACACAGTATATATATATATATATATATATATATATATATATATATATATATATATATATATATATATATATATATATATATATATATATATATATATATGATGTGTCCGACTTTGGGCAAAGGCTTCAGGGACTATTTCTCGGGAGCAGTGGCCTAACCCAGGGAGTCCTCCTACACCTCCACATGTCACCACTTCGGTGCTAACACCCACCGTCCATACTGAGTACGTGCTAGGATTGTCTACAGTCTCTTACAGGACTGGTGTACTGCTATTAGCGAGGATATTTTTACATGTCGGCGGGTCTTCTGGTAGATCTTCTGTTTTTTATGAAATTCAAGTCCTTAAACTGTTCCCTGCCCTAGCCGGGATTCGAACTTGGGTCCAAAAGGACTGCAGGCCGCCTCTACCGATTTTATATATATATATATATATATATATATATATATATATATATATATATATATATATATATATATATATATATATATATATATATATATATATTTAGTATGTGTTTTGTGGATTTTGAAAAGGCGTTTGATAGTGTTTCACGTGGAGCTATGTTGAAAATTATGAGCTTCTATGGTATACCAGAAATGTTTGTAAATAATATTAGAAGCCTGCTTGAAGGTACTTTTTGTAAGGTAATGGTGGGTGGTTCTTTAGGTGATCCATTTTAAGTTAGGTCAGGAGTGATTCAAGGAGGAGTTCTTTCGCCATTGCTGTTTGTTTTGGTTATGGATTATGTTATGAGAAAGGTTGTAAGGAGAACAGGTGCAGGAATTAACTGGAAAGAAAATAAGAAGCTGATGGATTTGGACTATGCTGATGATATTGTACTGATTTGCGGAAGTATTTACGAGATGCAGAGGGTACTTGATTGTCTGGTGGAGGAAGGAGAAAAAGTGGGATTGGTAATAAATTGTGGAAAGGCTGAAATTATTAATATGAACGTGGAGAACCAAATCGATTGTGTAATTGGGAATAATGTGGTGAAGAATGTAGAAAACTTTAAATATCTGGGAACGATTGTATCATCTAATGGATCATTAAACAATGAAATTGAGGAGAGGATTAGACAGGCTTGGCGAGCTGTTGGCATGTTGAAATCTGTTTGGAATAATAATATGCTTTCGGTACATACTAAAATGAAAATTTAAAAGTCCTTGGTGAGACCACTTTTAATTTATGGGCATGAGTCATGGTACAGTACAATTGCAACAGATCAGAAAGTATTAGGATTTGAGAATAAAATACTGAGAAGGATTCTTGGTGTAAAGTGGCAAGACAGAGTTACAAATGAAAGAGTAAGGGATACTACGAGAGTGGAACCAGTTAATGAATATGTGAGACTGTCTCGCTGGAAGTCGCTGGGGCACATATACAGAAAAGAAGGTAGTTTAATACAGGATGTGCCAGAGTGGACTGCTAGAGGAAGAAGAGGTAGAGGTAGGTCGAGGGAAACCTGGTTGAGGACAATGAAAAGAGAAGCAGGAGAGGAGTGTTGGTGGGACCTGAAGAAGATGGCAAGAGACAAATATTGGTGGAGAGAGTTCATCAAGGCCCTATGCATCCCATGGGGTGCGCCACAGGAAATGATATATATATATATATATATATATATATATATATATATATATATATATATATATATATATATATATATATCATCAGCATTGTTGAACGTAGAGGATGGAAGTAATGCTAGTATAAGTGGTTGGGGAATGGCTGGGAGAAGGAGGGAGGTGAGAAGACAGGAAGAAATCAGTAGGATAGAAGTTGTGGAAGCAATGAAGAAAGTTAAATCGGGGAAAGCCCCAGGAATTGATGGAGTGTGTGGTGAAATGCTGAAGCATGGGGGAGAGATAGTAGTAGAATGGATGTGGAACATGTGCAGATTGGCCTGGGAGGAAGGTAGAGTCCCGGAGGATTGGAAGTCAGGTATAATTATTCCCTTGTACAAAGGAAAAGGGGAAAAAGAAGTGTGTGGTAATCATAGGGGCATTTGTCTTCTTAGTATAATAGGAAAAGTGTATGATAGGATACTTATTGACAGAGTTAGAGAAAGAACAGAGAAATTAGTTGGAGAAGAACAGGGAGGCTTTAGGAAGGGAAGAGGTTGTGTAGATCAGATATTCATTCTTAGATCTTTAGTGGAAAAGTTTCTAGAGAAGGGAAAGAAGTTGTATGCAGCTTTCATGGATTTGGAGAAAGCATATGACAGGGTGGATAGACAAGGATTGTGGAAAATGTTAAGAATATATGGAGTAGATGGGAAGTTGTTGAATGCTGTGAAGAGTATGTACGATGGTGCGAAGGCTGCAGTGCGTGTGGATGGTGAACTAAGTGAATTTTTCTCTTTGAAAGTTGGTTTGAAACAGAGATGTGTCATGTCTCCATGGTTGTTCAATCTGTACATGGATGGGGTAATAAAGAGGTACAAGGTACGGTAGTGGATGTTGGAGTGGCCCTGGTGAGAAAGGATAGTGTTTGGAAACTCCCTGTACTGTTGTTTGCAGATGATACTGTGTTGTTGAGTGAAGACGAAGGGGAGCTGCAAGGCTTGGTGGATGAGTTTGGGAGAGTGTGTAAGAAACGGAATCTAAAGGTGAATGTAGGGAAGAGTAAAGCGATGGTCTTTGCGAGAGGTGAAGTCAGTGAATGTATAGTGAGGTTGGATGGTGAGGAATTGGAAAATGTGAGTACGTTTAAGTACTTGGGTAGTGTGATGAGTAAGGATGGAGGTTTAGAGGGTGAAGTGCTTGAAAGGGTACAGCAGGGAAGAAAGGTTGCTGGTTCTTTGAAGGCAGTGATAAGAAACAGGGAAGTGAGCATGGAAGTGAAAAAGTTACTACATGACAGTATTGTGATACCAACTCTAACGTACGGAAGTGAAGCTTGGACGTTGTTGGAAGGACACAAGTCAAGAGTGAGAGCAGTGGAAATGAGTTATTTAAGAGGAGCCTGTGGAGTCACATGGAGAGACAGGCTGACGAATGTGGATATAAAGGAGCGTTGTGGTGTGGATGTGGATGTGTTAGGAAGCGTTATGAGGAACACACTGAGGTGGTTTGGCCATGTGGAGAGGATGGAGGGTGAAAGACTGACGAAGAGAGTGTATGTGAGTGAGGTGGAGGGGGAAAGAGGGAGGGGGAGGCCGAGGATGAGATGGAGGGACGGGGTGGAGAGGTATATGAGAGAGGGGGGTGTGAGCTGGGAGCAGGGCAGTGAAATGGCGGGGGACAGGCCGACTTGGAGGCGATTTGTTTGTGGCCACCCCAAACGGGATTGAGGCGTCTGGCAATAGATAGATAGATCATCATCCGGACCTCCTTTCCCATCCTAGGGCAGGGTAAGGAGTAGCATGTCCAGACAGCCCAAATTTGCCCAATCCAGTGGTCCATTCGCTCATCATTCATGCCCCCGGAATCCTGGCTGTATCTGATACGCCAAAAACATTGACCACGTTCTGTAGCTTTACAAAAACGTATCCGACAGAGTCAATCCGGACGCTCTCTCTCTCTCTGTCTCTCTGTCTCTGTCTCTGTCTCTCTCTCTCTCTCTCTCTCTCTCTCTCTCTCTCTCTCTCTCTCTCTCTCTCCCTGCCTCTTATTTTACGTCCTTTCACCTTGCACTCTACTTTCACATTACTTGACACGATTAGATTAATTTCTTACTTCCTTAACCCTTAGACGATGGGGATTTTCTTGTGGCGTCTTTGATCGTCTGGATCATATTCAAACTGTTGTTTATGGGCTACTAGACTTTAACAGACCTTAAGCCTTTGGATATCTCTAGTGCTTCCGTCACACAGGAAAAATCGTCTAGAATTAGTCAGAATAAATACTAAAGATCTCAGCCATTTTCTGAGGGCTAACGCTGGATTACGTCGTTCTTTCTTATACTTATCCCATACATAATAATAATAATAATAATAATAATAATAATAATAATAATAAAACACCCGAGGACCGATATGTGCCATTTACCATCGGCACAGGCTCCCTCCCTCCCCTGTCTTGTTGCCTATCCCTCCCACCTCGCTGCCTCCCTCCCCCTCCCCCTCTCCGTCTTCTCCCTTTTCCATTACTCTGGTGGACGAGCTGTGCTCCCTGTATGGGCTATATTTTGAACCATATTCCTGCTAAGGACCGTCGGCGAGCTTTTTCCCATGAGTGTACCCTATGACAAAAAAAAAAAAAAAAAAAAAAGACTGGCTATATGCAGGTAAGCTGTATATGGAGATGATGTCTCTTCTGCTAAATGTGGTTGATAGTACTTTGTCTTCATTTTGTGCAGAATAATCTAAAACCGCACTTACCGTATTTTTTTTTAATAACATGTAATTGTCTTAGTTAGTGCAAATTGTATCCAGTATGGCCGCTCGTATGAGACATTTTGTTTCCCAGTGATTTATTAATGTCTCATGTATTACATGGCTTCAACACCAGTCAAATATCCACTGAATATTTGTTTTTATGGTGAGTGTAAATTTCCATTCTTAATCTGTATTCACAAGGAAGGTTCCCAGTGTTGTGACTTGTTCTCTGAACACTGTCAAAGGAATTGATGTCTATTCCGTTGTACGATAACAGAAACTGCATTACAGAGTCCTTGTGTGGCTTTTCGAAGCCTGCTCTATCATCGCCACCACTAACACCACCTCAACCAACACCACACCATTGCAGTACTCGAATATTCGATAATCGCCACAACCTTCACCACTTCGACTACCGACACCACCACCACCACCACTACAATAACAAATTGGACAGTCGCCACCCCTATCACCAATTCGACCATCACCACCACCACTTGTTCTACCATTAAGTAGCCGCAGCGAGAAATGAACGCTGTGGTGGGGCAGGCGGGATGACCGGGGATTCCCCCACTTTAGCCATATCCACATGTCACCGACCATCGGCCACCGCTGCAGCCCCGCTCCATGATCCTTACCCTGTGTCTCTGGCTTTCTCTTTCTCTCTCGGTTTCTATATAAACTGGTGTATTTCCGAAACTAATTATGAAATTATTATGACTTTTGTTCCACACCACCACTGAGGTAAAAATCAAGGAGAGTTTTCTGTATAAAGGTTTCCCCCCCCTCCTAAATGTGGCATATGAGCGGGGGAGTGCGGCCTTGCCGATACCTCCGCCTGACCTATAATTATACACTCGTCAGAACTGACCTGCCCTCAGACAAGAGGGGGGGGGGAAACCTTTATACAGAAAACTCTTCTTGATTTTTACCTCAGTGGTGGTGTGGAACAAAAGTCATAATAATTTCATAATTAGTTTCGGAAATACACCAGTTTATATAGAAACCGAGAGAGAAAGAGAAAGCCAGAGACACAGGGTAAGGATCATGGAGCGGGGCTGCAGCGGTGGCCGATGGTCGGTGACATGTGGATATGGCTACAGTGGGGGAATCCCCAGTCATCCCGCCTGCCCCACCACAGCGTTCATTTCTCGCTGCGGCTTATAACATAACCTCGACCACTACCACCATCACCACTCACAGCAGCGGCAGCACCATCACCACAACGTATTCAACCTGTCATGCCGTCGCCACCACCAGCATTACCGACCACCATCATCGCTACCACCTCCACATGTTTTTCTAGTATCGCCACCAGACACAAACTCGACCATTGCCACCAGCAACATCACCACCACCACCACCACCACCATCACACGTTCTACCATCGCTACCACCATCACTTCGACCACCACTCCACCACCTTTACCATCATCATGATAACCAGTTCTACCATTGTCACCACATCGACCAGTATCACCACCACCACCACCACCACCACCACCATGCTTTGTTCTACTCTCTCCATCACTTTCACCATATCGACTATCACTACCACAACCATACCAATACCACCACTTCACTACCACCAACACAAGCTGTTTCACCATTACCATGATTAATACCACCACAGCCACTCCCACACCGCTACAAACACCACGTGTTGTTTTACCATCGTGAGCGCTAACACCACCTGACCACTATGATTACTACACCACTACCATCACCACAATCTGTTCTCTCATCTTCATCGCTATCACCATATCGACTATCGCCATCACAACCATACCACCCCCAGCATCACACCAAACCACGATACTGTGCACCACTAACACCAAGAACAACACAACCATCGCCACCACTATAGCACCGTATCCCATTGCCACCACACTCATATCAACAACAACCCTTCTATCACTATTACAATACTATCTCGACCACTATCATCGACGCAACACCATCACCATCACACCGTCAATAACACCACCTCCACTCCCGCCGCCACCACCACATCACCGCCAGCACATCAACATTATCACAACCCGTTCTGCCATTGCCCACATCATCATCTCAGCCATCGCCAGCACCATTACCACCACCACAACCACAACAACCAGTTTTACCATCGTCACCACAAGAAACATTTCGACCATGCCACAACTATACAGTACCTTATTTGATTGACCTGTGCAGCTGAGATGTATGGGACGAGTAGGGTGTGTTTGATTCGCGGCTGCTGATTGGCCGCCGATGATGTAAATCTACAGCTCTTCTTATTTTAACACATATATATTCATATGTTTAAATTGCCTGCAATATAACCAGCCAGTTTAAATATGGAATAATTTCCGAAGCTAAAGAGGTCAAAAATAGATTTAAAAGTTTACCGTTATCAAAGAAAATTATTCAATGATGAGTGACGTTGAAGTAAATTATCCACCCTCGGTGTACACCCACATCCCCATGTTGCACTGCATCCACCCAGGGTGTACACCTGCGTCCGCATGTTGCACTACAGTACATGCCTGCATTTACTTCAGTGACATCATCGGCAGCCAATCAGCAGCCTCGAATCAAACACAACTTACTTGCCCCATACATTTCAGGTGCACAGGTCAATCAAATAGACTATATCAGCACCACCACACCATCATTGGCACTATTAACACCACCTCGACTACCACCATCACACTACCACCACTTCCTGTATTGTCATCGCCACTACTAATACCACCTCAACCACCTCCACCAATATCAGCATCACAGCCACCATCACGGTGACCTGTATTACCATCCCCACCAATAACACTCCGGCCCCCGCCACAACTATCAACGCCATTACACCACCGCTGCCTGTATTACCTTCACCATCTCTACTACCAGCCACACTACACCTCCCCAACCTGTCCTATCCTCGCCACCACCGTCAACACAACCTGTAGTACCATCACTACCACCAGTACTTCGCGGCCATCACAAACACTCTTACTACTGTCAACAAAACCACCAAATCTGTTATACCACTACAGCAAACCCCACCTCCACCCTACTCTCCACCCCGCACAACCGCGGCCACCACCATCAACACCATACCACACAACCACCACAGTCAGGACCAACGCAACCACCACTATGGTGGTACACCCGGCAACAGTTCCGCCTGGGCCCCCCAGTAGCGAGATATAGTAGATGTGGCAGCAGTGTGTGTGTTTGTTCGTTTGTACATGCTCGAAAAATGTTCGGATCGTCAACTCTCTCACACCATTGTGAACGTGAATCGACCTTTGTCAGCAGTTTTAATTAAAAGACAAATTCTCTTTAATCTGTGCTGATAATGCTATATACTAATTACTTAATGACCTGAGAGAGAGAGAGAGAGAGAGAGAGAGGGGGGGGGAATAAGTTATGGAGGATATCCAATTATCGTGGAGTATATTGTAACGGGTAGCAATGCAACAATATTTCATTTTTTTTATTGTTGTTAGGAATACAAAGTGTCAGTAACCTGAAACGATCCACAATAATTACTGGGAAAACTATTATCATGTCCAATACAAACAACCTAGCTGTTCGTCCCTCCCAACACGACCCACCTACCGTCCTGACCTCCCGTCTCTCCCCCATAACCACACACCGCCATCTGTGGAGTGAACTCAAAGGTCGAATCATGTTCACAATGGAGTGAGAGAGTTGACGATCCGAACATTTTTCGAGCATGTACAGACGAACAAACACACACACTGCTGCCACATCTACTATGTTTCGCTACTGGGGGGCCCAGGCGGAACTGTTGCCGGGTGTACCACTCTTAAGTGGCGGTTTGGGTGGGGCACGAACCTCTGTACAGTGGTGCCACGTGTTCCATACCCGCTATGTGAACGGCTCTTATATATGTAATGGGCATCACAATAAGATAAACACATAAGAATATAATGGTAACGTGTGTATTATAATATATGAAAGAACAGTAAGCTTATTGTGCGTAAAATATTTATACGGCAATACAGAAATGTGGCATAAATATTTTACAGTGTTGCTTTAAAAAAAAGTAGTCACTTTTATTGGCTGTTACCGTATTTTGGGGGTTGGTAATAATGTCACAATTATGGTTATAAGATAATGTGCAGGAATATAAGTAAAAATATGTCAATTTCTTAGTTTAAAAAAAAAAATACATTAAACCCTCGTGAGCAGCAACACTCACGCACACTCAGTCCCACCTGGCCAGAGCTTCCTCTATCCTATAGGCCTGCTTGGGGACACCTCTTAAGAAAAAAATGCACCAAGACTTTTACCTCCTGGGTGGTGTGGAAATAAAGTCAGATTTACAATATGTACTTTATAATGTAAAAGAAAATAGCCAAAATGTATCCCAAAATACCACAGACGAGAGAGAGAGAGAGAGAGAGAGAGAGAGAGAGAGAGAGGGGGAGGGAAGGCAGATCAGGGGCAGTGTTGAATGCAGCTGAGTGAGAGATGGAGGAAGGGAGGGAACGAAGGAGGGAGAGAGTGATTGAATGAAAACAAATCATGGCGCCATAATAGTGAGGTCATCTGGCGCCATATGTAAAACAATAATATTTATAAATATAATTAGATATAATAAAAACAAAATAAAGAAATGAAAGCACAAGTTTATGTCACTCAAAAAAGAAACAAAATTCCCAAGGGTGACGCACATCTCCCCCCAGGAGAGAGAGAGAGAGAGAGAGAGAGAGAGAGAGAGAGAAGGCAGGCCAGGGGCAGTGTTGAGTGCATTGTCAAGCTGAGGGAAAGATGAAGGGAAGGAAGGAAGGAGGGCGAGAATGATTCAATGAAAACAAATCAAGGTGCCGCAACACCGATAACACTTGTGTCACCATATGTAAAACAATAATATAATAAAAAACAAAATAAAGAAACGAAAGCACAAGTTTATAAGACACATAAAAGAAACAAAATTCCCTAGGGTGATGCACATCTCCACCCAGGAGAGAGAGAGAGAGAGAGAGAGAGAGAGAGAGAGGCATCGCGGGTATGGAAAACGTGGCACACTGTACAGAGGTTCGTGCCCCACCCAAACCGCCAGTTAAGAATGGTACCACCATAACACCACCACAACAATCAGCACTAATATTATCACCACTGCCTGTTTATTTGTCCTTCAATGACGCCCAAACGAAGGGCCAGAGACCCCCAAACCCATAGGCTATATATTCTGAATCAGGGTGGCCCAGAGATGGTTTTAGGGGGTCGAAAGTCAGATCTGATTCATATGAGGTGACCGGTACAGTTCGCCTTTTTGGCCCGGGACGCGTCGGGTACCCCTGCCGCCCAATTTTTGGAATGGAGACCTCCAGTTCGGACATAGACTATGTGAGGTTGACCTCCAAGGTAATTTGAGGTCACCGGTCGGAGGTCATTTTAGGTCACCGATAATGGTAAACAAATGAACACAAATACTGTGCGTTCAGAACCTGTCATATGAAGACAGACTAAAAAGACTAATTCTTCACTCGCTAGAAAGGCGTGGAGTGAGGGGAGACTTAATTGAGGTGTTTAAGTGGATGAAAGGAATAAATAAGGGAGATATTAGCAAGGTATTTAAAGTGACCATACAGGATAGAACTAGAAGTAATGGTTTCAAACTAGAAAAATTCCGGTTTAGTAAGAAAATAAGTAGAAACTGGTTTGGCAGTAGAGTAGTAGACGAATAGAATAAGCTGCCTATAGTAGGACTCGCGTAAATTTGCGCCTGTGGTGTGGCCCGCACCTGTGTACAGTGTTGCCACGTTTTCTATACCGTTCTCTCTCTCTCTCTCTCTCTCTCTCTCTCTCTCTCTCTCTCTCTCTCTCCTGGTGGAAGATGTGAGCCACCCTGAGTACTTTTGATTCTTTTATAAGTTATTTATAATTGTGCTTTCATTTGTTAATTTGGTTTTGTTATATTTAGTGATATTTATCATTTTTTGTATACGGCAACAGATGACCCGTTATTGCAGTACCATGACTGATTTTCATTCATTCATTCTCTTTATCTGGGTGTGGAAGTGTTGCCGCTCACGAGTGAATAATGTTTTTTTTTTTTTTTACTTCGGTATTGACATATGCCTACTATTTTGTCCTGTATATTAGCTTATGATTATAAATGTGATTATTCCTAAAATGCGTGACTTAAAGAACAGTGCCCCCGAAATATACCATAGTACCCCTGACGACAGGGCAAGCCAAACACAGCTCAGTATACCCGAAGATGCGCCGACACCCCCAAACGGACCCCACGGGGTAGCTGCCACCAGTCACAACCACTCCCGGCAACAGCAACATATGTCAGCCCGGGCCGTGCGCCCCTGTGTCACGCAGCCACCACACTGTCACCTCCGTAGGAGAAAGACACTACCTACACGGAGTGGAATTGTTGAGTCAGCTAGGGGTGGAGTTGTAATAGACACTCCAGACGGTGCCCCTCTGGTAGAGACGATCTATGGTCGCTCCCATCCTCGTGAGATGAACTATGGTCGCTCCGAAAGTGCTTCGGTAGAGACGATCTATGGTTGCTCCCATCCTCGTGAGACGATCTATGGTCACTCTGAAAGTGTTCCGGTAGAGACGATCTATGGTCGCTCTGAAAGTGTTCCGGTAGAGACGATCTATGGTCGCTCTGAAAGTGTTCCGGTAGAGACGATCTATGGTCACTCTGAAAGTGTTCCGGTAGAGACGATCTATGGTCGCTCCCATCCTCGTGAGATGACCCATGGTCACTCCGAAAGTGCTCCGGTAGAGACGATCTATGGTCACTCCCATCCTCGTGAGATGATCCATGGTCGCTCCGAAAGTGCTCCGGTAGAGACGATCTATGGTCGCTCCCATCCTCGTGAGACGATCTATGGTCGCTCCGAAAGTGCTCCGGTAGAGACGAACTATGGTCGCTCCCATCCTCGTGAGACGATCTATGGTTGCCCCAAGAGTGCCTTGGTAGAGACGACCTATTGTCGCTCCCTTCCTCGTGAGATGATCTATTGTCGCTCCGAGGGTGTGCAGAGAGAGGTAAGGAGAGAGACGTCTCTACAGCAGGAGACTAGAGCCCAGGCTTCCTGTCCCAGAGTGACCCAGACAGGCCTCACAGCCTCCCCTGGTCTCTGTTCCCTACGTCTGGCTCTAGAGCAGACGCACCTGACGGACCCCAGTGGAAGTCACTGCCGCAGCCCTCCTCTGTCGGCGCCCCTAGACGCTGGAGACCACAGTCCACAGTCTCTCTCGGTTCTCCCCAGGACACCCGGGCGCAATCTTCCTACGCCCCCACGACGCCGTAAGGCAATCACGACAGGCCGAGACTTATCACAGAGGTTCCTGGAGCTATTCAGCCCCAGTCCTGAGGGCCACATGCCTGAGCCCAGCCCGGAAGGCACGGGTAGCCCAGGACGTGAGAGGACGCCCTTACGAGTTATCCCGTGCCCTCTCGGCACGCCTCGCATTGGCGGTGTCCCTAGCCCGGCAGGATCGCCGACGACTTGTTCCTGCCTATCCCCCTGATGAATACGTGAGATGCTGTAGTACGAGTGATTTAGGTTAAGTGTGATTTCCCCTAATGTAAGTATTGTGCAGTGATTTCATATAGTGAATATCGGGGTAAATAAGATCACAGTGAGAAGCTAAAAAGGACGAGTGTGTGGAACAAGATCTGATGAACTACGATTATGAGTGACATCCATTTTATACAGTTAGTAAGCCTGTGCCGCCTGGAGATTCCCCAATAATGACATACCCCCATTACTGTGAAGGAATATTGTGAAAGGGAGTATTAATGGTATTCTCTCCCTCCCCCACGCTACCCATAAATCTTGTTTATCACCCTCTCTCACTCCAATATCCCGAGTAAGTGTGAATCAAGAATAAAATCAATTACCAAAGTCCCTTGGCTAGTGGAAACCATATAAACTTCACGGCTAATATCTGCCGCTCTCCAGTATTACCATAACTTTCCCCTAGCCGTCACAAGTCACTCCCCGCACCTCCCCTATCTCTTCCTCGTGAGACTTAACCTCCCCTCCCCCCGTGCCTCCCGCGCGCGCCTATATTTACTGCACTCTTGATACACTAGGATTGATTGTGTTGTCATTACTATCAGAGAAGCAAGTATCCTGCGAGATACACATATCCTAGATAAGGTTTTATATTGCTATGTATTGTGCTGTAATATCTGCTGATTTGTCCTGTGTCTGATTGTGGTAATATACGTGTAAAGGTTGTTGCCTAGAGTTTTTGTGTCCTGCCTCTATTGCACTAAGCTCCGGTCTCGAAAGAGGACCCCGCTCCCCATTAGGTGTAATAGGAACTAGAAGTCGAGCCTAATTTCACCTAGCATTACAATTCCTCGCCCTTAAAATTACGGTAAAAGCCAGTAAATGTGAGCATTTTTGCCTAGCAACACCTGCACAAGCTATGCTTGGGTCTATGGAGGTACGTACTTTACCTTAGGCCAGACTGGGTGTGTCAGTGTTGCCACTCACAAGAATTATATGAATTATTTCTTTTACTTTAGATATTGGCATATTTCTTCTTTCTTCAGGCTCATTCTCTTATGTCCATAACTGTGATATTATTACCCACCCTAAAACTACGCTAAAAACCATTAAAAGTGACTACAATTTCCTTTAGCAACACTGTACAATATGCATGCCATGTTTTTGTGTTACTGTATAAATATTTTATGCATAATAAGATGAATGTTGATTCATCCATCTAAATACACAAGTGTAAGTTTTATTCATCTGAATTTATCGTATTTGTGATGCCTTGTACATAAATAGCTTCCGTTTCACATCGCAAGTTGGGGAAACGTGGCACCATTGTACGCAGGTGCGGGCCACACCACGGCCGCAAATTTACGCGAGTCCAACTATAGTAGCGTAGTTGCTGCCTCTTCCATTGAGAGTTTCAAGCATAGGCTAGATAAGCATATGACGGATAAGTTGCGAGTATAGAACAAAAAAATCTTATATCCAACACTAATTCATTCCTTTTTTCCTTTTCAGGTTACACTGTGATGGTCTCTTTATCTCCTCTCACACTTTCCTATACTGCATGGTGTCCTTTCTGACTTTTTCCTGCCGGCTTCGGCGGGAGGGTTTGCAGGGCGGGGGAGAGCTTTCTTCTTTGCTATCCTTATCTCATTCTAGTAGTTCAGTTGCTCTTCTGGGAGCTGCCTAGCATGGGCCAACCGGCCTACTGCAGTTGTCCTCTCGTCTTACTGTTCATATATTAGTTTACGAAAGCTTAAATAGAAAGTTCCTGGACCTCTTATAATCCCTCTTCAAAAGCATAAGAGGTACATGGTCATTCTGGAGCAGAAAGAAAAACTGAACTACAGTCGTTCTATTTTATCAAGGCAGTTTGGGTCGGGCTCTCTGGGACCTCACTCTGTTAGCTCTGTTGCCACATCGTCGCCACACATGTGCGCTCTCTCTCTCTCTCTCTCTCTCTCTCTCTCTCTCTCTCTCTCTCATGTTATATATTAACTACTACCAATTGTATTTTCTTAATTTTTTCTCTTGTTTTCGACTTTTTTTCCACACCACCCCTAAGGTAAAAGTCTATAGGTGCGTTTTTTTCTCTCTCTATTTTTTAAAATAGCTTCCATGCCGGGAGACTGACCGAGTATGACCCACTCACGCAGGGCTGTCCCTCGTGTCACCACCTGACAACGTCTCAAAGGCAACGCTGACAAGTCTTATGAGATTCATACTATACTACAGCTTTTTTATTGAATTACATCTATACAGAGTGCTTAAAATTCATTTATAAGTAGTTACTAGCTTAAAATAGGAGAGTGAGAGAGAGAGAGAGAGAGAGAGAGATGAACACAAATAATTACACGTGTGTCGGCGGCGATGTGACAACAGAGCTAACAGTGTGAGGTCCCAGAGAGCCCGACCCAAACTGCCTTGATAAAATAGAACGACTATAGTACAACTAGGATTAAGAATGTTCGCCTTTTTGGTCCGGAAACGCCGGGTACCCCTGGTGGTATATATATATATATATATATATATATATATATATATATATATATATATATAGATAGATAGATAGGTAGATAGATAGATATATGCAGAAACTTCACTTCACGGTGAAGATATGTATGCAAAATTGCCACAGGAGAAATGAAATAAGCGACTGTCATATATTACATCTTCAGCGTGATACAGAAACGTAAAAGGGGGAGGTCTTTTATGCACACCCGCAGCAGGGAGTGGCACACAGAACAAAGGATGACTTGAATTAAAAATGAGCGATGCACAGAACAAAATCACAAATGTTCCTCTTGACGATGTTTTAACTTTCCTGTCAAGCATTTTGGGTAGTAACACTGATGGTATTCCTTCTGAAAACATTATCATGCTAATTAGACTGTGTATTATTAACTCATGTTTTACCTTTGACGGCAAATATTACACACCAAAATTTGGTATGGCCATCGATAATCCTCTCTCCCCCATTCCGGCAAACATTTGCATGGAATATTCTGAGAAACATTTACTGACCTCCGTAAAGGAGCAAAACTTAGTTTGGCTGAGATACGTTGGTGATATCCTGTGCTTCTGGCCTAGCAGTTTTAAACATAAGAACATAAAAAGAGAGGATAACTGCAGTAGGCCGGCAGGCCCATGCTAGGCAGCTCCTAGAAGAGTAACTGAACTACAAGAATGAGATAAGGATAGCAAAGAAGAAGGCTCTCCCCCGCCCCCCAAACCCTTCAGCCAAAGCTGGCAGGAAAAAGTCAGAAAGAACACCACGCAGTATAGAAAAACTGGCGTGGACATTTTACAGGAAAGTGTGAAAGGAGAATAAAGACTATCATAGTGTAACCTGAAAAGGAAAAATTATGAATTAGTATTGGTTATAATTTTTTTTCTTCCTATATCCACCCCTTATTTGTCATATACATATCTAGCCTATGCTTGAAACTCTCAATGGAAGAGGCAACAACTACTTTACTAGGTAGGTTATTCCATTCGTCTACTAGTCTATTGCCAAACCAATTTCTACCTATTTCCTTACTGAAACGGAATTTTTCTAGTTTGAAACCATTTCTTCTAGTTCTATCCTGTATGCTCACTTTAAGTACCTTGCTAATATCTCCCTTATTTATACCCTTCATCCACTTAAACACCTCAGTTAAGTCTCCCCTTACTCTACGCCTCTCTAGCGAATGCAGACTTAGTCTTTTCAATCTGTCTTCACATGACAGGTTCCGAACGTCATGTATCATTTTTGTCATTCTTCTCTGTACATTTTCTAAACAATTAATATCCATTCCATATTAAGGACATCAAAATTGTACTGCGTAGTCTAAATGTGGCCTTACTAATGCTAGATAAAGTTTCAGTATTACTTTAGATGATCTATTGCTCACGCTTCTCGAAATAAATCCAAGGACCCTATTTGCTTTATTTCTCGCATTAATACACTGTTGTCTTGGTTTCAGGTCGTTACTAACCATAACTCCTAGATCCCTCTCGCATTCCGATTTGCTAATTTCTTTGTTATCGAAGCTGTATTTAGTGTCCCCAGTGGTCTTGCCTACGTTAAGTTCTTTATATTTTTCAACGTTAAAATCCATTTGCCAAGTTTTAGACCATTTGGACAATGTATCGAGTTTTTTTTGTAAGTTATGGCAATCGTCAGTCGAGTTAATGATACGCTCTATTTTTGTATCGTCGGCAAATTTGCTGATGCTACTATTGACTCCAAAGTCTATATAATATATATATATATATATATATATATATATATATATATATATACATATATATATATATATATATATATATATATAAATAAATAATAAGGGACCGAGTACCGAACCCTGTGGTACACCGCTAGTTACTAATCCCCAGTCCGACTTAGTTCCATTTATTAATACTCTCTGCTTTCGTCCTTTCAGCCAGGATTCTATCCATTTTAAGATATCGCCGTCTATACCGTGTGCTCGAACCTTTCTAACTAACCTTTCGTGTGGGACCCTAGCAAAAGCTTTACTAAAGTCCAGATAAATAACATCGTAAGCTTTATCGCTATCTACTGCCTCATAGACCTCCGAGTAGAATGACAACAAGTTTGTGATGCAGGATCATCCATGCCTGAATCCGTGCTGACTTTCGTTTATAAGATTAAATCTTTCTAAGTGTTCTGTAATCTTATTTGCCAAAATAGACTCTAACATTTTTCCTAAATTGACGTTAGACTTATCGAACGATAATTCGACGCAGCTGATTTATCACCCATTTTAAAGATGGGCACTACGTTTGCGGTCTTCCACGCCTCTGGAACTTCTCCTGAACTTAAGGAGTCATTAAATAACGTTAAAAGTGGCTGACATAATTCTTCTTTGGTTTCTTTTACAATTCTTGCATATATATCTTCCGGACCTGGCGATTTTTGAGGTTTTAACTTATTAATTTCTTTCAATACGTCCTCCATACTAATGGTTATTTTCCTAAGAATATTTTCCGTATTCTCATCGTAAATACAGTATTTGCTGCTTGAGGGACCAGGTCTAGATTTTCCTTGGTGAATACCGATATGAAATAATTGTTTAGGATGGAGCACATTTCTTTATCTTCACTGGTAATGTCAACTAATTTTGTTCTGAGTGGTCCTATCCTATCATTATTTTTCGTACGGTACATTTGATAAAAACCCTTGGAGTTCTCTTTCGATTCACTAGCAATCATAATTTCATAACTTCTCTTTGCGTTCTGTATCTTCTTCTTTACCTATTTAAAATCGCGTACCGGTTACGTAAGTGTTCCTCTCAACGTTTTATTTTTCTATATATTGCTTTCTTTTGGCCTATGAGAGATTTTAATCTGTTGTTTAACCATCTTCGTTCTGAATTATTCGTTCTAAACGGTTTTGAAGGGATATCTATCTTGGCCTCCGTGCATTATAATTATTTACTATGGTCCTTTCGCAGCAAGAAGTCCGTTCAGGGTGTGGCAGAAGTTGGGATTTCCCCGAGTGCGACGTTGCCAATTTGACCACCAATTATCGGATTATCACTCTGTCTCCCTACCTACCCCCATCACACCTGTTTCTCTCTCTCTCTCTCTCTCTCTCTCTCTCTCTCTCTCTGTATATATATATATATATATATATATATATATATATATATATATATATATATATGTATATATTATTTATTTTCAATTTTTTTTCCACACCACTTATGAGGTAAAAGTCTAGGCGCGTTTTATTTATAAGAGGTTTCCCCTGTAGGCCTAATCCTCTCTATGATCTTTAATCATAATCTTCTTCGTCATCAGAACTTTCTGTTATATTGACGAGAGAGAGAGGGAGAGAGAGAGAGAGAGAGAGAGAGAGAGAGAGAGAGAGAGGGAGGGAGGGAGGAAGAGAGAAACAGGTGGGATGGGGGTAGGTAGGGAGCCAGTGATAATCCGATAATTGGTGGTCAAATTGGCAAGTCTACGGAGTGGCAACATGGGAAAAAAGCTCTGCCACGTGTCATAGAATTCATTCAAATCGTTGTTATAATTCTAAAAAGTGATACTCAGTGTACTATATAGCTTCCTTTACTATATACAGAATATAAAAACAATTTCAAATAGCACATAGATGGGAAATAAGAGAGAGGCATGTACTACGGTTGATTTGGCAGAATCGCTAGAGGTGCTTCACCAGGTGGGCCTCACCCTGAACCGACTTCTTGCGGTGAAAGGACCATAACTCGTTATATTTCTCACTGGTCGAACGTCTGCTTGGTACTGGAGCTAAGTTAATCCCCGTCACCTCGACTACACTCCGATCTACCACCTCACCCTCCACAGACACATGGATCACATTCCCACGTGTTTCCTGCCACCCACGTATTACCTGGGATTCCCCACTGACCTGGCATTCCCTCAAATAGCTAATCTCCCTGTGGAATTCCGTTCGAAAATAAGCTGTTAATCCATCGAAGTCTCCTAGACGAAAATTAGGAACGGTGGAGGTATTTTCGGTGGAACAGACATCCCAAATAAATCTGAACTTAATTTCTTCATGATCGCTAATACCAAGTCGTCCTCCAACCTCTATATCACTAATGATATTTTCTTTATTAGCTAAAACCACATCTAGTATATTATTACCTCTGGTGGGCTCCCTGCTATACTGATAAAGGAAATTATCCTGTACTACCTCTTGAACTTCCTCTGACTCTGCATCCCCTGTCTGATTTCTCCAATCTATCCTTGGCAGATTTAGGTCCCCTACAATTATTACTAAGCTGGACTGTGACGCTTTCCTAATTTCCTCCCAAAGGTATTTACTATCTGCTCTACTTAATTTAGGAGATCTGTAAATTGCTCCTAAGACTAATTTCTCCCTATTGTTACTAATTTCAACCCAGACACTTTCGGTGTCCCTATTTACTTTAATGTCTGCTTTATTGTAACAGTTTAATGAATCCTTTACATAAATAGCTACCCCTTCCCCCTCTCTTCCCAGACGGTTTGATACAAAAATATTATAGTCTTTTATCTGATATTCTGCTAAAAATTCTCGAGTGTCTGTATTCATCCAAGTTTCACTGATAACGGCAATGTCTATTTTTTCTGTACAAATTAAAGCCCTCAGTTCATCCTTTTTATTACGTAAACTCCGGCTGTTTGTGTAGTACACTTTCAAGTTATTACGAGTAGTTATGCCTCTATCTTGGCATTTACTGTTATTTATTTTATTACTAACTGGGAAACTCTTTACTAATAAAACAATTTTTTGTACTATCACTTATCGCCCTTGTCATCGCTTGTTCTGTCCTCTATCATCGCCTGCTCATTTTGAGATGCCTGAGTGGATGTGTGTACACTAATGGTTAAACTGTTGTTCTTACTTTTGCAAGTCTTGATGCATCTATCCAAACATGGTAATAATGATTTCTGAGTTTAGTTGCTGGTACTTGCTGTACACCTACTTCTCAACCTCGAAAAAAAAACTCTAACTCCCTATCTATCATTCCAGCTAAAACAGTAACTCCCTGCCTGCTAAGATGAGTCCCATCCCAACTATACAAGGCACTCCGTCCATAAAACCAGTCCCAGCTGTCTATGAAAGGTATTGCATTATCTTTGCAATACCTTTCAAGGCGGCAATTAAACTCTATTGCTCTGCTCAACCACTCCCTTCCAACCTGCCACCTGGGTAAAACACCAAGCACTACAGGGGTTCCTCCCCTCTCCCTAACCTTCTCTAACATCAACTGATTCTTCTGCCACAGTACCTCACTCTTACGGCTACTAATACCATTGCCTCCTACACTGAGGCACACAGTGGGTTTGTTACCACTATCCTTCACTATATTTGAAATTTTCTCTATCACATTAGCCACCCTGGTCCCTGGAAGACACACATGTTTATTGAGTGGCGTATACATGGCTCTGTTAAGATATCTCACCTGTGAGTCCCCAACAACGGCAACATTTTTCTTACGTTTCTTGTTCTCACTAAACTTACCTGCATGGGAAGGTCTCTCACCATCCTTCTTCCCAACTTCCCTCTCTGCCTTCCCTTCACATTCGTCCCGTAGTGCGTCGAATGTACTTGTGGTCTTAATTTCCGATTGTTTTAAGGATGAACTTTGTTGCACCCCTATGGACCAGTGTCCAACCTTCAGCCTTTTTCTCCCTCTTCTCCAACATCTCCTCCAACAATTCCCTCATTTGTGACTTCTCTTGCCTGAGAACCTGTACCTCCCTCTTCAATTCGAGAAGCTCTTCCTTTAACTGAAGGTATTCTTTGTCAAATCCTGCAGCGGAGACACAGCTCTCTATAGAGGACTCCATCACCCACAAATTCACATGGGTATAACAGGTCACTATAGGACACTAGCACAACACTATCACAGGTCAGTAGCACAACACTGTCACAGGTCATTAGCACATCATTATCATAGGTCACTATCGCAGTTCACTACAACACACTGGCACAACACTATCACAGATCACAGCTAGCTAAATCAGGTACGCCAGGAGACGTCCGAACAGACTGACCCCATTGATGAATTTCTCCTGAAATTAAATTCGTTAGTTCCATCGATAAAGTTTACTCCTGAGGTGGAAAGGGATAATGAACTGCCATTCTTGGATGTAAAAGTCATCAGGGACAAAAGTGTTTTGAAGACTAAGTCATACAGAAAACCTACAAATATGTCATCTGTGCATTATTATTCAAGCCATCACATTAATGTAAGAAGATCTGTGTTCAAATCCATGTACTTGAGAGTATATAGAATTTCAGACCCAGAATATTTAGATGATGAACTAAAAATTATTCAGAGCATTGAAAAGAAACTAAAATATCCACCAAGTATACTAACTCAGTGCCACAATACAGCCAAGAAACGATTACTTGAAGGGAAAACTAATAAGCCAGATTGCCAAAATATTCAAAGAACCCTTGTCCTCCCTTTCCATGAAAATTTTCTTGACGTTGTTCACATACTGAGGAAAGTAGTATTCAGATATGAGAACACTATCAAAAAAAGAAAAAAAAAATCAAGAACAGCCCATATAGTAATTCAGGCGTTGTTTACAAAATCCCGTGTAAAAACTGTAACAACTTTTACATAGGACAATCTAGAAAAGATTTGGAAACTAGGATCTCACAACATAAATACAATGTAAGGACAGCCGTACAGAGTAGTGGCATATTTCAGCACAAAGCATCTAGTGATCGCCATACTGACTGGGCAGGCTCTAAGATCGAAAAGTTTTGATGAAAGAAATGTAATAGAATCTTGTCTAATTTCTAGCACAAATGAAAAGAATGTTAGCATAAGCAATGGTCATTTTAAGTGTGATAAATTGTTAACTGAATTAATTGTAAAATGGATAGAATCCTTGCTGAAAGGACGAAAGCAGAGAGTATTAATAAATGGAACTAAGTCGGATTGGGGATTAGTAACTAGCGGTGTACCACAGGGTTCAGTACTCGGTCCCTTATTATTTATTATATATATAAATGATCTAGACTTGGGAGTCACTAACAGCATCAGCAAATTTGCCGACGATACGAAAATAGGGCGTATCATTAACTCGACTGACGATTGCCATAACTTACAAAAGGACCTCGATATATTGTCCTAATGGTCTAAAGCTTGGCAAATGCGATTAAACGTTGAAAAATTTAAAATACTTAACGTAGGCAAGACCATTGGAGACACTAAATACAGCTTAGGGAACAAAGAAATTAGCAAATCGGAATGTGAGAGAGATCTAGGAGTTATGGTTAGAAACGACCTCAAACCAAGGCAACAGTGTATTAATGCAAGAAATAAAGCAAATAGGGTCCAAGGATTAATTTCGAGAAGCGTGAGCAACAGGTCATCAAAAGTAATACTGCAATTTCATCTAGCATTAGTAAGGCCACATAAGAACGTAAGAACATAAGAAGAGAGGATAACTGCAGTAGACCGGCTGGCCCATGCTAGACAGCTCCTAGAAGAGTAACTGAACTACTAGAATGAGATAAGGATAGCAAAGAAGAAGGCTCTCCCCCGCCCTCCAAACCCTCCAGCCGAAGTCGGCAGGAAAAAGTCAGAAAGAACACCACGCAGTAAATAAACACTGGCGTGGACATTTTACAGGAAATTGTGAAAGGAGAATAGAGACTATCATAGTGTAACCTGAAAAGGAAAAATTATGAATTAGTATTGATTATAAGAATTTATTTTTTCTATATCCACCCCTTATTTGTCATATGCTTATCTAGCCTATGCTTGAAACACTCAATGGAAGAGGCAGCAACTACTTTACTAGGTAGCTTATTCCATTCGTCTACTACTTTATTACCAAACCAACTTCTACCTATTTCCTTATTGAAACGGAATTTTTCTAGCTTGAAACCATTACTTCTAGTTCTATCCTGTATGCTCACTTTAAGTACCTTGCTAATATCTCCCTTTTTTATACCCTTCATCCACTTAAACACCTCAATTAAGTCTCCCCTTACTCTACGCCTCTCTAGCGAATGCAGACTTAGTCTTTTCAGTCTGTCTTCATATGACAGGTTCCGGACGTCATGTATCATTTTTGTCATTCTTCTCTGTACATTTTCTGACGAGTTAATATCCATTCTAGAGTAAGGACACCAAAATTGTACTGCGTAGTCTAAATGTGGCCTTACTAATGCTAGATAAAGTTTCAGTATTACTTTAGATGATCTATTGCTCACGCTTCTCGAAATAAATCCTAGGACCCTATTTGCTTTATTTCTCGCATTAATACACTGTTGCCTTGGTTTAAGGTCGTTACTAATCATAACTCCTAGATCTCTCTCGCATTCCGATTTGCTAATTTCTTTGTTATCTAAGCTGTATTTAGTATCTCCAATGGTCTTGCCTACGTAAAGTACTTTACATTTTTCAACATTAAATTCCATTTGCCAAGTTTTAGACCATTTGGACAATGTATCGAGGTCTTTTTGTAAGTGATGGGAATCGTCAGTCTTTACTATAGAATGGATATTAACTCGTTAGAAAATGTACAGAGGAGAATGACAAAAATTATACATGATGTTCGGAACCTGTCATATGAAGACAGACTGAAAAGACTAAGTCTGCACTCGCTAGAGAGGCGCAGAGTAAGGGGAGACTTAACTGAGGTGTTTAAGTGGATGAAGAGTATAAATAAGGGAGATATTTAAGTGGATGAAGAGTATAAATAAGGGAGATATTAGCATGGTACTTAAAATGAGCATACAGGATAGAACTAGAAGTAATGGTTTCAAACTAGAAAAATTCCGTTTCAATAAGCAAATAGGTAGAAATTGGTTTGGTAATAGAGCAGTAAACGAATTAATAAGCTACGTAGTTGCTGTCTCTTCCATTGAGAGTTTCAAGCATAGGCTAGATAAGCATGTGACAAATAAGGGGTGGGTACAGAAAAAAAATCTTATAATCAATGGTAATTCATATTTTTTCCTTTTCAGGTTGCGCTACAATAGTCTATTCTCCTTTCACACTTTCCTGCCTCACAAACTTGTTGTCATTCTACTCGGAGGTCTATGAGGCAGTAGATAGCGATGAAGCTTACGATGTTATTTATCTGGAATTTAGTAAAGCTTTTGACAGGGTCCCACACGAAAGGTTAGTTAGAAAGGTTCGAGCACACGGTATAGACGGCGATATCTTAAAATGGATAGAATCCTGGCTGAAAGGACGAAAGCAGAGAGTATTAATAAATGGAACTAAGTCGGACTGGGGATTAGTAACTAGCGGTGTACCACAGAGTTCAGTACTCGGTCCCTTATTATTTATTATATATATAAATGATCTAGACTTAGTAGTCAATAGCAGCATCAGCAAATTTGCCGACGATACAAAAATAGGACGTATCATTAACTCGACTGATGATTGCCGTAACTTACAAAAAGACCTCGATACATTGTCCAAATGGTCTAAAACTTGGCAAATGGAATTTAACGTTGAAAAATGTAAAGAACTTAACGTAGGCAAAACCATTGGAGACACTAAATACAGCTTAGATAACAAAGAAATTAGCAAATCGGAATGCGAGAGAGATCTAGGAGTTATGGTTAGTAATGACCTTAAACCAAGGCAACAGTGTATTAATGCGAGAAATAAAGCAAATAGGGTCCTAGGATTTATTTCGAGAAGCGTGAGCAATAGATCATCAAAAGTAACACTGAAACTTTATCTAGCATTAGTAAGACCACATTTAGACTATGCAATACAATTTTGGTGTCCTTACTATAGAATGGATATTAACTCGCTAGAAAATGTACAGAGAAGAATGACAAAATTAATACACGACGTCCGGAACCTGTCACGAAGACACTGAAAACACTAAGTCTGCATTCGCTAGAGAGGCGTAGAGTAAGGGGAGACTTAATTGATGTGTTTAAGTGGATGAATGGTATAAATAAGGGAGATATTAGCAAGGTACTTAAAGTGAGCATAGAGGATAGAAGAAATGGTGTCAAACTAGAAAAATTCCGTTTCAGTAAGGAAATAGGTAGAAATTGGTTTGGTAACAGAGTAGTAGACGAATGGAATAAGCTACCTAGTAAAGTAGTTGCTGCCTCTTCCATTGAGAGTTTTAAGCATAGGCTAGATAAGCATATGACAAATAAGGGGTGGATATAGAAAAAAGAAAATCTTATAACCAATACTAATTCATAATTTTTCCTTTTCAGGTTTCACTATGATAGTCTCTATTCTCCTTTCACACTTTCCTGTAAAATGTCCACTCCAGTTTTTCTATACTGCGTGGTGTTTTTTCTGACTTTTTCCTGCCGACTTCGGCTGGAGGGTTTGGAGGGCGGGGGAGAGCCTTCTTCTTTGGTGTCCTTGTCTCGTTCTAGTAGTTCAGTTACTCTTCTAGGAGCTGCCTAGCATGGGCCAACCGGCCTACTGCAGTTATCCTCTCTTCTTATGTACTATCTGACTTTTTCCTGCCGGCTTCGGCTGGAGGGTTTGGATTGCGGGGGAGAGCCTGCTTCTTTGCTGTCCTTATCTCATTCTATATAATAGTTCAGTTACTCTTCTAGGAGCTGCCTAGCATGGGCGAGCCGGCCTACTGCAGTTATCCTTTACTCTTACATTCTTATGTTCTTAAATCAGTACCCCCCAGACTAAGAACTGATTGTTCCTTGTTGTCTCCTGGTAGTACAGTCACACCTGTGTGGGACACATCTAGCATTAATCCTCTAAGTCTTAAGTTAAGCCGCAGTATTTACCCCTTTTATCAGGTGCATCCCTTAGGGAAAAAAAGTCAGGTACCTATTGTTCTGTGCATCGCTCGTTTTTAATTCAGGTCATTCTTTGTTCTGTGTGCTACTCCCTGATGCAGATGTGAAGGTTAAGCCGCAGACCTCTACCCTTTACGTTTCGGTATCACTGTCTGAAGATGTAATATACGAAAGTACTCACAGTCGCTCCTTTCATTTCTCCTGTGGTTATTTTGTATATATATATATATATATATATATATATATATATATATATATATATATATATATATATATATATATATATATATATATCTTGCCAGACGCCATATATCCCGTAAGGGGTGGACATTTGACTTATATATATATATATATATATATATATATATATATATATATATATATATATATATATATATATATATATATATATATATATATATATATATATATATATATATATATATATATATATATATATATATATATATATATATATATATATCTTGCCAGATGCCATAATCCCGTAAGGGGTGGACATTTGACTTTGAGTTATTTGTTTTACGGGGAGGGGCACTAACCCTCCACCAACCCGCTTGTTGACACGTATGGAGCACGTATTGTTTGGTTATATGGTTACCACCCAGCTTTGTAAATGGTTTTTTGGCTTACAGGAAACCATTTGGCTTGTCACTCAATGTAAAGCCACCTGTAAAGGAAAGAAAAGCAATAAGAAGTGACAGGAAAGATGGGAGAAATAGGAAGAGAGGAGGGCAGGCACAGAAAAAGAATGATAAAGGCTAAGGAAGAAATGGGCAGCACTACATCAAGTGAGTGGATGATGCTCGCCACCACCTATATAGGTAGATAGATAGTTAGATATAGATATATACTCGTATATATCCCTTTTCTGGTATAACTAGGATAGTCTTTTCTCCATTCGCACATTTCTATAAAATTTACGTGAACTTTTTGTATACTGTGTAATATTCCTTGTTTTTCCTTCCGAATTCCGGTGGAGGGTTTGGTGGGCGGGGAAAGCCCTCTTCACAACCTTGTCTTATTGTAGTGGCTTAGTCGTACTCTTATAGGAGCTGCGTTGCATGGGCCAGCTATATTTTCCGACAATCGTTATGGGGCCTCGGTGACCTCACTATTCTTTGTCTTCTGATTTTGTATAATATTCCTTCTTACAGTGTCCTACTAGTTTCGGTCGGGAACCTTAAGCCTTTTACTTGCTATTCTTATTTTCGTGGTGTAGTAACACCCTTGGCAAGAGCTGCCTATTATGGGTCAAGCAGCCTTCTGTGGTTACCTTCTTTATGTTCTCGTTTCAAACATCTTTACATAAACTTTAAACACCTCTTTTAAATCACCAGTGATTAACTCTGTCTAGCGGTGCTGTATTCTTTATTTTCTATTTACACAGATTATGGACATACTTCGTTCATGACCCGTTTCGCCGATAAGTTTCTTACTCATCAGCGAAACCGGGCAGGAACTGTATATTGGGTGCCCCTAACTGGTGTTTTCTCAGTCATTCTCATGTAGGTTTCTATGTCAGTTATAGTTCTCATATTATCTGCACATTCTCTGGCAATAAATATCAGTTTTATAGAAAGATCTCAAGACTGGACAGAACAATATTATTAAAATATGGCCCTAGCAAAGCACACTATAGTTGTACTATTGTGACATTTCAGTTTTATTTCTTCGTATACCTTCCCCATAATTTATCCGTAAACAGTAAAAATCATCAGTGTTTTAAATTTGCCAGACACCGAGTTAGAATATCGTTATACTTGCAGTATGTATGTACAGTATAATTTGCAAACAGTTCAGGAAATCTAAATACATACAATATAATGATGATCAAGTATTATTTATTTGTTTATATTATCTAAAGATGTAATACACACGAAAATATTATACAAAAATTATTGTTCAGATTCTTAAAATGATTATGTCCCATCTAGAAGAGCCTTAAAGATACATTCCTTTTAGAGCCCCAGAAAATGAATAAACTACAAACTAAACTTCAATCACCCTACACACCATTAAAAAAAAAACTCAGATGATGCAACAATTGCAACTTGAATGACAACTTGCACATTTTACTGAAGACATACTAAACGGATTCAGAATTATGGTGAGATACAAGCATACTAGAAAAAAAAAATGGTGAGAGTTTCAAGCACACTAAAACGCCATCAAACAGAAACCACAATATCATTAACAAAAATTTTGGTGAGAGCTGCTGACTATTTAAATTTTGTTGACGTTGGCTTGGTCGTAAGTGGAACCACAGCAACAGTACTTGTAGTTGAAGTGTCCCTCTACCAGATCTTGATGCACCCCATACAAAAAACACCTGTCCGGCTTTCTCTTCTCGAGGATGATAAGGAAAGTATAGTGATTGAGTCTACTGCCACACACGCCACTGCTACCACACCCCCTCGCCCACCAGCACGAAGTGACCTCTTCTTCGAGAAAGAAGGACGAAAGCAAAGTGGAGATGAAGTTGGTTCTGGGTGCATGTGAGATTTCCGCGTTGGAGGGCGGTGGAGTGGATGGGAGTTGACTGTCACAGTGCTACGTAGTGGTCGGGATTTCACTGTCGGAGGGCTGGGTGGTCGTTGGTATTTCACAGTCAGAGAACTGGGTGATGGTCGGGATTTATCTGTTACAGGATTGGATGGTGGTTGAGATTTCAATGTTAGATGGCCGAGTAACTGATGGAACTTCATCTTACGAGCTGGGTGGCGGTTGGGATGTATATTGTGAGGGGGTTGGGTGGTGGTTGTAAATGTTACATCAAGGGTTTCTCCATAAGGATTTCACTGGTGGGTGCTGGTGTGTAGAGACGAGGTTGTCAGTGTAAAGCACTTTGGAGATGGATGGGATATTTGCAACATTTGTAACGATGGAACCAGTAACTAAGTTGAGGTGTTGAGTGGACATCTGTGGTGTAAGATGGGAATTAAGCTTATTCGCATTACCAGTAGCGAAATAGTCCTGAATGATGAAGGGCTCAGACGTCACTACTATCTTGTTCGGTGAGTGTCTTGTGATGAAATCGAACACCAAGAAAATTTGATGTCTCCACTTTAATGACTACGTACGTACCTCTTGTAAACATGGCGACCCTACCGCTACATCGATGTAGCTTGGAGATGAACTGTGGTGTGTCGGATGCTGAGTCCTGAGGAGATGCAGTGGTACTATCAGGCTGCACAGTAGTAATATCAGGCTGGGGCAAAAATGTGAAGCCCAAGAGGTTCAGGTACGATGTGTCGGACGCCGGGTCCTCATGAGAGACAATGATAATAACAGGCTGCACTGTGGTAGTATCAACTTGGGGCAAAGATGTGATGCACATGAGATAGTGCAAGTAGTGAAACAAGAACTGCGATGTGTTGGAGGCTGTGTCCTGAGGAGGAGCGGCAGTGGCAGTAACAGGTTCTAATGTGGCAGTATCACTCTGGGGCGAAGATGTGAAGGCCATGAAGAAGGGCAGGTATTGAAACCAGGTAAACCGCCGCGTGGAGGGAGCTTGGTCGTCAGGAGAGGCAGTGGTAGCAACAGGCTGCCTTTGGTCCTAGGGCATGCGTCTTGTTGCAGTGGAGGACCAACGAACAGATGATCTGAAGTTTCTCCACTAACAATCAGGTCCCTCTTGTAAACAGGGCGCGCCTCCAGTGTAAGTGTACAGGAGGCGAGCAGGATTACACACAGGCTGGACAGGGAGAACATGGTGACAACTGGTGTTGCCTGTGTCTGGAGGTAAACTGCTGCTGACTGCGTCTAAAGGTAAAGTGAGATAGTCAGGCCAGGGCAGCCAATTTGTACCTCGTGCCTCCTTCCCTGGCCCCTCCCTCGCCTCACGCTCATCCAATCACAGGCAAGCTCTATCCTGGCTCCTGTGACCAGCTACTCACGGGTCACCTACCTTTTCTTACTGGATTAACCTTCCCTGGGAACCAATCACTGCTTAGGTCACATGTCACTTTGGTACGCACACACACACACACACACACACACACACACACACACACACACACACACACACACACACACACACACACACACACACACACACACACACACACACACACACACACACACACAGCATAATGTAGAGTACTATAACTTGATATCACAGCGCTATGATTATGATTCAAGTAAACTAATACACATTTTCGAAAACCTGTTTACCGTAAAAAAGTTGAACAAGAAGTGAGGAAACTGCAGTACGCCAGTTGGTCCAGTATAGGTAGCACCAACAACAGTGCAACAAAATTAAATGACGAAGACGAGGACAACAAAGAAGGCTCTCCCCCGCCCACTATTCCCTCTTGCTGAAACGGGCAGGAAAAAGTGAGAAGGAATGCTTCACAGAATAACATAAATTAACGTGGAAACAGTGGCGTACCGAGGGGGAAGGCCATGTGCCAGTAAGCAGGAGAAAACAGCCCCACCCTATGACCTAAATTTACAACTTTTCTACAGCAGATTTTCTTCTGTATGCCCCCTCATTGACAAGTTCAGACCACAGGGCCAATTTGATCTCACAGATATGATCTGCTATTATTAGGTTAGGTTACGTTTTAGTTTAAGTGGCAACACTGCAGTATACACAAAATACGAATACAAGGAGAGGTCATAGGGTGGGGCCGTATTGGTCATAGGATGGGGCCGTTTTGGTGAAGGCCGTTTTCAACAGGGGCCGTTTTCTCACGAAACCTGCGGCCATGCTCCCCCCCCCTTTTGCAATATATATATATATATATATATATATATATATATATATATATATATATTATATATATATATATATATATATATATATATATATATATATATATATATATATATATATATATATATATATATACCCCCAGCTGTACGGGCTTGCTGCGCTCGCCAGTCATGGGCTGCACAGTTAAAACGATATAAAAAAAAGTCTCCCCCCTTTTCAACTTTCTGGGTTCGCCACTGCGTGGAAATTATATAGGAAAGTGCGAAAGAAGAAAAGAGACTACCGTAGTGGAACCTGGAAAGAATATAAGAAGAGAGGATAACTGCAGTAGACCTCTTGGCCCAAGCTGGGCATCTCCCAAAAGAGTAACTGAACTACTAGAATGAGATAAGGATAGCAAAGAAGAAGGCTCTCCCCCGCCCTCCAAACCCTCCACCCGAAGCCGGCAGGAAAAAGTCAGAAAGAACACCACGCAGTATAGAAAACCTGGCGTGGACATTTTACAGGAAAGTGTGAAAGGAGAATAGAGACTATCACAGTGTAACCTGAAAAGGAAAAATTATGAATTAGTATTGGTTATAAGATCTTTTTTCTATATCCACCCCTTATCTGTCATTTGCTTATCTAGCCTATGCTTAAAAATCTCAATGGAAGAGGCAGCAACTTATAGGTAGCTTATTCCATTCGTCTACTACTCTATTACAAAACCAGTTTCTACCAGTTTCCTTATTGAAACGGAATTTTTCTAGTTTGAAACCATTACTTCTATAAAAAATAGTTCTATCCTGTATACTCACTCTAAGTACCTTGCTAATATTTCCCTTATTTATACCGCTGCTGAGTCATTGCGCGTGTTTCAATGTCCTGTGTGTGTGTGTGTGTGTGTGTGTGTGTGTGTGTGTGTGAGAGAGAGAGAGAGAGAGAGTGAGACAGACAGACAGACAGACAGACAGATTATCCTTTAAGTGTCATCTCTCTGGCCTGGTCCATAGAGACTTCCTCAATCCTTCAACCTCTCCCTCTCTCTCTCTCTCTCTCTCTCTCTCTCTCTCTCTCTCTCTCTCTCTCTCTCTCACACACACACACACACACACACACACACACAGAAAAATATATACACATACTTTCATTAAAGTCATGTACACACACACACACACACACACACACACACACACACACACACACACACACACACACACACACACACACACACACACACACACACACACACACACACACACACACACTCCAACTTAATCCCTAATCCACAACAAGGTGGTTCCCGTGGGGAGGTGAAGCCAAAGTGTGTGTGTGTGTGTGTGTGTGTGTGTGTGTGTGTGAGAGAGAGAGAGAGAGAGAGAGAGAGAGAGAGAGAGAGAGAGATCAAAGGACCAAGGAAATACTCATGGACCAGGCCATTGAGAACACACACACACACACACACACACCATATTATTTAGAATAGAGCACATTAATTTATCTTCATCGGTAATGTTACTTGATTCTGTCCTGAGAGGTCCTATCCTATCTTCATTTTTCGTACGGTACAATTGATATAAACCCTTTGGGTTTTCTCTCGATTCACGAGCAACCTTAATTTCATAACCTCGCTTTGCTCTCCGTATCTCCCGCTTTACATCCCTATTCAAAATCGCGTACTGATTACGTAAGTGTTCCTCTCCAATTTTTAGATTTATATGTATTCCTTTCCTTTGCCCAATGAGAGATTTTAATCTGCTTTTTATCCATCTTGGTTCTGGATTATTCGTTCTAAATGGTTTTGAAGGGATACATCTATCTAGGCCTCTGTGTATTATATTTACTTATCATATTTCTCGTTGGTATATGGCAGGTAAAGGTAGGATTAAAAACTATTTTTTTACTAATTCATTATTCTGTATTCTTTTTTTTTTTTTTCATTACGATAGCTTTTTTTTTTCCATTTTATAAAATTTCCACGTCTCTTCTATTCAGCTTGGTGTTCCTTCTCTCAGTCTCTCAGTCGCTCTAGAGTCTCTCAGTCGCTCTCAGTCTCTCAGTCACTCTCGTGATGTTAGTCTTTCAGTCGCTCTCGTGATGTAGTCTCTCAGTCGCTCTCGTGATGTCAGTCTCTCAGTCGCTCTCGTGATGTCAGTCTCTCAGTCGCTCTCGTGATGTCAGTCTCTCAGTCGCTCTCGTGATGTCAGTCTGCTCAGACATGCCAGAGACCTGTGGTAGTGTTGTGCTAGTGTGCTTTAGTGATCTGTGATAGTGGCTGTGTCAGTGTGTTGTAGTGATAGTGATCCGTGAGAGTGTGTGTTGTGGTGACCCGTAGTGACCCGTGATAGTGCTGTGCTACCTTGTGTGAATTTGTGCGTAATGGCTTCCTCGGCAGAGAGCTATGTTCCCACTGCAGGTATTGAAAAGGACTACCTTGAATTAAAGGAGGAACTTCTCGAACTGAAGCGGGAGGTACAAATTCTCAGGCAGGAGAAGTCACAGATGAGGGAATTGTTGGAGGAGAAAGAGAAAAAGGCTGAAGGTTGGACACTAGTTAACAAGGGTGCAACGAAGTTCACTCTTAAAAAGCAAACGGAAGTTAAGACAACTAATGCATTCGACGCACTACGGGACGAATGTGAAGGGAAGGCAGAGAGGAAAGTAGAGGAGAAGGACGGTGAGAGAACTTCCAGCACAGGTAAGTATAATCAGAACAAGAAAGGTAAGAAAAATGTTGCTGTTGTTGGAGACTCCCAGGTGAGATATCTGAACAGGGCCATGTATACTCCACTCGCTAAACATGTGTGTCTTCCAGGGGCCAGGGTGGCTAATGTGGTAGAAAAAATTTCAAATATCGTAAAGGATAGTGGTGACAAACCTACTGTGTGCCTCAGTGTAGGAGGCAATGATATTAGTAGCCGTAAGAGTGAGGTACTGTGGAAAAGGTACAAGTTGATGTTAGAAAAGGTTAGGGAGAGGGGAGGAACCCCTGTAGTGCTTGGTGTTTTACCAAGGTGGCGGGTTGGAAGGGAATGGTTGAGCAGGGCAATAGGATTTAATTGCCGCCTTGAAAGGTATTGCAAAGATAATGCAATACCTTTCATAGACAGCTGGGACCGGTTTTATGGACGGAGTGCCTTGTATAGTTGGGATGGGACTCATCTTAGCAGGCAAGGAGTTACTGTTTTAGCTGGAATGATAGATAGGGAGTTGGAGGGATTTTTTTTGAGATTGAGAAGTAGGTGTACAGGAAGATGCAGCAACTACACTCGGAAATCATTATTACCATGTTTGGATAGATGCATCGATACTCGCAAAATTAAGAACAAAAGTTCAACCAATAGTGTAGATACATCCACTCAGGCACCTCAAATTGAGCAGGCGATGATAGATGATAGAACAAGCGATGATAGAAGGGCGATATGCGATAGTACAAAAAATTGTTATATTAGTAAAGTAAAGAGTTTCCCAGTTAGTAATGAAATCAATAACAGTAAATGCCAAGGTAGAGGCATAAGTACTCGCAATAATCTGAAAATGTACTACACAAACAGCAGTAGTTTACTTAATAATATGGGTGAACTGAGAGCTTTAATTTGTACAGAGAAAACAGACGTTGCCGTTATTACTCAGACTTGGATGAATACAGACACTCGAGAATTTTTAGCAGAATATCAGATAAAAGGCTATAATATTTTTGTGTCAAACCGTCAGGGAAGAAATGGGGGAGGGGTAGATATTTATGTAAAAGATTCATTAAACTGTTACAATAAAGCAGACATTAAAGTAAATAGGGACACAGAAAGTGTCTGGGTCGAAATTAGTAACAATAGGGAGAAATTAGTCTTAGGAGCAATTTACAGATCTCCTAAATTAAGTAGAGCTGATAGTAAATACCTCTGGGAGGAAATAAGGAAAGCATCACAGTCCAGCTTAGTAATAATTGTAGGGGACCTTAATCTGCCAAGGATAGATTGGAGAAATCAGACAGGAGATGCAGAGTCAGAGGAATTTCTAGACGTAAAGTCTCACCAATCTAAAACCAAGGTTTGGGTGGGGTCTGGCGCTGGGTGCAGCCATGCCATACTTCTTAAACGAGCGATGAGTAGATTCTGTTATATATGTAATAGGCATCACAGATAGGTACACACATACTAATACAATATAAACGTAAGTTTTCTAGCATATCAAAGGAAGGTAAACTTGTAATGCATATGGCTCTTGTACATCAATAAAGAAACGTGGCATACATATTTTACAGTGGTGCTGAAAAAAATGTAGTTACTTTTACCGACTTTCACGGTAGTTCTAAGTTGGGTAAGTAATGTAACAATTACGTTTATAATATAATTTGAAGGAATCATTAGAACATACGCTATTTTCTTAATAGAAATAAATAAGTTAAAACACTCACGAGCGGCAACATCCAGGCCCATACTGGGAGTTAATCCATTGGAGGGAGATTAAGCTTCTGTCACGTGCTTCCACTGATCACTTTGTTATATATATAACTTAAATTATATTTATAACTTAAATTAGTTTGTCTTTACACACACACACACCAAAAACACACACACACACACACCGCTTGCTGGTGCAGTGGTAACGCTCTCGCTTGCCAACTGGTGGACGGGAGTTCGCGCCTCGCTCAGGGTGCGAAAAAGTTTCACTGGCGAAGTGGGTGGTTACTGTCCCTCTTGAGCAAGGGGACGGGTGTGTGCGTGTGTGAAGGTCACAGCCTTGCCCTTAGATCGGACTATATGAGCTCTCAGCTCCCTTCCGGGAGGGTAAAAGCTGACGATCACGACCATCAAGTGATCCTGACCGACCTGGTGAATTACAGAAGTGGGTGAAGTCATGTTAGGTCCGGTGGCGAGGTGTGAGCGGACGAACTCTAACGGTGTCAGGTCAGCCACTACCCAATCAGAGTATAGGAAACAAGGCAACGCTGTACGCCGGGAAATCCCCGGCTGGACTCCACCCAAACCTTGGTTTTAGATTGGTGAGACTATAGTGGTCTTAACTTCCGTTTGCTTCTTAAGAGTGAACTTCGTTGCACCCTTGTTAACTAGTGTCCAACCTTCAGCCTTTTTCTCCTCCAACATCTCCTCCAACAATTCCCTCATTTGTGCCTTCTCCTGCCTGAGAATTTGTACCTCCCGCTTCAGTTCGAGAAGTTCCTCCTTTAATTCAAGGTAGTCCTTTTCAATACCTGCAGTGGGGACACAGCTCTCTGCCGAGGAAGCCATTACGCACTAGTTCACACAAGGTAGCACAGCACTATCACGGGTCACTTCGGGTCACCACAACACACTAGCACAACACTTTCACGGATCACTAGCACAGCACTATCGCTGATCACTACAACACACTAACACAGATCACTAAAACACACTAGCACAACACTACCACAGGTCTCTAGCACGTCTGAACAGACTGAACGTATGATTAAAAACTTATAAACTTATGCTTTCATTTCTTTATTTTTTCATTATATTTAATTACACTTAAAAATATTTATTATTGTTTTACGTATGTCGCCAGATGACCTCGCTGTTGCGGCGCCATGATTTTTCATTCAATCACTCTCTCCCATTCTTCATTCTGACTTGCCGTAAGTGTTTGGGATAGATTAAAAGCATCTACTTGCCCGAGTGCCAGGGGGTTAACTCATCCTCTTCATGCCCACAATGGGGGGCGGAGGGATGTTGGTTACAAGATTGTGACAACGTGAGTTAACTTTTACCTGGTCGTGGTGTAGTGGTATGCTGCCTGGCTCTCACCTGAGAGTCCCGGGTTCGATTCCCGGCATATTGGTAATTTCTCTGATGACTCTCTCCCTCCCTCCTTCCCTCCCATTCTCCATCCCTCAACACCTGCCATGGCCTGCCTTCCTCCCCACCCCCTTCTCTCTCTCTCTCTCTCTCATCTATGGTGTTTTAGGATACATTTTGGTTATTATCCTTTACATTATATTGTACACATTGTAAATCTGACTTTATTTCCACACCACCCAGGAGGTAAGGACACAAAGGAAAGTGACACGAGGAGGCTCTGGCCAGGTTAGACTGGGTCTGTGTGAGTGTTGTTGCTCACGAGGGTTTAATGTATTATTTTTTTTACTAAGAAATTGGCATGTTTCTACTTATATTCCTGCACATTATCTTATAATCATAACTGTGACATTATTACCCACCCCAGAAATACGGTAAAAGCCAATAAAAGTGACTACATTTTTTTTTAGCAACACTGTAAAATAATTATGCCACGTTTCTGTATTGCCGTATAAATATTTCATGCATAATAAGTTTACTGTTCTTTGATATATTATAAAACACACGTTAACATTGTATTCATATGTGTTTATCTTATTTGTGATGCCTTTTACATATATAACAGCCGTTTCACATCACGGGTTTGGGTCGCGCCACACCCTAGCCGCCAGTTTAGATTTGTACCACCATAGTAGTTCAGGTACTCTTTTAGGAGCTGCCTAGCATGGGCCAACTGGCCTACTCCAGTAATCCTCTCTTCTTATGTTCTTATGAAACCGACAGGAAAAAGTAAGAAGGACCATCACGCAGTGTATAAAACCGACTTAATTCCGGTGTTAATTATTTTATATATTTCTAGGTTTTATTATGATAGCCATCCCCCCTCCCGCTCCCCTCCCCCTTTTTTTTTTCCTTACCCATAATACTTCCACGTCTTTCCTATTCAGTGTGTTCTTCCTTTTGTTGGGACAAAGGGGGGAGAAGAACTTCCTTTACTGTCCTTGTCTTATTTTAGCAGCTTAGTCACACTTTTGCATGAGCTGTGTAGCATGAGTTATCCTGTTTGCTTCAGCTATTCTGATTTATTTTTTTATGTTTTATTATTCTGATGGAAGATGTACAGAGTGATCCGTGAGAGTGTGTGTTGTGGTGACCCGTAGTGACCCGTGATAGTGCTGTGCTACCTTGTGTGAATTTGTGCGTAATGGCTTCCTTGGCAGAGAGCTATGTTCCCACTGCAGGTATTGAAAAGGACTACCTTGAATTAAAGGAGGAACTTCTCGAACTGAAGCGGGAGGTACAAATTCTCAGGCAGGAGAAGTCACAGATGAGGGAATTGTTGGAGGAGAAAGAGAAAAAGGCTGAAGGTTGGACACTAGTTAACAAGGGTGCAACGAAGTTCACTCTTAAAAAGCAAACGGAAGTTAAGACAACTAATGCATTCGACGCACTACGGGACGAATGTGAAGGGAAGGCAGAGAGGAAAGTAGAGGAGAAGGACGGTGAGAGAACTTCCAGCACAGGTAAGTATAATCAGAACAAGAAAGGTAAGAAAAATGTTGCTGTTGTTGGAGACTCCCAGGTGAGATATCTGAACAGGGCCATGTATACTCCACTCGCTAAACATGTGTGTCTTCCAGGGGCCAGGGTGGCTAATGTGGTAGAAAAAATTTCAAATATCGTAAAGGATAGTGGTGACAAACCTACTGTGTGCCTCAGTGTAGGAGGCAATGATATTAGTAGCCGTAAGAGTGAGGTACTGTGGAAAAGGTACAAGTTGATGTTAGAAAAGGTTAGGGAGAGGGGAGGAACCCCTGTAGTGCTTGGTGTTTTACCAAGGTGGCGGGTTGGAAGGGAATGGTTGAGCAGGGCAATAGGATTTAATTGCCGCCTTGAAAGGTATTGCAAAAATAATGCAATACCTTTCATAGACAGCTGGGACCGGTTTTATGGACGGAGTGCCTTGTATAGTTGGGATGGGACTCATCTTAGCAGGCAAGGAGTTACTGTTTTAGCTGGAATGATAGATAGGGAGTTGGAGGGATTTTTCGAGATTAAGAAGTAGGTGTACAGGAAGTTGCAGCAACTACACTCAGAAATTATTATTACCATGTTTGGATAGATGCATCAATACTTGCAAAATTAAGAACAAAAGTTCAACCATTAGTGTAGCTACATCCACTCAGGCACCTCAAATTGAGCAGGCGATGATAGATGATAGAACAAGCGATGATAGAAGGGCGATAAGCGATAGTACAAAAAATTGTTATATTAGTAAAGTAAAGAGTTTCCCAGTTAGTAATGAAATAAATAACAGTAAATGCCAAGGTAGAGACATAACTACTCGTAATAATCTGAAAATGTACTACACAAACAGCCGGAGTTTACGTAATAAAATGGATGAACTGAGAGCTTTAATTTGTACAGAGAAAATAGACATTGCCGTTATTAGTGAAACTTGGATGAATACAGACACTCGAGAATTTTTAGCAGAATATCAGATAAAAGGCTATAATATTTTTGTGTCAAACCGTCAGGGAAGAAATGGGGGAGGGGTAGCTATTTATGTAAAGGATTCATTAAACTGTTACAATAAAGCAGACATTAAAGTAAATAGGGACACAGAAAGTGTCTGGGTCGAAATTAGTAACAATAGGGAGAAATTAGTCTTAGGAGCAATTTACAGATCTCCTAAATTAAGTAGAGCTGATAGTAAATACCTCTGGGAGGAAATAAGGAAAGCATCACAGTCCAGCTTAGTAATAATTGTAGGGGACCTTAATCTGCCAAGGATAGATTGGAGAAATCAGACAGGAGATGCAGAGTCAGAGGAATTTCTAGAGGTAAAGTCTCACCAATCTAAAACCAAGGTTTGGGTGGGGTCTGGCGCTGGGTGCAGCCATGCCATACTTCTTAAACGAGCGATGAGTAGATTCTGTTATATATGTAATAGGCATCACAGATAGGTACACACATACTAATACAATATAAACGTAAGTTTTCTAGCATATCAAAGGAAGGTAAACTTGTAATGCATATGGCTCTTGTACATCAATAAAGAAACGTGGCATACATATTTTACAGTGGTGCTGAAAAAAATGTAGTTACTTTTACCGACTTTCACGGTAGTTCTAAGTTGGGTAAGTAATGTAACAATTACGTTTATAATATAATTTGAAGGAATCATTAGAACATACGCTATTTTCTTAATAGAAATAAATAAGTTAAAACACTCACGAGCGGCAACATCCAGGCCCATACTGGGAGTTAATCCATTGGAGGGAGATTAAGCTTCTGTCACGTGCTTCCACTGATCACTTTGTTATATATATAACTTAAATTATATTTATAACTTAAATTAGTTTGTCTTTACACACACACACCAAAAACACACACACACACACACACACACACACACACACACACACACCGCTCGCTGGTGCAGTGGTAACGCTCTCGCTTGCCAACTGGTGGACGGTAGTTCGCGCCTCGCTCAGGGTGCGAAAAAGTTTCACTGACGAAGTGGGTGGTTACTGTCCCTCTTGAGCAAGGGGACGGGTGTGTGCGTGTGTGAAGGTCACAGCCTTGCCCTTAGATCGGACTATATGAGCTCTCAGCTCCCTTCCGGGAGGGTAAAAGCTGACGATCACGACCATCAAGTGATCCTGACCGACCCGGTGAGTTACAGAAGTGGGTGAAGTCATGTCAGGTCCGGTGGCGAGGTGTGAGCGGACGAACTCTAACGGTGTCAGGTCAGCCACTACCCAATCAGAGTATAGGAAACAAGGCAACGCTGTACGCCGGGAAATCCCCGGCTGGACTCCACGCAAACCTTGGTTTTAGATTGGTGAGACTATAGTGGTCTTAACTTCCGTTTGCTTCTTAAGAGTGAACTTCGTTGCACCCTTGTTAACTAGTGTCCAACCTTCAGCCTTTTTCTCCTCCAACATCTCCTCCAACAATTCCCTCATTTGTGCCTTCTCCTGCCTGAGAATTTGTACCTCCCGCTTCAGTTCGAGAAGTTCCTCCTTTAATTCAAGGTAGTCCTTTTCAATACCTGCAGTGGGGACACAGCTCTCTGCCGAGGAAGCCATTACGCACTAGTTCACACAAGGTAGCACAGCACTATCACGGGTCACTTCGGGTCACCACAACACACTAGCACAACACTTTCACGGATCACTAGCACAGCACTATCGCTGATCACTACAAAACACTAACACAGATCACTAAAACGCACAAGCACAACACTACGACAGGTCTCTAGCACGTCTGAACAGACTGAACGTATGATTAAAAACTTATAAACTTATGCTTTCATTTCTTTATTTTTTCATTATATTTAATTACACTTAAAAATATTTATTATTGTTTTACGTATGTCGCCAGATGACCTCGCTGGTGCGGCGCCATGATTTTTCATTCAATCACTCTCTCCCATTCTTCATTCTGACTTGCCGTAAGTGTTTGGGATAGATTAAAAGCATCTACTTGCCCGAGTGCCAGGGGGTTAACTCATCCTCTTCATGCCCACAGTGGGGGGCGGAGGGATGTTGGTTACAAGATTGTGACAACGTGAGTTAACTTTTACCTGGTCGTGGTGTAGTGGTATGCTGCCTGGCTCTCACCTGAGAGTCCCGGGTTCGATTCCCGGCATATTGGTAATTTCTCTGATGACTCTCTCCCTCCCTCCTTCCCTCCCATCCTCCATCCCTCAACACCTGCCATGGCCTGCCTTCCTCCCCACCCCCTTCTCTCTCTCTCTCTCTCTCTCATCTATGGTGTTTTAGGATACATTTTGGTTATTATCCTTTACATTATATTGTACACATTGTAAATCTGACTTTATTTCCACACCACCCAGGAGGTAAGGACACAAAGGAAAGTGACACGAGGAGGCTCTGGCCAGGTTAGTCTGGGTCTGTGTGAGTGTTGTCGCTCACGAGGGTTTAATGTATTATTTTTTTCTTTTATTAAGAAATTGACATATTTTTACTTATATTCCCGCACATTATCTTATAATCATAATTGTGACATTATTACCCACCCCAGAAATACGGTAAAAGCCAATAAAAGTGACTACATTTTTTTTTAGCAACACTGTAAAATAATTATGCCACGTTTCTGTATTGCCGTATAAATATTTCATGCATAATAAGTTTACTGTTCTTTGATATATTATAATACACACGTTAACATTGTATTCATATGTGTTTATCTTATTTGTGATGCCTTTTACATATATAACAGCCGTTTCACATCACGGGTTTGGGTCGCGCCACACCCTAGCCGCCAGTTTAGATTTGTACCACCATAGTAGTTCAGGTACTCTTTTAGGAGCTGCCTAGCATGGGCCAACTGGCCTACTCCAGTAATCCTCTCTTCTTATGTTCTTATGAAACCGACAGGAAAAAGTAAGAAGGAACATCACGCAGTATATAAAACCGACTTAATTCCGGTGTTAATTATTTTATATATTTCTAGGTTTTATTATGATAGCCATCCCCCCTCCCGCTCCCCTCCCCCTTTTTTTTTTCCTTACCCATAATACTTCCACGTCTTTCCTATTCAGTGTGTTCTTCCTTTTGTTGGGACAAAGGGGGGAGAAGAACTTCCTTTACTGTCCTTGTCTTATTTTAGCAGCTTAGTCACACTTTTGCATGAGCTGTGTAGCATGAGTTATCCTGTTTGCTTCAGCTATTCTGATTTATTTTTTTATGTTTTATTATTCTGATGGAAGATGTACAGAGTGATCCGTGAGAGTGTGTGTTGTGGTGACCCGTAGTGACCCGTGATAGTGCTGTGCTACCTTGTGTGAATTTGTGCGTAATGGCTTCCTTGGCAGAGAGCTATGTTCCCACTGCAGGTATTGAAAAGGACTACCTTGAATTAAAGGAGGAACTTCTCGAACTGAAGCGGGAGGTACAAATTCTCAGGCAGGAGAAGTCACAGATGAGGGAATTGTTGGAGGAGAAAGAGAAAAAGGCTGAAGGTTGGACACTAGTTAACAAGGGTGCAACGAAGTTCACTCTTAAAAAGCAAACGGAAGTTAAGACAACTAATGCATTCGACGCACTACGGGACGAATGTGAAGGGAAGAGCAGAGAGGAAAGTAGAGGAGAAGGACGGTGAGAGAACTTCCAGCACAGGTAAGTATAATCAGAACAAGAAAGGTAAGAAAAATGTTGCTGTTGTTGGAGACTCCCAGGTGAGATATCTGAACAGGGCCATGTATACTCCACTCGCTAAACATGTGTGTCTTCCAGGGGCCAGGGTGGCTAATGTGGTAGAAAAAATTTCAAATATCGTAAAGGATAGTGGTGACAAACCTACTGTGTGCCTCAGTGTAGGAGGCAATGATATTAGTAGCCGTAAGAGTGAGGTACTGTGGAAAAGGTACAAGTTGATGTTAGAAAAGGTTAGGGAGAGGGGAGGAACCCCTGTAGTGCTTGGTGTTTTACCAAGGTGGCGGGTTGGAAGGGAATGGTTGAGCAGGGCAATAGGATTTAATTGCCGCCTTGAAAGGTATTGCAAAAATAATGCAATACCTTTCATAGACAGCTGGGACCGGTTTTATGGACGGAGTGCCTTGTATAGTTGGGATGGGACTCATCTTAGCAGGCAAGGAGTTACTGTTTTAGCTGGAATGATAGATAGGGAGTTGGAGGGATTTTTTCGAGATTAAGAAGTAGGTGTACAGGAAGTTGCAGCAACTACACTCAGAAATTATTATTACCATGTTTGGATAGATGCATCAATACTTGCAAAATTAAGAACAAAAGTTCAACCATTAGTGTAGCTACATCCACTCAGGCACCTCAAATTGAGCAGGCGATGATAGATGATAGAACAAGCGATGATAGAAGGGCGATAAGCGATAGTACAAAAAATTGTTATATTAGTAAAGTAAAGAGTTTCCCAGTTAGTAATGAAATAAATAACAGTAAATGCCAAGGTAGAGACATAACTACTCGTAATAATCTGAAAATGTACTACACAAACAGCCGGAGTTTACGTAATAAAATGGATGAACTGAGAGCTTTAATTTGTACAGAGAAAATAGACATTGCCGTTATTAGTGAAACTTGGATGAATACAGACACTCGAGAATTTTTTGCAGAATATCAGATAAAAGGCTATAATATTTTTGTGTCAAACCGTCAGGGAAGAAAGGGGGGAGGGGTAGCTATTTATGTAAAGGATTCATTAAACTGTTACAATAAAGCAGACATTAAAGTAAATAGGGACACAGAAAGTGTCTGGGTCGAAATTAGTAACAATAGGGAGAAATTAGTCTTAGGAGCAATTTACAGATCTCCTAAATTAAGTAGAGCTGATAGTAAATACCTCTGGGAGGAAATAAGGAAAGCATCACAGTCCAGCTTAGTAATAATTGTAGGGGACCTTAATCTGCCAAGGATAGATTGGAGAAATCAGACAGGAGATGCAGAGTCAGAGGAATTTCTAGAGGTAAAGTCTCACCAATCTAAAACCAAGGTTTGGGTGGGGTCTGGCGCTGGGTGCAGCCATGCCATACTTCTTAAACGAGCGATGAGTAGATTCTGTTATATATGTAATAGGCATCACAGATAGGTACACACATACTAATACAATATAAACGTAAGTTTTCTAGCATATCAAAGGAAGGTAAACTTGTAATGCATATGGCTCTTGTACATCAATAAAGAAACGTGGCATACATATTTTACAGTGGTGCTGAAAAAAATGTAGTTACTTTTACCGACTTTCACGGTAGTTCTAAGTTGGGTAAGTAATGTAACAATTACGTTTATAATATAATTTGAAGGAATCATTAGAACATACGCTATTTTCTTAATAGAAATAAATAAGTTAAAACACTCACGAGCGGCAACATCCAGGCCCATACTGGGAGTTAATCCATTGGAGGGAGATTAAGCTTCTGTCACGTGCTTCCACTGATCACTTTGTTATATATATAACTTAAATTATATTTATAACTTAAATTAGTTTGTCTTTACACACACACACACCAAAAACACACACACACACACACCGCTTGCTGGTGCAGTGGTAACGCTCTCGCTTGCCAACTGGTGGACGGGAGTTCGCGCCTCGCTCAGGGTGCGAAAAAGTTTCACTGACGAAGTGGGTGGTTACTGTCCCTCTTGAGCAAGGGGACGGGTGTGTGCGTGTGTGAAGGTCACAGCCTTGCCCTTAGATCGGACTATATGAGCTCTCAGCTCCCTTCCGGGAGGGTAAAAGCTGACGATCACGACCATCAAGTGATCCTGACCGACCTGGTGAATTACAGAAGTGGGTGAAGTCATGTTAGGTCCGGTGGCGAGGTGTGAGCGGACGAACTCTAACGGTGTCAGGTCAGCCACTACCCAATCAGAGTATAGGAAACAAGGCAACGCTGTACGCCGGGAAATCCCCGGCTGGACTCCACCCAAACCTTGGTTTTAGATTGGTGAGACTATAGTGGTCTTAACTTCCGTTTGCTTCTTAAGAGTGAACTTCGTTGCACCCTTGTTAACTAGTGTCCAACCTTCAGCCTTTTTCTCCTCCAACATCTCCTCCAACAATTCCCTCATTTGTGCCTTCTCCTGCCTGAGAATTTGTACCTCCCGCTTCAGTTCGAGAAGTTCCTCCTTTAATTCAAGGTAGTCCTTTTCAATACCTGCAGTGGGGACACAGCTCTCTGCCGAGGAAGCCATTACGCACTAGTTCACACAAGGTAGCACAGCACTATCACGGGTCACTTCGGGTCACCACAACACACTAGCACAACACTTTCACGGATCACTAGCACAGCACTATCGCTGATCACTACAAAACACTAACACAGATCACTAAAACACACAAGCACAACACTACGACAGGTCTCTAGCACGTCTGAACAGACTGAACGTATGATTAAAAACTTATAAACTTATGCTTTCATTTCTTTATTTTTTCATTATATTTAATTACACTTAAAAATATTTATTATTGTTTTACGTATGTCGCCAGATGACCTCGCTGGTGCGGCGCCATGATTTTTCATTCAATCACTTTCTCCCATTCTTCATTCTGACTTGCCGTAAGTGTTTGGGATAGATTAAAAGCATCTACTTGCCCGAGTGCCAGGGGGTTAACTCATCCTCTTCATGCCCACAGTGGGGGGCGGAGGGACGTTGGTTACAAGATTGTGACAACATGAGTTAACTTTTACCTGGTCGTGGTGTAGTGGTATGCTGCCTGGCTCTCACCTGAGAGTCCCGGGTTCGATTCCCGGCATATTGGTAATTTCTCTGATGACTCTCTCCCTCCTTCCTTCCCTCCCTTCCTCCATCCCTGAACACCTGCCATGGCCTGCCTTCCTCCCCACCCCCTTCTCTCTCTCTCTCTCATCTATGGTGTTTTAGGATACATTTTGGTTATTATCTTTTACATTATATTGTACACATTGTAAATCTGACTTTATTTCCACACCACCCAGGAGGTAAGGACACAAAGGAAAGTGACACGAGGAGGCTCTGGCCAGGTTAGTCTGGGTCTGTGTGAGTGTTGTCGCTCACGAGGGTTTAATGTATTATTTTTTTCTTTTATTAAGAAATTGACATATTTTTACTTATATTCCCGCACATTATCTTATAATCATAATTGTGACATTATTACCCACCCCAGAAATACGGTAAAAGCCAATAAAAGTGACTACATTTTTTTTTAGCAACACTGTAAAATAATTATGCCACGTTTCTGTATTGCCGTATAAATATTTCATGCATAATAAGTTTACTGTTCTTTGATATATTATAATACACACGTTAACATTGTATTCATATGTGTTTATCTTATTTGTGATGCCTTTTACATATATAACAGCCGTTTCACATCACGGGTTTGGGTCGCGCCACACCCTAGCCGCCAGTTTAGATTTGTACCACCATAGTAGTTCAGGTACTCTTTTAGGAGCTGCCTAGCATGGGCCAACTTGCCTACTCCAGTAATCCTCTCTTCTTATGTTCTTATGAAACCGACAGGAAAAAGTAAGAAGGAACATCACGCAGTATATAAAACCGACTTAATTCCGGTGTTAATTATTTTATATATTTCTAGGTTTTATTATGATAGCCATCCCCCCTCCCGCTCCCCTCCCCCTTTTTTTTTTCCTTACCCATAATACTTCCACGTCTTTCCTATTCAGTGTGTTCTTTCTTTTGTTGGGACAAAGGGGGGAGAAGAACTTCCTTTACTGTCCTTGTCTTATTTTAGCAGCTTAGTCACACTTTTGCATGAGCTGTGTAGCATGAGTTATCCTGTTTGCTTCAGCTATTCTGATTTATTTTTTTATGTTTTATTATTCTGATGGAAGATGTACAGAGTAGGAGCAGAGTTAAGTAGGTGTAGGTGAAGAGAGAGAGAGAGAGAGAGAGAGAGAGAGAGAGAGAACACGTAAAGAACATGGTGTGTGTGTGGGTAGGGTAAGGGTAGGTGAGATAGGGTGAGGTTAGTGAGGTGTAGCAGGTCACTAAGAAAAGCCCTCCACCAGGACCGCCACCCTCGGGCGAAGTATCCTTAAGCCATGTAAGTGACAGGAAGTTATTATTATATGTTAGGCCTCATATGGCCCCCTCTGCCTTGTCTTACCTGCCCTGCATTTCATTTGTCTGTCGCTTTGGTCCTGCCCTGTTATCAGTTCAGTTCAATTATTTTTTTATCAAAAATGCTACAGTGTAGAGATACAACATAACACAAACTGACAATGAGTCTGTGAAGAACATAAGAAGAGATGATCACTGCAGTAGGCCGGTTGGCCCATGCTAGGCAGCTCCTAGAAGAGTAACTGAAATACTAGAATGAGATAAGGATAGCAAAGAAGAAGGCTCTCCCCCGCCCTCCAAACCCTCCAGCTGAAGCCGGCAGGAAGAAGTCAGAAAGAACACCACGCAGTACAGAAGAACTGGCGTGGACATTTTACAGAAAAGTGTGAAAGGAGAATAGAGACTATCATAGTGTAACCTGAAAAGGAAAAATTATGAATTAGTATCGGTAATAAGATTTTCTTTTTTCTATATCCACCCCTTATTAGTCATATGCTTATCTAGCCTATGCTTGAAACTCTCAGTGGAAGAGGCAGGAACTACTTTACTAGGTAGCTTATTCCATTCGCCTACTACTCTATTACCAAACCAATTTCTACCGATTTCCTTACTGAAACGGAATTTTTCTAGTTTGAAACCATTATTTCTAGTTCTATCCTGTATGCTTACTTTAAGTACCTTGCTAATATCTCCCTTATTTATACCCTTCCTCCACTTAAACACCTCAATTAAGTCTCCCCTTACTCTACGCCTCTCTAGCGAATGCAGACTTTGTCTTTTCAGTCCGTCTTCATATGACAGGTTCCGGACGTCATGTATCATTTTTGTCATTCTTCTCTGTACATTTTCTAACGAATTAATATCCATTCTATAGTAAGGACACCAAAATTGTACTGCGTAGTCTAAATGTGGCCTTACTAATGCTAGATAAAGTTTCAGTATTACTTTTGATGATCTATTGCTCACGCTTCTCGAAATAAATCCTAGGACCCTATTTGCTTTATTTCTCGCATTAATACACTGTTGCCTTGATTTAAGGTCGTTACTAACCATAACTCCTAGATCCCTCTCGCATTCCGATTTGCTAATTTCTTTGTTATCTAAGCTGTATTTAGTGTCTCCAATGGTCTTGCCTACGTTAAGTACCTTGCATTTTTCAACGTTAAATTCCATTTGCCAAGTTTCAGATCATTTGGACAATATATCGAGGTCTTTTTGTAAGTTATGGCAATCGTCAGTCGAGTTAATGATACGCCCTATTTTTGTATCGTCGGCATTAGTAATGCATGCACCAGTCAGACGAGAGTTGATACAAGATACGAGTATTCTGCACTGAACGTTGCATGGTTCTGTGACATATATGCTTGCAGAAAGTTGACTGCTTAAATAAAATGGGATATTGCTTTCGATGTGATAAGACTGAGCACTGAGGGATTGGGTTTGGGCTGTGAGTGCAAAGTGTGTGAGTGTGGGTGGAGTTTTTGAACGTTTAGGTAAGAGCCATCCAGTATATTACCAAACGTGGTTTCTCTCTTCGTTTAGGTAAGAGTTGTAAATTACGGTGAGGGTAAGAGTGTGGGTGAGGGTAAGGGTGAAGATGAGGGTGAATATATGGGTAAGGGGAAGGGTGAGGATGACTGAAGGGACGGTAAGGGTGCACGTGACTTAGATGTGGAAAAGGGTGAGTGTAAGGGTGTCAGTGAGAGTTAGAGCGAGATTAAGTATATGGATGAGAATGAGGGCGAAGGTTAAAGTAAGGGTGAGGGAGAGAGTGACTGCATGAGTAAGGGAGCAAGTGAGCATGAGGGTATGGATGAGAGTAAATGTGAGGGTGAGAATCCGGGTGACGGTGAGTGTCAGAGTGAGGATGAGAGTGAATGTAAAACTAAAGATGATAATGAAGGTGACAGCGATAAAATCCTGGCTTAAAGGACGAAAAAAAAAGAGTCTGAATAAGTACATACGAAGAAAGGATACCCGCAGTAGGCCAGTTGGCCCATGCTAGGCAGCTACTAAAAGAGTGACTGAACTACTAGAATAATACAAAGATGGTAAAGAAAAAGACCCCTCCCCCACAAAACCCTCCAACCGAAGCCGGCAGGAAAAAGTGAGAAGGAACACCATGCTGTATTAAAAAACAACAACGACAACAACTTCCGTGGACGTTTTATAAGAAAGTGAGAAAAAGGAGAAAAGAGACCATCGTAGTGTAACCTAAAAAGGAAAAAGAATGAATTAGTACCGGTTATTATGAGATTATTTTTATATCCAATCCTTACTTGTCATATGCTTATCTAGCCTATGCTTGAAACTTGTAATGGATGAGGCTGCAACTACATCACTATAGTGTTCCTCCTCGTAACATAGGGTTTGGGTGGAGTCACCCCCTCCCTACACTATTGCCATGTTTCCTAACCCTACGATGTATAACGCCTGTGGTTTGTGTAGTAGGAATGATACATAAACATAACTCATACTAATATAACTGTAATGAAAGTGCTGACATGTATCAAGGAAGAATAAAACTATTCTGCATACTATATTATACGATAATAGAGAAACGTGGCATAAAAATTTGGCAGTGTTGCTCTAAAAATATTCTAATTATTATTTACTTCCCCAACACTTCTAACATTGCTAATTAATTTAGCAAGTATAATTGCAAGAAAATTTGAAGGGATAAAAGTGGGAAGAGGCGATCCTTTCATAATTAAAATAAATATATCAAACAGCTCTGGGGTGGCAGCACTCACGCGACACGTGTTTGTGTGTACGCTGTGGGAGGTCACCAACCCCCTACAGGATTTAGGCCTATTGGGGAAACCTCTATAAAAAAAACGCGCCGTGACTTTTTACCTCAAGGGTGGTGCGGAAATAAAGTCAAAATTATAATCCATACATAAAAATGGAAGTAAAAAACCATGGATGACACATAACAAAATCTAGCGAGAGAGAGAGAGAGAGAGAGAGAGAGAGAGAGAGAAATAATAATAATAATAATAATAATAATAAAACTTTATTTCCACTAAACAGTGGGTATTCTTATACATTATACAGTAGTACAGCATACAGTATGAAAGTTCTATACACAATATAATACAAGTTGATACATATGGTGGAGAATAGTGACAGAGAGGTAAATGGTTTAAAAGGTGTGGGGACACTTAGGTTAAAAATAGATCAATTAAGGGATTTAGGAACGAAGGCAGTGGGAAGGATTAAGACAGATGGGATTGTAAGATTAGGGAGTTTGAGCAATAGGGTAGAATGTATGCTCTCAATAAAAGTATAGCAATTATCAACGGCTAATTATTATACAGGTGTTGATGGTGGGGGTCTATATTTATAGGAGGTGTTGGTGGTGGAGGTATAGCGGGTGTTGTTGATGGGGGTGTTGTTGGGGGTAGGGGTATAGGGGGTGTTGGTGGCAGGGGTATAGGGGGTATTAGAAAAACGGAGATCACAAGAGGGAAACAGTGTCAAGGTCATCGCTGATGGAGAGGTCAGCTCGGAAACGTGGCAACAGTGCAGGGAGGGGGTGACTCCACCAAAACCCTACGTTTCGATCTGTCAGACTATAGCTGGCTTATTCTATTCGTTCACCACTCTACTGCCAAACCAATTTCCACCTATTTCCTTACCAAAAAGGAATTTATTTAGAATAAAACATTAAGTCTAGTTCTATCCTGGGTGCTTACTTTATGTACTTTGCTAAGATCTCTATTATTCACTTCATTCACTTAAACGCCCCAGTTAAGTGTCCCCTTACTTTACTCCTTTCCAGTGTGTGCAAGTTTAGTTTTTTCAGTCTGTTTTCGTATGAAAGGTTCCGAACATCGTGTATCATTTTTGACTTTCTTCTCCGTACATTTTCAAACGAATTTATATTCCTTCTATAGTACGGACAACATTTGTTAAAACTATTTCCGTCCCTCCAGCCAGGATTCGATCCATTTTAACATATAACCGTCTACACAGTGTGCTCGAACTTTCCTAACTAACATATCTTGTGGAACCCAACTATAAACTTTACAAACGTAGAGATAAATAATATCGTAAGCTTTATCGCTTTCTACTGCCTCAAAATCTCTGAAAAAATAAGTGTACGAGGCAGGATCATCCATCCAAAAGTCCGTGTTGACATTCCTTTATGAGAGTAAATCTTTCTAGGTGCTGTTTTGTGCTGAAATTGATTCTAGCAAGTTACCAACCATTGATGTTAGACTCACTGGACGATAATTAGACGGAACTGATTTATAACCCTTTTTAAAAATGGGTACTTCGATCGCTGTCTTCCACGTCTCTGGAACTTAGCGAATAATTAAATAATGTTGTAAGTGGCTGGCATAATGCTTCCTTGGTTTGCTTTATAGTTCTTGCATAGATATATATATAGATATATATATATATATATATATATATATATATATATATATGTATATATATATATATATATATATATTCCATCCATTCTTCCATCCATCATCCAATCCTACGTTGCCCCATGAAGAGCGTAGGAGCCCGGAGCTGGGCAAGTTGGTCCTGATATTTAAGATGAGTGTGATCAGCCTCACTCATCCCTGAGTGGCATTGCATAAGCAATAAACCCCAACTATCCCTTGGATATAAACCTTCACCGGCTCAATCCGATTGGAGCACCTTAATTACCCACTAAACCACCAGGCGCCATAATTTGGTTATATGGTTACCATCCAGGGTAATAAATGGTTTCCTGGTGTACAGGAATCCATTTGGCTTGTCACTCAGTGTTGAGTCACCCACAGGCAGAAGGAAGAGGAAAGAATGAAGGAAACAAAGACAGAGGAGGGAGTGAAAAGTCACCCGTAGGCAGAAGGACGAGAAAAGAATGACGGAAAGAAAGACAGAAGAGGATGGAAGGAAAGAAGGATGGAGGAGAGTAAAGGGCACAACATCGAGTGAGTGGATGGTGAGCGTCCCCACCTACCACAAATACATGAATATACATACATATATTGGATCTGGCGATTATTCAGGTTTTAGGCTATTATTTCTTAAAATATATCATCTATATTAATGACCATTTTATTAAGAATATTGTTCGTATTGTCACCGTAAATACATGTTGCTTGAGGAATGAGCTCCAGAGTATCCTTGGTAAATAAAATTAAGAAATAATTATTTAGGACAGAGCACATGTCTTTATCTTCACTGGTGATGCTATCTGATGCTGTTCTGTTAATTATTTTATATATTTTTAGGTCTCACAACGATAGTCTTTCCTATAAATTTTCCACGTCTTTTTGTCTAGACAGCATGGCGGCCAGTGGTGTGGGTGGGGTAAGGACAGGTGAGGAGAGCTGAGTGAGGTGCAGCAGAAAAGAAAAAAAAAAAAAATCCCGCCACCACCCCCAAGCAAAGTGGCCTTAATCCTTGTTAATGACAGGCCGACCCTATATCCTCGGCCCCATGTGGCTCCTCGCTGCCCTGCCCTGCATTTCACCTGTCCTTCGCTTTGTTCCTGCCCTGCCCAAAAATCCAAAGAAGTAAGGTTCATTTTTTCTGTATTGTATTGTGTTACTTCATTACATTTTCTTGCCAGTTTCGTTATAATAGCTTGATGGATTGGTACACCCTACTTCCAGTCTATCCTTATCTTATTCTAAGGATTGGTGGCTAGTGCAGTTACTAATTAGTAATTAGTAACTAGCGGTGTACCACAGGGTTCAGTAGCCTACTCGGTCCCTTATTATTTATCATATATATATAAATTATCTAGACTTAGGAGTCAATAGCAGCATCAGCAAATTTGCCGACGATACAAAAATAGGGCGTATCATTAACTCGACTAACGATTGCCATAACTTACAAAAAGACCTCGATACATTGTCCAAATGGTCTAAAACTTGGCAAATGGAATTTAACATTGAAAAATGTAAAGTACTTAACGTAGGCAAGACCATTGCAGATACTAAATACAGCGTAGATAACAAAGAAATTAGCAAATCGGAATGCGAGAGAGATCTAGGAGTTATGATTAGTAACGACCTTAAACCAAGACAACAGTGTATTAATGCGAGAAATAAAGCAAATAGGGTCCTAGGATTTATTTCGAGAAGCGTGAGCAATAGATCATCTAAAGTAATACTAAAACTTTATCTAGCATTAGTAAGGCCACATTTAGACTACACAGTACAATTTTGGTGTCCTTACTATAGAATGGATATTAATTCGTTAGAAAATGTACAGAGAAGAATGACTAAAATGATAAATGGCGTCCGGAACCTGTCATATGAAGACAGACTGAAAAGACTAAGTCTGCATTCGCTAGAGAGGCGTAGAGTAAGGGGAGACTTAATTGATGTGTTTAAGTGGATGAATGGTATAAATAAGGGAGATATTAGCAAGGTACTTAAAGTGAGCATACAGGATAGAACTAGAAATAATGGTTTCAAACTAGAAAAATTCCGTTTCAGAAAGGAAATCGGTAGAAATTGGTTTGGTAATAGAGTAGTAGACGTATGGAATAAGCTACCTAGTAAAGTAGTTGCTGCCTCTTCCATTGAGAGTTTCAAGCATAGGCTAGATAAGCATATGACAAATAAGGGGTGGATATAGAATCAAGAAAATCTTATAACCAATACTAATTCAAAAAATTTTTCTTTTCAGGTTACACTATGATAGTCTCTATTCTCCTTTCACACTTTCCTGTAAAATGTCCACGCCAGTTCTTCTATACTGCGTGATGTTCTTTCTGACTTTTTCCTGCCGGCTTCGGCTAGAGGGTTTGGAGGGCGGGGGAGAGCCTTCTTCTATGCTATCCTTATCTCATTCTAGTAGTTCAGTTACTCTTCTAGGAGCTGCCTAGCATGGGCCAACCGGCCTACTGCAGTTATCCTCTCTTCTTATGTTCTTATATACTGTATATAATATGGTCTATAATAAGCGGTATTGCTGGAGTTGTAGGGCTTCCCTGTCTTTCTAGACAGAGTCCCTTACGCAGCAAATATTTGCGATAATGCGGACAATATTCTTATAATAGTAAAATAACCATTAGTAAGGAGGACGTACTGAGAGAAATTATAAGGTCCGGACCATATATATGCTAAATTTTTAGGAGATACCAAAGAAGTGTTCTGTTAGCCACTGTTAACGTTATTTGATGACATTAAATTCAGAAGTTCCAGAGGCGTGGATGACCTCAAAAGTACTGCCCTTATTGAAACGGAATTTTTCTAGTTTGAAACCATTATTTTTAGTTCTATCCTGTATCCTCACTTTAAGTACCTTACTAATATCTCCTTTATTTATACCCTTCATCCACTTAAACACATCAATTAAGTCTCCCCTTACTCTACGCCTCTCTAGCGAATGCAGACTTAGTCTTTTCAGTCTGTCTTCATATGACAGGTTCCGGACGTCATGTATCATTTTTGTCATTCTTCTCTGTACATTTTCTAACGAGTTAATATCCATTATATAGTAAGGACATCAAAATTGTACTGCGTAGTCTAAATGTGGCCTTACTAATGCTAGATAAAGTTTCAGTATTACTTTTGATGATCTATTGCTCACGCTTCTCGAAATAAATCCTAGGACCCTATTTGGTTTATTTCTCGCATTAATACACTGTTGCCTTGGTTTAAGGTCGTTACTAACTATAACTCCTAGATCCCTCTCGCATTCCGATTTGCTAATTTCTTTGTTATCTAAGCTGTATTTAGTGTCTCCAATGGTCTTGCCTACGTTAAGTACTTTACATTTTTCAACGTTAAATTCCATTTGCCAAGTTTTAGACCATTTGGACAATGTATCGAGGTCTTTTTGTAAGTTATGGCAATCGTCAGTCGAGTTAATGATACGCCCTATTTTTGTATCGTCGGCAAATTTGCTGATGCTGCTATTGACTCCTAAGTCTTGATCATTTATATATATAATAAGTAATAAGGGACCGAGTATTGAACCATGTGGTACACCGCTAGTTACTAATCCCCAGTTCGACTTAGTTCCATTTATTAATACTCTCTGCTTTCGTCCAGTCAGCTCAGACGTGCTAGAGACCTGTGGTAGTGTTGTGCTAGTGTGCTTTAGTGATCTGTGATAGTGGTTGTGTTAGTGTGTTGTAGTGATCAGCGATAGTGCTGTGCTAGTGATCCGTGAGTGTGTGTGTTGTGGTGACCCGTAGTGACCCGTGATAGTGTGTGCTACCTTGTGTGAACTAGTGCGTAATGGCTTCCTCGGCAGAGAGCTGTGTCCCCACTGCAGGTACTGAAAAGGACTACCTTGAATTAAAGGAGGAACTTCTCGAACTGAAGCGGGAGGTACAAATTCTCAGGCAGGAGAAGGCACAAATGAGGGAATTGTTGGAGGAGATGTTGGAGGAGAAAGAGAAAAAGGCTGAAAGTTGGACACTTGTTAACAAGGGTGCAACGAAGTTCACTCTTAAAAAGCAAACGGAAATTAAGACAACTAATACATTCGACACACTACGGGACGAATGTGAAGGGAAGGCAGAGAGGGAAGTAGAGGAGAAGGACGGTGAGAGAACTTCCAGTACAGGTAAGTATAAACAGAACAAGAAAGGTAAGAAAAATGTTGTTGTTGTTGGAGACTCCCAGGTGAGATATCTGAACAGGGCCATGTATACTCCACTCACTAAACATGTGTGTCTTCCAGGGGCCAGGGTGGCTAATGTGGTAGATAAAATTTCAAATATCGTAAAGGAAAGTGGTGACAAACCCACTGTGTGCCTCAGTGTAGGAGGCAATGATATTAGTAGCCGTAAGAGTGAGGTACTGTGGAAAAGGTACAAGTTGATGTTAGAAAAGGTTAGGGAGAGGGGGGGAACCCCTGTAGTGCTTGGTGTTTTACCAAGGTGGCGGGTTGGAAGGGAATGGTTGAGCAGGGCAATAGGGTTTAATTGCCGCCTTGAAAGGTATTGCAAAGATAATACAATACCTTTCATAGACAGCTGGGACCGGTTTTATGGACGAAGTGCCTTGTATAGTTGGGATGGGACTCATCTTAGCAGGCAAGGAGTTACTGTTTTAGCTGGAATGATAGATAGGGAGTTGGAGGGATTTTTTCGAGATTGAGAAGTAGGTGTACAGGAAGATGCAGCAACTACAGTCAGAAATCATTATTACCATGTTTGGATAGATGCATCGATACTTGCAAAATTAAGAACAAAAAATTCAACCAATAGTGTAGATACATCCACTCAGGCACCTCAAATTGAGCAGGCGATGATAGATGATAGAACAAGCAATGATAGAAGGGCGATAAGCGATAGTACAAAAAATTGTTATATTAGTAAAGTAAAGAGTTTCCCAGTTAGTAATAAAATAAATAACAGTAAATGCCAAGGTAAAGGCATAACTACTCGTAATAATCTGAAAGTGTACTACACAAACAGCCGGAGTTTACGTAATAAAATGGATGAACTGAGGGCTTTAATTTGTACAGAGAAAATAGACATTGCCGTTATTAGTGAAACTTGGATGAATACAGACACTCGAGAATTTTTAGCAGAATATCAGATAAAAGGCTATAATATTTTTGTGTCAAACCGTCAGGGAAGAAAGGGGGAGGGGTAGCTATTTATGTAAAGGATTCACTAAACTGTTACAATAAAGCAGACATTAAAGTAAATAGGGACACAGAAAGTGTCTGGGTTGAAATTAGTAACAATAGGGAGAAATTAGTCTTAGGAGCAATTTACAGATCTCCAAAATTAAGTAGAGCTGATAGTAAATACCTCTGGGAGGAAATTAGGAAAGCATCACAGTCCAGCTTAGTAATAATTGTTGGGGACCTTAATCTGCCAAGGATAGATTGGAGAAATCAGACAGGAGATGCAGAGTCAGAGGAATTTCTAGAGGTAGTACAGGATAATTTCCTTTATCAGTATATCAGGGAGCCCACCAGAGGTAATAATATACTAGATTTGGTTTTAGCTAATAAAGAAAATATCATTAGCGATATAGAGGTTGGTGGACGACTTGGTAATAGCGATCATGAAGAAATTAAGTTCAAATTTATTTGGGATGTCTGTTCCACTGAAAATACCTCCACCGTTCCTAATTTTTCGTCTAGGAGATTTCGATGGCTTAAGAGCTTATTTTCGAACGGTATTCCACAGGGAGATTAGCTATTTGAGGGAATGTCAGGTTAGTGGGGATCCCCAGGTCATAGGTCAGGCGCAGGAAGCACGTGGGGACGTCCGTCAGGTGTCTGTGAGTGGGGAGGTGGTAGATAGGAATGTAGTCCAGGTGACGGAAATTAACTCAGCTCCAGTACCAAACAGACGTTCGACCAGTGAGAAGTATAACGAGTTAATAAATATAATATACGGAGGCCAAGATAGATATATTCCTTCAAAACCGTTTAGAACTAACAATTCAGAACCAAGATGGTTAAACAACAGATTAAAATCTCTCATAGGCCAAAGGAAAGGAATATATAGAAAAATAAAACGTGGAGAGGAACACTTACGTAACCGGTACACAATTTTAAATAGAGAAGTAAAGAGGGAGATAAGAAAAGCAAAGAGAAGTTATGTAATTAAGGTTGCAAGTGAATCAAAAGTAAACCCCAAGGGTTTTTATCAAATGTACCGAACGAAAAATAAAGATAGGATAGGACCACTCAGAACAGAATCAGGTGACATTACCAGTGAAGATAAAGAAATGTGCTCCATCCTAAATAATTATTTCATATCAGTATTCACCAAGGAAAATCTAAGCCTGGTCCCTCAAGCAGCAAATATTTACCATGAGAATACGGAAAATATTCTTAGTAAAATAACCATTAGTAAGGAGGACGTATTGAAAGAAATTAACAAGTTAAAACCTCAAAAATCGCCAGGTCCGGACGATATATATGCAAAAATTATAAAAGAAACCAAAGAAGAATTATGTCAGCCACTTTTAACGTTATTTAATGACTCTTTAAGTTCAGGAGAAGTTCCAGAGGCGTGGAAAACCGCAAACGTAGTGCCCATCTTTAAAAAGGGTGATAAATCAGCTGCGTCGAATTATCGTCCGATAAGTCTAACGTCAATAGTAGGAAAAATGTTAGAGTCAATTTTGGCAAATAAGATTAGAGAACACTTAGAAAGATTTAATCTTATAAACGAAAGTCAGCACGGATTCAGGCAAGGACGATCCTGCCTCACAAATTTGTTGTCATTCTACTCGGAGGTCTATGAGGCAGTAGATAGCGATAAAGCTTACGATGTTATTTATCTGGACTTTAGTAAAGCTTTTGATAGAGTCCCACACGAAAGGTTAGTTAGAAAGGTTCGAGCACACGGTATAGACGGCGATATCTTAAAATGGATAGAATCCTGGCTGAAAGGACGAAAGCAGAGAGTATTAATAAATGGAACTAAGTCGGACTGGGGATTAGTAACTAGCGGTGTACCACAGGGTTCAGTACTCGGTCCCTTATTATTTATCATATATATAAATGATCTAGACTTAGGAGTCAATAGCAGAATCAGCAAATTTGCCGACGATACAAAAATAGGGCGTATCATTAACTCGACTGACGATTGCCATTACTTACAAAAAGACCTCGATACATTGTCCAAATGGTCTAAAACTTGGCAAATGGAATTTAACGTTGAAAAATGTAAAGTACTTAACGTAGGCAAGACCATTGGAGATACTAAATACAGCTTAGATAACAAAGAAATTAGCAAATCGGAATGCGAGAGAGATCTAGGAGTTATGATTAGTAACGACCTTAAACCTAGGCAACAGTGCATTAATGCGAGAAATAAAGCAAATAGGGTCCTAGGATTTATTTCGAGAAGCGTGAGCAATAGATCGTCTAAAGTAATACTGAAACTTTATCTAGCATTAGTATAGGACTACATAATAAATAGATAGATAAATAGATAGATAGAGAGACAGATAGAAGCAGGAAGTCAAACGATGAGAAGGTGTTGTGTTTGCGAGAAGCGAGCAGCGCTAAACGCTTACACGGGGGAAAGCTGACGACAGCGGCCAGTAAGATGATTCAGTTAGCTGTCAGCAGTCCTCTCGTGAGAAAGTTCTGTTGCCACGAGGAAGATACGTGACACACACACCCTACTACACGAGATGTGAGGAAAGAGAGTTGAGAAGGAGACAAGCGTCCCTATAGAGAGGTCGAGACGGAGATTAGCTTGAGAACAGAGAGAGAGAGAGAGATAGCGAGACAGGGAGGTAGCTACCCAGGACTTATACTATTATACCTGTTTAATATTTCCAAGACAAATAAAGATAGTCCCATACTATTCTTTACCTCTCCCGTCACTACATGACATCTGGTGGGGAAACTACTACAAGATATAAAAGCCGCTCGACCACAAGTCTAACATATACTTCTCTACAATTAACTACAAAGTCTTTACGACATTTGGTGGCAGCGGTGGGATACGAACCTCGTCTACGAATCAACATTAAATTCCTACAAAATATCAAGATTGACAACAACCAACAATATCAGCTCCTGCCCCCTCCGTCTCCCAGATCATTACGCTGATGCAGAGGTCAAGAGATCACTCGACGCCTTGCAAGTAGCTTAACGACAAACAAGCAAATCTGCGGACATCGTCTCCGAATTAAAAGCAAATTTCTACAAAAGCAACCGAGACTACAAGGTTAGCTTCAGTTCTACAAAGTCTACAGCCATCTACAATCAACTACAGCCATCTACAATCAACTACAATTAACAACTCTACGAATAAATCACTAGAGAAAAGGACAGAGAAAACTTCCACATAGAATAAAGGGAACAAACAAACGAAGAGTGAGACACGATTTACAACTCATCTTACTCACTCGTCTTCACTCAAGTTACTCATCGCTACTCATTCACTCACCACAGCTACCAGTGTGGGAAGCCGACGTCACCATGTGCTGAGATGACATCACAACGCGAGTCTGCCATGCCAAGCAACGTGTGACGGACACCAGGCACTTCTCACCCACTACTCATTACTCATTATTCACATAGCTCCTACTCATATTCACTTATTTTCACAGTTAAGTTGGAAATTCGACGTTCTATGTTGAGGTTTGCCTGGGACAGCCGTTAACCACTACAAATACCAGGCCATGGAGTTTCCTGAGTAATATCGTCCATCAACACACCACTAGAATTATCAAGAGATCTTCAATCAAACCTGTATTTTCTTCCGAGATCGACTTTTGTATCGACACACCTCTACGATCTGTATCAAGTGGGTAAAATTATACTTGCTCATTTCTTCTCAGTGCTAAAATTAGCTATATTCAACTTATTTAATCATCTAGTTTGCTAGGACATAAATAAACAAGAGGCGTATTTCATAACATCATATCTTAATGACAGGAATATTTTCGCAACCACCCACGTTAATACCAGATGACACACAAATTGCCACAACATCAGACTCACAATTAAGAGACAGCCCACCCATTGTACAACCCACACCACACGTTATAGATAAGGAAACAAATACGGGAGTTTCGGATGATGAGTGGGAAACCCCTTCAGATGTTGAGAGTATCGACTTCATGGCTACTGCTTAAATACGTATGCCAATATACTTAACAGGGTTCACCGGTCCGGTCATACATATTCTACCATTCCCTCACATAACGATAAACTCGTACAAGTTGAATTAACAGGGCAATCATTAAAGATGAATCAAGAAACAAATACTGCTGATCTAAAAACCACACCTCACGTTTTTGTGTATCACGAGGATAAGACTGCCCCAAAATTCTCTGGCACAGACAAGGATCGCATTGATGTCATTTCATTAATCAGTCAGTGCGAACAAATGTTCATCAAGCGCCATATACTAGATGAACAAGAGAAAATTGCTATTTTTTCATCTTGCATAAGCCAGGAAAGATGTCCAGCAAGCAATTTATTGCGCTCCGATAAGCTACATCGTGCTAGGACATATGATGAATTTAAAACTGAATTTCTGAAGAAATTTTCTGGAGGTATGAACTTCTTGCCAGGTATAATTCCAGAATTACATAAAATTGTAGATCTTGTAAGGGAGCACACTACAAACCATGTGCTCAGTGAAATAACTGCTGATGTCTCCACAATCAAGAGAACCCTATTAGCTACTCTGGAGAATTCTAAGTGGATAACAGATGATGGAAAGATGTCCCCAGACCTCGTCGTGGACATCATTGGTTATGTAGCTGCCTTGTGTAAATTACCTGATAGAACCCTTAAGATCGCCAAAACAATCGCGTACATCCCTGGAATGTGCTTACTAGACTTAATGAACGAGGTAGAGATGCAGTGCAGTAAAGCAGGTGTGGTCGACACACATGCACATTCTGGTAGAATCAGGGTACCTGAGACAGTATCAGCTGTGAAAACATCAACACCGACCCCAAGCAGAGAACAAAATCGATCGCGACCTGAAATGAGGCAGCCCAAACAAGCAAAGACGCCTAGACCTCGTTCCCACACGCCTTCCTACAGGCAGTTTCATAAGTTTTCGCGCAGCCCGAGCAGGTCTCGCGCTATAAACAACACTTTTTATGGGAAATCACCTCGTAGGTCACAGTCAAGGGATAGGTCCATTCTGTGTCATTACTGTGCAAAACCAGGACACACAAGGTATGAATGCTTTATCAAGGCAAAAGAGGATAATCAAAAGACACAAGGGTTTGGTCCTTACTGTAGGCATCATAGATACCAAGGGCACTGGACTAGTGATTGCAAAACAGTAGAAAAAATTGTGTCTATGTTCAAATCGGGGAAGACCAAGTCATGACAAAAAACGAACAAACATAAAAAAGAACAAGGTTAAACTTCACATAGGAGGCATGTTGGGAAATGAGTGTATCTTGATACCAGCTGTATGTGAGGATCAAAACGTTTCCTTATTTTTAGATACAGGCTCTCCAGTGAACTTAATAACACATGAAGAACTAAATAGAATTCTTAAAAATAAAAAGAAAGTAACTTTTCTGGATGAAGCTGATTTAGAATTAAACACAGTAGATGGTCAAGAGATTACAGTAAAAGGTATGATAAGATTAAATCTCAGTTTCACAGAAACTACAAGACCATTCTCTGCATTGTTCTATATCGTTGAAAACTTAGCAATTAAAGCTCATATGTTACTGGGCTTAAGATCCATGAGAACTGAGAACATAACTATACTCCCACAAATGAATGGAATAGACTTTGATAATGAATTTATAGAGGAAATAACTTCAGAGCCCTCACCGATTAGTAGAAGAGAGCCAAAAGAATTGGTAATATTAAAGGCTTAAACAAACATACACAAACAGATGAGTGTATAGATCCACTTACACCAGCAACCCCATCCTCCAGAATTAGTGACCCAGCTAACAGTACTGATTTATCAATTTTTCCAGCCCATCTCACTAATGATTTGGTTATACCACCTAATTCATACATGAAGGTTACCATAAAGAGCAAATTACGGAATAGTACTGTTCTTGTCTTAGAAGAATTATGTAAAGTAAAAGGATTGTCAGTAGAAAACGCATTATGTCATACGAACGACGAAGGGCTAACTCAGATATTCATTATTAATCACATGAATGGGGAAGTTCAGTTGAAGAAGGGAACTTGCATAGTTAATATTGAAAAATGTTTCGCCCCTGTGAAGGAAATAAATATTGGTGGAGTAACAAGTGAGATAAAATCTACGGATAGAGAAAAGAATAAAGAGAATTTAATTCACTCAGGTGAATTTGACGAAGAAAATGATTTGTTAACCCTGCTGGAAACACACAGGGACACCGTAGCCTTGCCCGGAGAACGATTAGGGTGTACTAACTTGATTAATCACATGATTAATGTGCACCCAGAAACACCACCAATTTTCGTACCAGCTTATCGCATACCACACTCCCAACGTACACTTGCTAATCAGTATGTCGATGAAATGTTAAAGCTTGGAATTATTGAGCCTTCAGTTTCTCCGTGGAACGCTCCCCTTTTCTTTGTGCCCAAGAGAAATGGAGAAATGCGTGCGGTAGTAGATTACCGTAAACTAAATAATCACACCATCCCAGACAGATTTCCCATGCCATTGCTAAGTGATGTTCTACAGAATATTGGTCCTGAGAATAATATATTCTCGACCATCGATCTCCTAAACGGATACTATCAGATTCCGGTATCTCAGGAGTCACGTAAATACACTGCCTTTTCAACAAACAGAGGCCATTATCAATATACAAGAATGCCAATGGGACTGAGGACAGCCCCTGGTACGTTCCAGCGTCTTATGAATTACGTATTGTCCGGAATTTTTAGGACAAGGAATATTTGTTTATCTTGACGATATTATTATCGCAACGAAGAATATTAAGGATCATCTCAGGAAATTAGACTTACTCTTACAAAAGCTTAGTGATGCTGGATTAAAAATTAAACTTTCTAAATGCAAATTTTGCTTTAAGGAAATAAATTTCTTAGGCCACAAATTAAGCTCTGATGGTATTCACACCACTGATGACAAAATACAGGCAGTGAGAGATTTTCCTGAACCCACTACGACTGACGAAGTTAGACAATTTTTAGGTCTGGCTGGGTACTATAGGTCCTTCGTACCACAGTTCTCTCATATAGCCTTCCCTCTATTCCAACTACTCAAAAAAGATGCTGTATTCCAATGGGAAGAAGAACAAAAAAGGGCATTTAACAATCTAAAAATTAAACTAACGAATGCACCTTGTTTAGCATATCCAGATTACACGAAATCATTTCTTATTTGTACAGACGCATCAGTTAAAGGATTAGGGGCTGTACTGATGCAGGAAGATAAAAGAGGAAAGAATCAACCAATTGCATTTGCCAGCAGACAAACAAGAGGTGCAGAAAAAAATTATAGCACTACAGACTTAGAGGCACTTGCAGTGATTTTTGCATTACAAAAGTTTCGAGATTTGGTATATGGTTACGAAATCCACTTATTCACCGACCATAAACCACTGGTGGGTATGTTTAAAGAAAAACTCCTTTCTGGGAGGAGAGCAAGATGGAAATGTACAGTTGAAAACTACAATGTACAAATACATTATATACAAGGTAAAATGAATATAGTAGCTGACGCATTATCTAGGAACCCGAACACAATTCATGTCGCGGCGTTAGATCTCAAAGGGAATATCCCAAACCACGAGGATATCGCAAAGGCACAAAGACTTGACCCAGTATGGTCAAAAGTAATATACAAGTTAGAAAGTGGAGATGACATACAATTACCCAAACTGCATGTCCCACTTGAACAATTCACAATGGTCAATAATACATTATACAAAATTAACTCTAAACAACCAAAACGCCAAAGAAATACTAACCAGTTGGTAGTACCTAATGACATGATACCCCAAGTATTACGAATGATACACGACAGCCCACATGCAGGACACCCTGGAAAGGATAAGACATTCAACCAAGCCCAGCTATTATATTACTGGCCTTCATTACGAAGAGATATACACAATCATATAGACAGATGCGAATCATGTGCGAAACACAAAGGATACCCAATCACACCTGCACCGATGGGTAATTACCCAGTACCACATCAGCCATGGGACGTTGTCGCTGTTGATTTACTCAAGATGCCATTATCATACAATAATAACCTATACTTATTCGTAGCAACGGATCATTTTTCCCGTTATGTCATTTTAGCTCCAATTAAAGATAAGACAGCAGAGACAGTAGCAAAGGCAATAACAGATAATGTAATATGTCGCTTTACTACCCCAAAGGTATTAATAAGTGATAATGGAGGAGAATTTAATTCTGAGATCTTACAAGAAATATGTAAACAATACAACATTAAAAAGGTTAACGTTTTGGCCTATCACCCAGCATCGAATGGGTTGGTAGAGAGACAAAATAAAAAGGTATTAGATGTGCTACGACACATTCTCAGTGAAAATTATGCAAGCTGGGATGATTGGATTCCCAGAGTAGAGGCCTCCATTAATGGGTCTATAAATAAATCCATTGGTGACACACCACATTTCATTATATATGGCACGGATAAAAAATTACCATATGAGCTCCTAGAAGGTGACAGCATGCCTATATACAATTACGATGATTACTCTAAACTCCGTTTACGTGAATTCCAGGACATACACAAAAGAGTGCAAAAACAATTAACGATGTCCAAGGAAGAAATGACGGAGGCATTTAACAAAAAGGCAAAAGATTCACCTATCAGCTTAGGAGACATTGTTTACGGAGTCATTCATACGAGAGACAATAAATTATCCCCTAAATTTGAGGGCCCATACAGAGTAATTAACATAAAGGCAAACAAAGTTTTAATTAAGTCACTTTCAAGTGGCGAGGAAAAACAAGTTCATATTGACCATTTAAAACGAGTTTCAAGGGAATTATCACATAATTATTCAGCCTCGGATACAACCGAACAGGTGAACGTACCTCAAGAAACCAAGCAAGAACACAACAATGATTACAAAAAGAAATTAAGGTCATATACCAAACAATCGAACATAGGTGCAACTATTCCAATGAAATCTACAGTACATCATTTACGAGAATTAAATATCGATTTAAACTCCTTCTATAAATGAAATAACAGCCAACCGTAACGCACATCATCACTATCATCAACCACAGCTTTATAGGAAATTAATAGATTTTTTTTTTTTTCGGTAGGTTACGATGAAGGGACTTATGCTATGGATTCTCCTATACATAGTAAGAGTATATGCGCACCTAGACCCCAAGCATATAGTACGACAAGGATGCCTCATAGCTCCAACGGCCACGACTACAATCGTCAAGGATGTCATGAGTACTGAAATAAGTCTAGATTACTTGTATGACTTACCTACTTATATAGAAAGACTTGCGACGCCGATGCGAACTCTGGACTTCAAGATAGGGAATTATGTTTCACAATCACATATCACCAAGGAAGTGGATGAAATGGTGAAGTTAGCGAAATGGAAACTAGAACAGGCGAAGTCAACTATGCTCGTCATGATCCAAGATCTCCCATCTTCTGGAACAGAGGTGCTGAGCGACAGGAACAACATCACACGTACTCGCCAAAAGCGCGGTTTGTTCGATCTGGGCGGCGCAATTCTTGGGAACATCTTTGGATTGGCTACAGAGGATGACCTTAAAGAAATAAACAAAAAATTTAATAAGATAGCTCAGGTACTAACATACCAAGATAAATTCATCACAGGACAGAACTCAGCAATGAAAACAATTGTGAAAAATCTGAAACAAGCAGAAAACGTAGCTCTCGAGAGTATAGATAAAATAAATAACTTGGAGGGTAACGTTACCCTTTTCCAGCACTTCTCCATCATCACAGAACATATTGACACGATTCTACTACAATTAGAGAACACTAGAGATCATTTCAGGGCACTTATGCAAGGAATTTCGAATGCTGGTGATGGCAAGATCACAAATGACTTACTCCCAGTTCATGAGCTACGTCAGATAGTTAGTCAAGGCATACATACACATAAATTGAAGCCATTGTTCCGCAGTAGGGAATTTATGCAATATTACCCGTACTTGGAAGCAACACTAACACCAACATCAGTGATAGTTCATGTACCATTCATCACGGAAGACCTGTTCACAGTATACCAAATACACCCCTTCCCCTATAGAAACAACAACACTTTAGTCATCATCAACATCAACACAGACACCGAACTCATTATGGTCTCCAAGAGACGAGACACTGTCACTTTCGCAAGTGAGTCAACGATTGAGCGAAAGTGCCGCACATCCTTACATGCTGTTCATCTTTGTCCTGCGTACATTTTCACGTTTCAGCCTACTGATACGGTCCCTTGTGAAATGGCTATCATCAGCAATAACAATATTCATCATCATTGCAACTTCACTTTTGCTCCAGATAAACTTGTACACCATCAACGCATTGGACACTCGCAGTTTTTTTATTTCCCTCATAACACATCAGTTTACATAGTCTGTCCAGATATACCACCATCTCATACATCAGCCTCAGGATTATACATAGCACCAGACTACTGTGCGGTATTTACACCATCCATGTCTACTTTTTCCACCATCAATCACTACGCCATTCTCAATCATACACACAAACATTTCCACCCACTGCCTGATATGGACTTAAACATGAGCACAAGTATTAAGCTGACTTCACCTAAGTTTGAAACTATGCAGCTGATCAATGAAACAATGAAGCCCTGGGAAGATTTGAGTTTGAGTATGTTCAACCCATATTATGTGTATAGCCAAGCACCTTCTGTCTTCATAATTATCTGCATTGTTGTTGCAGTATTGCTGTTGGCCATGCACAGAATGCATGCAAGAATTGCTAATTTGGAGTCATTGTTTAGTGGGGGGAGAGTTAACATCACAGTTAACCACCCTGAATGAAGTGTATATATTTTGTATATAGTATTAATTATATATATAAAAAAAAAATAATAATAATAATAATAATAACACAAAGAAGAATGACCCATATATGGCAGACCAGTACCATTATCTTTAAATGAAATATTAGTAACTCTTACAATATTCTTAATTTTAAACTATTTTTATTCTTGCATGTATGCAATTCACTATAATAACCCAAGTACATACTGTATTACAGTTAAATAATTTACTTTAATGCATTTATTCCAATATGTATTCAACTTATTTAAAATGTAATATTACTGAATAATCACTATTTACTATGCATAATATATGTATACAATATTCATACAATTATGTTACTTTACAATATTATGTATTTCACTTAATTAGCTTATAAGTTCATTATAATGTGTATGTAGTATGTATTAATATATTATAACTATTAAATGTCGATGGTACGTCATTTTCGCGCGGCCGAGCAAATATAGGACTACATAATAAATAGATAGATAAATAGATAGATAGAGAGACAGATAGAAGCAGGAAGTCAAACGATGAGAAGGTGTTGTGTTTGCGAGAAGCGAGCAGCGCTAAACGCTTACACGGGGGAAAGCTGACGACAGCGGCCAGTAAGATGATTCAGTTAGCTGTCAGCAGTCCTCTCGTGAGAAAGTTCTGTTGCCACGAGGAAGATACGTGACACACACACCCTACTACACGAGATGTGAGGAAAGAGAGTTGAGAAGGAGACAAGCGACCCTATAGAGAGGTCGAGACGGAGATTAGCTTGAGAACAGAGAGAGAGAGAGAGATAGCGAGACAGGGAGGTAGCTACCCAGGACTTATACTATTATACCTGTTTAATATTTCCAAGACAAATAAAGATAGTCCCATACTATTCTTTACCTCTCCCGTCACTACATGACATCTGGTGGGGAAACTACTACAAGATATAAAAGCCGCTCGACCACAAGTCTAACATATACTTCTCTACAATTAACTACAAAGTCTTTACGACATTAGTAAGGCCACATTTAGACTACGCAGTACAATTTTGGTGTCCTTACTATAGAATGGATATTAATTCGTTAGAAAATGTACAGAGAAGAATGACTAAAATGATACATGACGTCCGGAACCTGTCATATGAAGACAGACTGAAAAGACTAAGTCTGCATTCGCTAGAGAGGCGTAGAGTAAGGGGAGACTTAATTGAGGTTTTTAAGTGGATGAATGGTATAAATAAGGGAGATATTAGCAAGGTACTTAAAGTGAGCATACAGGATAGAACTAGAAATAATGGTTTCAAACTAGAAAAATTCCGTTTCAGTAAGGAAATCGGTAGAAATTGGTTTGGTAATAGAGTAGTAGACGAATGGAATAAGCTACCTAGTAAAGTAGTTGCTGCCTCTTCCATTGAGAGTTTCAAGCATAGGCTAGATAAGCATATGACAAATAAGGGGTGGATATAGAATAAAGAAAATATTATAACCAATACTAATTCAAAATTAAATTTTCTTTTCAGGTTACACTATGATAGTCTCTATTCTCCTTTCACACTTTCCTGTAAAATGTCCACGCCAGTTTTTCTATACGGCGTGGTGTTCTTTCTGACTTTTTCCTGCCGGCTGCGGCTGGAGGGTTTGGAGGGCGGGGGAGAGCCTTCTTCTTTGCTATCCTTATCTCATTCTAGTAGTTCAGTTACTCTTCTAGGAGCTGCCTAACATGGGCCAACCGGCCTACTGCAGTTATCCTCTCTTCTTATGTTCTTATGTTCTTATACCGTGTGCTCGAACCTTTCTAACCTTTCGTGTGGGACCCTATCAAAAGCTTTACTAAAGTCCGTGCAATTTTGGTGTCGGCTGTAGAAAGCTTATAAACTCCCTAGAAAATCCACAGAGAAGAATGACAATAATGATACATGATATTCGGAACCTTTCATAGAAAGACAGACTAAAAAACTAAGTCTGCAATCACTAGAGAGGAGTAAAGGGAGACTAAACTGAGTTGTGTAAGTTGATGAAGAGAATAAATATGGGAGATATTAGCAAGGTACTTCAAGTGAGCATGCAGGATACAACTATATAGGAGTAATGGTTTCAAACTAGATAAATTCGAGAGAGAGAGAGAGAGAGAGAGAGGTTTTGGAGTGGCAAGCATGGCCGGGTAATCCCTTCAGCCCTCCATGAACATCCCCAGGGACGTGAGCGTGTAGCCTGAGGGAATGTTTGCCTTTTGTTTCCTCTGTATTTTGCACCATGCCTCTTCACCTCACCTTCCAGCCGCTTTGTCTGCTTGTCCGACGGAATGCTTTGCTTTTGGCTTGGGGTGTATATTGTATATCCTTTCTAATGCTTTGCTCCTAAAATATTAACTTAGCATACTCGGTCAAAAAACAAAAAATAATAATAATAAAAATCTTGACGGGGGAACAATGTTTTCACAATTAGCGATGCTCCTGTTCGTGTTGGTTTAAGCCAGTTTATTCTGAATGAATATTTCCCAGCCATATGGAACATAAATCCTCCTTTATGGTTTGATGAGAAAAACAGTTGAGATTCACAAGCATGAGAATTTTACTCAAGAATAATTTCAAAAGTTTCATCCACTGTTGAAGTGACAAGACAAAGCTTACAAAGATTATTTTATGATCGTGTACACTCATTGCACACTCATTCTTAACTCTCTCTCTCTCTCTCTCTCTCTACTAGATCAAGAAAGGTAAGAAAAATGTTGTGTTGTTGTACACACATATTAGTATGTGTGTACCTATCCGTGATGCCTATTACATATACAACAATCTACTCATCGCTCGTTTAGGAAGTATGGCATGGCTGCACCCAGCGCCAGACCCCACCCAAACCTTGGTTTTAGATTGGTGAGACTTTAGGTGGGATGGGTTACGCTAGGTGAGATGGGTAAAGAGAGTTGGGATGAGTGAGGTGAGGTGGGATGGGTGAGACGAGGTCGCACAGTGGAGGGGGAAGGAGGAGGGGAAAGGGACAGATAGTGATGAAAGGAAGAGAGAGAGAGGAGGGAGAGACGAGGATTTACAGAAAGACAGGAGAAAAGGAGAGAGAGGGAGCGGGACGAGAAATATAGAGTGGGAGAGAAAAAGTGAGAGATAAAAAGAGAAAGAGGAGAGAGGGAGAGAACAAAGCGACGGGGAAACGATTTGCTTCTGACCACACCTTATAGGATTAAGGCATCTGGGTATAGATAGACCTGATATTCCACACACACACACACACACACACTATAGACACACACACACACACACACACACACACACACACACACACACACACACACACACACACACACACACACACACATATATATATATATAGAGAGAGAGAGAGAGAGAGAGAGAGAGAGAGAGTACCACCTATTAATCCCTTCACCTCCCACTGGCAGACACGCCTCATTCCCTTGTGTATAGTCAGATGAAATTATCCCTTAATCTCATCTAATTCATCCTACTACATGCATTTCTAAGGTCAAAATAATTTTAAGAACATTATCAGCTTCCTCGGTTCTTTGCGGAATGAGAGCGGAAAAGTGCAGTCGTACGCAAATGAAGCTGCGTTTTTATGAAGATAGAAACAGTTTTTGTTCATTTAAATAATCCACACCATTATTAAATCAAGACACAACGAATGACAGCATTTGTGATAAGTATTTGGAGCTGCCTTTTTATGACTAATTTTGAAATAATTGTTCAAGAAGGCGGTAAACATCGATATAGATTACATAATCTCGAAATTAGGAAAATCTTTGGCATATTTCATTGCAAAGGCACACCGGGAAAAAAATTAAAGAAAAACTCGATCGATGATTCCACGTATAACGATGTTGGTAGTAACGTTTTTTTCTTAAATATCTCTTAACGGACATTGCATAGGTATGTTGTTCTTAATTCCTTCTTCAAGATTTCTTTAGATAATAGCTGCCATTTACAGAACAAGAGGTTTTACCTGACTCTGTTTTAAAGATTTACAACTTGTTCACTGTTTCAAGTTGGAAAGCTAGAGGATGATAAAGTCTTTTTAACTTTTTTAATCGAGTATACTGTAGATGGGATGCACTGACGCCACTAAGCCGCGCCTCTTACAAGGGCTGTCTCGTGCTGGACGTGTGCTCGTCCGACACACAAGCAGGGACAGTACACTAAAAGTATTGTATAATATCACCCAGTTTTCAGAGTTGTTATCTGGATATACGCACTACCTGTGGTATAAAATTATCGAGGTATGTTCACAATGCCTTGCCAGCAGAAAATATGGCTCGATTATAGTAGGACTCGCCTAAATATGCGGATGTGGTGTGTCCCACACCTGTGTACAGTGGTGCCACGTTTTCTAAACCGTTATCTCTCTCTCTCTCTCTCTCTCTCTCTCTCTCTCTCTCTCCTGGCGGGAGATGTGAGCCACTCTGAGTAATTTTGATTCTTTTATAAGTTATTTATAATTGTGCTTTCATTTGTTAATTTGGTTTTGTTATATTTAGTAAATGTGAGCATTTTTCCCTAGCAACACCTGTACAAACTATGCTTGGGTCTATGGAGGTACTTACTTTACCTTAGGCCAGACTGTGTTATCAGTGTTGCCACTCACAAGAAGTATATGAATTATCTCTTTTACTTTGGATATTGGGATATTTCTTCTTTTTTCAGGTTCATTACCTTATATCTATAACTGTGATATTATTAACCACCCTAAAACTACGCTAAAAACCATTAAAAGTGACTACAATTTCTTTTAGCAACACTGTACAATATGTATGCCATGTTTCTGTGTTACTGTATAAATATTTTATGCATAATAAGATTACTGTTGATTCATCCATCAAAATATACAAGTGTAAGTTTTATTCATCTGAATTTATCGTATTTGTGATGCCTTGTACATAAATAGCTTCCGTTTCATATCGCAAGTTGGGGAAACGTGGCACCATTGTACACAGGTGCGGGCCACACCAAAGCCGCAAATTTAGGCGAGTCCTACTATAGAAGTAATGGTTTCAGATTAAACGAATTCCGTTTCAGTAAAGAAATAGGTAGAAGTTGGTTAGGTAATATAGCAGTAGACGAATGGAATAAGCTGCCTATACTCGCGACAGCGAGAGGTGGCGGAGAAGCCCGTCCCACTCGCTTCCCACTGGAATGCCTGTGATTGGTGGATAGTGGGATGGGAGGTGTGTGGGTGAGGTTAGGAGTCCATTTGATGACCAGTACATGTGTATCGTCTAATGTGGAACGACTTCTTCACTTGTCTGGTGCTACACTCTCTCTCTCTCTCTCTCTCTCTCTCTCTCTCACACACACACACACACACACACACACACACACACACACACACTTTGTATGTATATATAAGAACATAAGAACATAAGAAGAGAGGATACCTGCAGTAGGCCGGTTGGCCCATGCTAGGCAGCTCCTAGAAGAGTAACTGAACTACTAGAATGAGATAAGGATAGCAAAGAAGAAGGCTCTCCCCCGCCCTCCAAACCCTCCAGCCGAAGCCGGCAGGAAAAAGTCAGAAAGAACACCACGCCGTATAGAAAAACTGGCGTGGACATTTTACAGGAAAGTGTGAGAGGAGAATAGAGACTATCATAGTGTAACCTGAAAAGAAAATTTATTTTTGAATTAGTATTGGTTATAATATTTTCTTTATTCTATATCCACCCCTTATTTGTCATATGCTTATCTAGCCTATGCTTGAAACTCTCAATGTATGCATGCACTTTATTTTTTTAATTTGTTGTTTCCATTATGTTTTCTAATCTCTTTTTTCATGGCATTGAAATACAAAGGAAAATATTATATTTTTCAAAATGTATTTATACCAATCAGTATCTCTTGATATGGCTCATTAAGTCATGCGTGATTCATCGCCGTATTTAATAACATTAAATGTACTGTATCAGCCTCTCCCCTTCAACCAATCTCTGTGTGTCTGTCTGTCTGTCTGTGTGTCTGTCTGGTCTCTCTCTCTCTCTCTCTCTCTCTCTCTCTGTCGAGCGAAAAAAGGAAACATTAAGAGGGGTATTGATAAAGGATTTGATATAGATAAGTTTCATAATACATAAGGAAGAGGGAAGCCAAAATCGAAGGTAGCCAAGTCGCTCTCGTGAGGCCAGTCAGCTCAGACGTGCTAGAGACCTGTGGTAGTGTTGTGCTAGTGTGCTTTAGTGATCTGTGATAGTGGTTGTGTTAGTGTGTTGTAGTGATCAGCGATAGTGCTGTGCTAGTGATCCGTGAGTGTGTGTGTTGTGGTGACCCGTAGTGACCCGTGATAGTGTGTGCTACCTTGTGTGAACTAGTGCGTAATGGCTTCCTCGCCAGAGAGCTGTGTCCCCACTGCAGGTACTGAAAAGGACTACCTTGAATTAAAGGAGGAACTTCTCGAACTGAAGCGGGAGGTACAAATTCTCAGGCAGGAGAAGGCACAAATGAGGGAATTGTTGGAGGAGATGTTGGAGGAGAAAGAGAAAAAGGCTGAAGGTTGGACACTTGTTAACAAGGGTGCAACGAAGTTCACTCTTAAAAAGCAAACGGAAATTAAGGCAACTAATACATTCGACACTACGGGACGAATGTGAAGGGAAGGCAGAGAGGGAAGTAGAGGAGAAGGACGGTGAGAGAACTTCCAGTACAGGTAAGTATAAACAGAACAAGAAAGGTAAGAAAAATGTTGTTGTTGTTGGAGACTCCCAGGTGAGATATCTGAACAGGGCCATGTATACTCCACTCGCTAAACATGTGTGTCTTCCAGGGGCCAGGGTGGCTAATGTGGTAGATAAAATTTCAAATATCGTAAAGGAAAGTGGTGACAAACCCACTGTGTGCCTCAGTGTAGGAGGCAATGATATTAGTAGCCGTAAGAGTGAGGTACTGTGGAAAAGGTACAAGTTGATGTTAGAAAAGGTTAGGGAGAGGAGGAACCCCTGTAGTGCTTGGTGTTTTACCAAGGTGGCGGGTTGGAAGGGAATGGTTGAGCAGGGCAATAGGGTTTAATTGCCGCCTTGAAAGGTATTGCAAAGATAATGCAATACCTTTCATAGACAACTGGGACCGGTTTTATGGACGAAGTGCCTTGTATAGTTGGGATGGGACTCATCTTAGCAGGCAAGGAGTTACTGTTTTAGCTGGAATGATAGATAGGGAGTTGGAGGGATTTTTTCGAGATTGAGAAGTAGGTGTACAGGAAGATGCAGCAACTACAGTCAGAAATCATTATTACCATGTTTGGATAGATGCATCGATACTTGCAAAATTAAGAACAAAAGTTCAACCAATAGTGTAGATACATCCACTCAGGCACCTCAAATTGAGCAGGCGATGATAGATGATAGAACAAGCGATGATAGAAGGGCGATAAGCGATAGTACAAAAAATTGTTATATTAGTAAAGTAAAGAGTTTCCCAGTTAGTAATAAAGTAAATAACAGTAAATGCCAAGGTAAAGGCATAACTACTGTAATAATCTGAAAGTGTACTACACAAACAGCCGGAGTTTACGTAATAAAATGGATGAACTGAGGGCTTTAATTTGTACAGAGAAAATAGACATTGCCGTTATTAGTGAAACTTGGATGAATACAGACACTCGAGAATTTTTAGCAGAATATCAGATAAAAGGCTATAATATTTTTGTGTCAAACCGTCAGGGAAGAAAGGGGGGAGGGGTAGCTATTTATGTAAAGGATTCATTAAACTGTTACAATAAAGCAGACATTAAAGTAAATAGGGACACAGAAAGTATCTGGGTTGAAATTAGTAACAATAGGGAGAAATTAGTCTTAGGAGCAATTTACAGATCTCCAAAATTAAGTAGAGCTGATAGTAAATACCTCTGGGAGGAAATTAGGAAAGCATCACAGTCCAGCTTAGTAATAATTGTTGGGGACCTTAATCTGCCAAGGATAGATTGGAGAAATCAGACAGGAGATGCAGAGTCAGAGGAATTTCTAGAGGTAGTACAGGATAATTTCCTTTATCAGTATATCAGGGAGCCCACCAGAGGTAATAATATACTAGATTTGGTTTTAGCTAATAAAGAAAATATCATTAGCGATATAGAGGTTGGTGGACGACTTGGTAATAGCGATCATGAAGAAATTAAGTTCAAATTTATTTGGGATGTCTGTTCCACTGAAAATACCTCCACCGTTCCTAATTTTCGTCTAGGAGATTTCGATGGCTTAAGAGCTTATTTTCGAACGGTATTCCACAGGGAGATTAGCTATTTGAGGGAATGTCAGGTTAGTGGGGATCCCCAGGTCATAGGTCAGGCGCAGGAAGCACGTGGGGACGTCCGTCAGGTGTCTGTGAGGGGGGAGGTGGTAGATAGGAATGTAGTCCAGGTGACGGAAATTAACTCCGCTCCAGTACCAAACAGACGTTCGACCAGTGAGAAGTATAACGAGTTAATAAATATAATATACGGAGGCCAAGATAGATATATTCCTTCAAAACCGTTTAGAACTAACAATTCAGAACCAAGATGGTTAAACAACAGATTAAAATCTCTCATAGGCCAAAGGAAAGGAATATATAGAAAAATAAAACGTGGAGAGGAACACTTACGTAACCGGTACACAATTTTAAATAGAGAAGTAAAGAGGGGAGATAAGAAAAGCAAAGAGAAGTTATGAAATTAAGGTTGCAAGTGAATCAAAAGTAAACCCCAAGGGTTTTTATCAAATGTACCGAACGAAAAATAAAGATAGGATAGGACCACTCAGAACAGAATCAGGTGACATTACCAGTGAAGATAAAGAAATGTGCTCCATCCTAAATAATTATTTCATATCAGTATTCACCAAGGAAAATCTAAGCCTGGTCCCTCAAGCAGCAAATATTTACCATGAGAATACGGAAAATATTCTTAGTAAAATAACCATTAGTAAGGAGGACGTATTGAAAGAAATTAACAAGTTAAAACCTCAAAAATCGCCAGGTCCGGACGATATATATGCAAAAATTATAAAAGAAACCAAAGAAGAATTATGTCAGCCACTTTTAACGTTATTTAATGACTCTTTAAGTTCAGGAGAAGTTCCAGAGGCGTGGAAAACCGCAAACGTAGTGCCCATCTTTAAAAAGGGTGATAAATCAGCTGCGTCGAATTATCGTCCGATAAGTCTAACGTCAATAGTAGGAAAAATGTTAGAGTCAATTTTGGCAAATAAGATTAGAGAACACTTAGAAAGATTTAATCTTATAAACGAAAGTCAGCACGGATTCAGGCAAGGACGATCCTGCCTCACAAATTTGTTGTCATTCTACTCGGAGGTCTATGAGGCAGTAGATAGCGATAAAGCTTACGATGTTATTTATCTGGACTTTAGTAAAGCTTTTGATAGAGTCCCACACGAAAGGTTAGTTAGAAAGGTTCGAGCACACGGTATAGACGGCGATATCTTAAAATGGATAGAATCCTGGCTGAAAGGACGAAAGCAGAGAGTATTAATAAATGGAACTAAGTCGGACTGGGGATTAGTAACTAGCGGTGTACCACAGGGTTCAGTACTCGGTCCCTTATTATTTATCATATATATAAATGATCTAGACTTAGGAGTCAATAGCAGAATCAGCAAATTTGCCGACGATACAAAAATAGGGCGTATCATTAACCCGACTGACGATTGCCATTACTTACAAAAAGACCTCGATACATTGTCCAAATGGTCTAAAACTTGGCAAATGGAATTTAACGTTGAAAAATGTAAAGTACTTAACGTAGGCAAGACCATTGGAGATACTAAATACAGCTTAGATAACAAAGAAATTAGCAAATCGGAATGCGAGAGAGATCTAGGAGTTATGATTAGTAACGACCTTAAACCTAGGCAACAGTGCATTAATGCGAGAAATAAAGCAAATAGGGTCCTAGGATTTATTTCGAGAAGCGTGAGCAATAGATCATCTAAAGTAATACTGAAACTTTATCTAGCATTAGCAAGGCCACATTTAGACTACGCAGTACAATTTTGGTGTCCTTACTATAGAATGGATATTAATTCGTTAGAAAATGTACAGAGAAGAATGACTAAAATGATACATGACGTCCGGAACCTGTCATATGAAGACAGACTGAAAAGACTAAGTCTGCATTCGCTAGAGAGGCGTAGAGTAAGGGAGACTTAATTGAGGTTTTTAAGTGGATGAATGGTATAAATAAGGGAGATATTAGCAAGGTACTTAAAGTGAGCATACAGGATAGAACTAGAAATAATGGTTTCAAACTAGAAAAATTCCGTTTCAGAAAGGAAATTGGTAGAAATTGGTTCGGTAATAGAGTAGTAGACGAATGGAATAAGCTACCTAGTAAAGTAGTTGCTGCCTCTTCCATTGAGAGTTTCAAGCATAGGCTAGATAAGCATATGACAAATAAGGGGTGGATATAGAATAAAGAAAATATTATAACCAATACTAATTCAAAAATAAATTTTCTTTTCAGGTTACACTATGATAGTCTCTATTCTCCTTTCACACTTTCCTGTAAAATGTCCACGCCAGTTTTTCTATACGGCGTGGTGTTCTTTCTGACTTTTTCCTGCCGGCTTCGGCTGGAGGGTTTGGAGGGCGGGGGAGAGCCTTCTTCTTTGCTATCCTTATCTCATTCTAGTAGTTCAGTTACTCTTCTAGGAGCTGCCTAGCATGGGCCAACCGGCCTACTGCAGTTATCCTCTCTTCTTATGTTCTTATGTTCTTATGTGTGTGACCTGAGGAGGGAGGCTAATTCTTAAGGGACATTATAATGTGTGTGTGTGTGTGTGTGTGTGTGTGTGTGTGTGTGTGTGTGTGTGTGTGTGTGTGTCTCATAATCCAGGACGTGTACACTCTGCTCCACGTCAATAAAGTCATTACCGGTATATGCTATCCCTCCACTTCCACTGTTCTTCTTTCACTCAGTTGTGATTCTTCCCCAGTTATTCACTCCTTTCAGTGTCTCTGAAACGTAGCGTACAAGCGTACAGTGCCTCATTCCTTTCGTCCCGTCCTCTCCCAACACTCCTCCCTTTCTGTCTGTCTGGCTGTCTGTCTGTCCGTCTGTCTGTCTGTCTGTCTCTGTCTCTCTGTCTGTCTGTCTGTCTCTCTCTCTCTCTCTCTCTCTCTCTCTCTCTCTCTCTCTCTCTCTCGAGAGAGAGAGAGAGAGAGAGAGAGAGAGAGACAGACAGACAGAGAGAGAGAGAAAGAGACAGAGAGCAACGGAGGGAATAAACGGGTTTTGGAGTGTCAAGCATGGCCGGGTAATCCCTTCAGCCCTCCATGAACATCCCCAGGGACGTGAGCGTGTAGCCTGAGGGAATGTTTGCCTTTTGTTTCCTCTGTATTTTGCACCATGCCTCTTCACCTCACCTTCCAGCCGCTTTGTCTGCTTGTCCGACGGAATGCTTTGCTTTTGGCTTGGGGTGTATATTGTATGTCCTTTCTAATGCTTTGCTCCTAAAAAATTAACTTAGCATACCGGGGTACAGTACACTCGGTCAAAAAAAAAAAATAATAATAATAAAAATCTTGACGGGGGAACAATGTTTTCACAATTAGCGATGCTCCTGTTCGTGTTGGTTTAAGCCAGTTTATTCTGAATGAATATTTCCCAGCCATATGGAACATAAATCCTCCTTTATGGTTTGTTGAGAAAAACAGTTGAGATTCACAAGCATGAGAATTTTACTCAAGAATAATTTCAAAAGTTTCATCCACTGTTGAAGTGACAAGACAAAGCTTACAAAGATTATTTTATGATCGTGTACACTCATTGCACACTCATTCTTAACTCTCTCTCTCTACCTTCCTGAGTTTGTTTGATGATGAGTACTATATTGTCCTTTCTAATGTTTTACTCGTCATATATTTTTACTAGTCTTTCATATTCTAGAATATCAACAATCACACCTGTATGTATTGTAATATACCATAGGTAATATTCTATGTACGCATATTAACTGTTGTAACCAATAAATATAGCTTCGAACAATGGCGATCAGGGATGTATAAGCGCTGTCACACATCCCCATTCTGCTCATCTCTGTAGACCAATCAGGGAAGACAGAAGGAAAGCCTTTTCCTCAGTCCTTCCTGAGGGAGGCGCTTCTCCGCCACCTCTCGCTGCTGCGAGTATAGTGATGTAGCTGCTGCCCCCTCCATTAAGAGTTTCAAGCACAGGCTAGGTAAGCATATGACAAATAAGGGGTGGGTACTGAAGCAAAAAAAAATCCCATAACCAATACTAATTCATTCTTTTTCCTTTTCAGATTTAGTCTCTTTTTCCTCTTTCACATTTTCCTATAAAATGTCCACGCCAGCTTTTCTATACTCCGTGGTTTTCTTTCTGATTTTTTCCTGCCAGTTTCGGCTGGAGGGTTTGGAGGGCGGAGGAGAGCCTTCATCTTTGCTATCCTTATCTCATTCCAGTAGTTCAGTTACTCTTCTAGGAGCTGCCTAGCATGGGCCAACCGGCCCACTGCAGTTATCCTCTCCTCTTATGTTCTTATGTAACGATAATAATAATAACTGGAGACGGCATTAGCTCCAGGATTACAATGTATTCAATGAAGATGATACTCATGACGGCGTGATGCATTAGTAATGCATGCACCAGTCAGACGAGTGTTGATATAAGATACGAGTATTCTGCACTGAACGTTGCATGGTTCTGTGACATATATGCTTGCAGAAAGTTGACTGCTTAAATAAAATGGGATATTACTTTCGATGTGATAAGACTGAGCACTGAGGGATTGGGTTTGGGCTGTGAGTGCAAAGTGTGTGAGTGTGGGTGGAGTTTTTGAACGTTTAGGTAAGAGCCATCCAGTATATTACCAAACGTGGTTTCTCTCTTCGTTTAGGTAAGAGTTGTAAATTACGGTGAGGGTAAGAGTGTGGGTGAGGGTAAGGGTGAAGGTGAGGGTGAATATATGGGTAAGGGGAAGGGTGAGGATGACTGAAGGGACGGTAAGGGTGCACGTGACTTAGATGTGGAAAAGGGTGAGTGTAAGGGTGTCAGTGAGAGTTAGGGCGAGATTAAGTATATGGATGAGAATGAGGGCGAAGGTTAAAGTAAGGGTGAGGGAGAGAGTGACTGTATGAGTAAGGGAGCAAGTGAGCATGAGGGTATGGATGAGAGTAAATGTGAGGGTGAGAATCCGGGTGACGGTGAGTGTCAGAGTGAGGATGAGAGTGAATGTAAAACTAAAGATGATAATGAAGGTGACAGCGATAAAATCCTGGCTTAAAGGACGAAAAAAAAAAAAAAAAGTCTGAATAAGTACATACGAAGAAAGGATACCTGCAGTAGGCCAGTTGGCCCATGCTAGGCAGCTACTAAAAGAGTGACTGAACTACTAGAATAATACAAAGATGGTAAAAGAAAAAGACCCCCCCCTCACAAAACCCTCCAATCGAAGCCGGCAGGAAAAAGTGAGAAGGAATACCATGCTGTATTAAAAAACAACAACGACAACAACTTCCGTGGACGTTTTATAAGAAAGTGAGAAAAAGGAGAAAAGAGACCATCGTAGTGTAACCTAAAAAGGAAAAAGAATGAATTAGTACCGGTTATTATGAGACTATTTTTATATCCAATCCTTACTTGTCATATGCTTATCTAGCCTATGCTTGAAACTTGTAATGGATGTGGCTGCAACTACATCACTAGCTGGCTTATTCTATTCGTTCACCACTCTACTGCCAAACCAATTTCCACCTATTTCCTTACCAAAAAAGAATTTATTTAGAATGAAACATTAAGTCTAGTTCTATCCTGGGTGTTCACTTTATGTACTTTGCTAAGATCTCCTTTATTCACTCCATTCACTTAAACGCCCCAGTTAAGTGTTCCCTTACTTTACTCCTTTCCAGTGTGTGCAAGTTTAGTTTTTTCAGTCTGTTTTCGTATGAAAGGTTCCGAACATCGTGTATCATTTTTGACTTTCTTCTCCGTACATTTTCAAACGAATTTATATTCCTTCTATAGTACGGACAACATTTGTTAAAACTATTTCCGTCCCTCCAGCCAGGATTCGATCCATTTTAACATATAACCGTCTACACAGTGTGCTCGAACTTTCCTAACTAACATATCTTGTGGAACCCAACTATAAACTTTACAAACGTAGAGATAAATAATATCGTAAGCTTTATCGCTTTCTACTGCCTCAAAATCTCTGAAAAAATAAGTGTACGAGGCAGGATCATCCATGCAAAAGTCCGTGTTGACATTCCTTTATGAGAGTAAATCTTTCTAGGTGCTGTTCTGTGCTGAAATTGATTCTAGCAAGTTACCAACCATTGATGTTAGACTCACTGGACGATAATTAGACGGAACTGATTTATAACCCTTTTTAAAAATGGGTACTTCGATCGCTGTCTTCCACGTCTCTGGAACTTAGCGAATAATTAAATAATGTTGTAAGTGGCTGGCATAATGCTTCCTTGGTTTGCTTTATAGTTCTTGCATATATATATATATCTATATATATATATATATATATATATATATATATATATATATATATATATATATATATATGTATATATATATATATATATATATATTCCATCCATTCTTCCATCCATCATCCAATCCTACGTTGCCCCATGAAGAGCGTAGGAGCCCGGAGCTAGGCAAGTTGGTCCTGATATTTAAGATGAGAGTGATCAGCCTCACTCATCCCTGAGTGGCATTGCATGAGCAATAAACCCCAACCATCCCTTGGATATAAACCTTCACCGGCTCAATCCGATTGGAGCACATTAATTACCCATTAAACCACCAGGCGCCATAATTTGGTTATATGGTTACCATCTAGGGTAATAAATGGTTTCCTGGTGTACAGGAAACCATTTGGCTTGTCACTCAGTGTTGAGTCACCCGCAGGCAGAAGGAAGAGGAAAGAATGAAAAAAACAAAGACAGAGGAGGGAGTGTAAAGTCACCCGTAGGCAGAAGGAAGAGAAAAGAATGAAGTAAAGAAAGACAGAAGAGAACATAAGAACATAAGAAGAGAGGATAACTGCAGTAGGCCGGTTGGCCCATGCTAGGCAGCTCCTAGAAGAGTAACTGAACTACTAGAATGAGATAAGTATAGCAAAGAAGAAGGCTCTCCCCCGTCCTCCAAACCCTCCAGCTGAAGCCGGCAGGAAAAAGTCAGAAAGTGAAACTTGGATGAATACAGACACTCGAGAATTTTTAGCAGAATATCAGATAAAAGGCTATAATATTTTTCTGTCAAACCGTCAGGGAAGAAAGGGGGGAGGGGTAGCTATTTATGTAAAGGATTCATTATTCTGTTATAATAAAGAAGACATTAAAGTAAATAGGGACACAGAAAGTGTCTGGGTTGAAATTAGTAACAATAGGGAGAAATTAGTCTTAGGAGCAATTTACAGATCTCCTAAATTAAGTAGAGCTGATAGTAAATACCTTTGGGAGGAAATGAGGAAAGCATCACAGTCCAGCTTAGTAATAATTGTAGGGGACCTTAATCTGCTAAGGATAGATTGGAGAAATCAGACAGGAGATGCAGAGTCAGAGGAATTTCTAGAGGTAGTACAGGATAATTTCCTTTATCAGTATATAAGGGAGCCCACAAGAGGTAATAATATACTAGATTTGGTTTTAGCTAATAAAGAAAATATCATTAGCCATATAGAGGTTGGTGGACGACTTGGTAATAGCGATCATGAAGAAATTAATTTCAAATTTATTTGGGATGTCTGTTACACTGAAAATACCTCCATCGTTCCTAATTTCCCTCTAGGAGATTTCGATGGCTTAAGAGCTTATTTTCGAACGGTATTCCACAGGGAGATTAGCTATTTGAGGGAATGCCAGGTCAGTGTGGAACCCCAGGTCATAGGTCAGGCGCAGGAAACACCTGGGGATGTCCGTCAGGTGTCTGTGAGGGAGGAGGTGGTAGATGGGAATGTAGTCCAGGTGACGGAAATTAACTCAGCTACAGTACCAAGCAGACGTTCAACCAGTGAGAAGTATAACGAGTTAATAAATATAATACACGGAGGCCAAGATAGATATATTCCTTCAAAACCGTTTAGAACTAATAATTCGGAACCAAGATGGTTAAACAACAGATTAAAATCTCTCATAGGCCAAAGGAAAGGAATATATAGAAAAATAAAATGTGGAGAGGAACACTTACGTAACCGGTACACAATTTTAAATAGAGAAGTAAAGAGGGAGATAAGAAAAGCAAAGAGAAGTTATGAAATTAAGATTGCCAGTGAATCAAAAGAAAACCCCAAGGGTTTTTATCAAATGTACCGAACGAAAAATAAAGATAGGATAGGACCACTCAGAACAGAATCAGGTGACATTACCAGTGAAGATAAAGAAATGTGCTCCATCCTAAATAATTATTTCATATCAGTATTCACCAAGGAAAATCTAAGCCTGGTCCCTCAAGCAGCAAATATTTACCATGAGAATACGGAAAATATTCTTAGTAAAATAACCATTAGTAAGGAGGACGTACTGAAAGAAATTAATAAGTTAAAACCTCAAAAATCGCCAGGTCCGGACGATATATATGCAAAAATTATAAAAGAAACCAAAGAAGAATTATGTCAGCCACTTTTAACGTTATTTAATGACTCTTTATGTTCAGGAGAAGTTCCAGAGGCGTGGAAAACCGCAAACGTAGTGCCCATCTTTAAAAAGGGTGATAAATCAGCTGCGTCGAATTATCGTTCGATAACTCTAACGTCAATAGTAGGAAAAATGTTAGAGTCAATTTTGGCAAATAAGATTAGAGAACACTTAGAAAAATTTAATCTTATAAACGAAAGTCAGCACGGATTCAGGCAAGGACGATCCTGCCTCACAAATTTGTTGTCATTCTACTCGGAGGTCTATGAGGCAGTAGATAGCGATAAAGCTTACGATGTTATTTATCTGGACTTTAGTAAAGCTTTTGATAGGGTCCCACACGAAAGGTTAGTTAGAAAGGTTCGAGCACACGGTATAGACGGCGATATCTTAAAATGGATAGAATCCTGGCTGAAAGGACGAAAGCAGAGAGTATTAATAAATGGAACTAAGTCGGACTGGGGATTAGTAACTAGCGGTGTACCACAGGGTTCAGTACTCGGTCCCTTATTATTTATCATATATATAAATGATCTAGACTTAGGAGTCAATAGCAGCATCAGCAAATTTGCCGACGATACAAAAATAGGGCGTATCATTAACTCGACTGACGATTGCCATAACTTACAGAAAGACCTCGATACATTGTCCAAATGGTCTAAAACTTGGCAAATGGAATTTAACGTTGAAAAATGTAAAGTACTTAACGTAGGCAAGACCATTGGAGATACTAAATACAGCTTAGATAACAAAGAAATTAGCAAATCGGAATGCGAGAGAGATCTATCAGTTATGATTAGTAACGACCTTAAACCAAGGAAACAGTGCATTAATGCGAGAAATAAAGCAAATAGGATCCTAGGATTTATTTCGAGAAGCGTGAGCAATAGATCATCTAAAGTAATAATGAAACTTTATCTAGCATTAGTAAGGCCACATTTAGACTACGTAGTACAATTCTGGTGTCCTTACTATAGAATGGATATTAATTCGTTAGAAAATGTACAGAGAAGAATGACTAAAATGATACCTGACGTCCGGAACCTGTCATATGAAGACAGTCTGAAAAGACTAAGTCTGCATTCGCTAGAGAGGCGTAGAGTAAGGGGAGACTTAATTGAGGTGTTTAAGTGGATGAAGGGTATAAATAAGGGAGATATTAGCAAGGTACTTAAAGTGAGCATACAGGATAGAACTAGAAATAATGGTTTCAAACTAGAAAAATTCCGTTTCAGTGATGAAATCGGTAGACATTGGTTTGGTAATAGAGTAGTAGACGAATGGAATAAGCTACCTAGTAAAGTAGTTGCTGCCTCTTCCATTGAGAGTTTCAAGCATAGGCTAGATAAGCATATGACAAATAAGGGGTGGATATAGAATAAAGAAAATCTTATAACCAATACTAATTCAAAAAAAATTTCTTTTCAGGTTACACTATGATAGTCTCTATTCTCCTTTCACACTTTCCTGTAAAATGTCCACGCCAGTTTTTCTATACGGCGTGGTGTTCTTTCTGACTTTTTCCTGCCGGCTTCGGCTGGAGGGTTTGGAGGGCGGGGGAGAGCCTTCTTCTTTGCTATCCTTATCTCATTCTAGTAGTTCAGTTACTCTTCTAGGAGCTGCCTAGCATGGGCCAACCGGCCTTCTGCAGTTATCCTCTCTTCTTATGTTCTCATGTTCTTGTGTAACACCACGCCGTATAGAAAAACTGGCGTGGACATTTTAGAGGAAAGTGTGAAAGGAGAATAAAGACTATCATAGTGTAACCTGAAAAGGAAAAATTATGAATTAGTATTGGTTATAAGATTTTCTTTTTTCTATATCCACCCCTTATTTGTCATATGCTTATCTAGCCTATGCTTGAAACTCTCAATGGAAGAGGCAGCAACTACTTTACTAGGTAGCTTATTCCGTTCGTCTACTACTCTGTTACCAAACCAATTTCTACCGATTTCCTTACTGAAACGGAATTTTTCTAGTTTGAAACCATTATTTCTAGTTCTATTCTGTATGCTCACTTTAAGTACCTTGCTAATATCTCCCTTATTTATACCCTTCATCCACTTAAACACCTCAATTAAGTCTCCCCTTACTCTACGCCTCTCTAGCGAATGCAGACTTAGTCTTTTCAGTCTGTCTTCATATGACAGGTTCCGGACGTCATGTATCATTTTTGTCATTCTTCTCTGTACATTTTCTAACGAATTAATATCCATTCTATAGTAAGGACACCAAAATTGTACTGCGTAGTCTAAATGTGGCCTTACTAATGCTAGATAAAGTTTCAGTATTACTTCAGATGATCTATTGCTCACGCTTCTCGAAATAAATCCTAGGACCCTATTTGCTTTATTTCTCGCAATAATACACTGTTGCCTTGGTTTAAGGTCGTTACTAACCATAACTCCTAGATCTCTCTCGCATTCCGCCATGCTGTCTAGACAAACAGACGTGGATAATTTATAGGAAAGACTATCGTTGCAAGCGCTGCTTCGAATCCTCGCAATATTGTCAACAAGTGGGTTGGTGGAGGGTTAGTGCCCCTCCCCGTAAAACAAATAACTCGGGATCAAATGGCCACCCCTTATGGGATTATGGCGTCTGGCAATAGATAGATAGATAGATAGATTAACAGAACAGCATCAGATAGCATCACCAGTGAAGATAAAGACATGTGCTCTGTCTTAAATAATTATTTCGTACTTTTATTTATCAAGGATGGAAGGAAAGAAGGATGGAGGAGAGTAAAGGGCACAACATCGAGTGAGTGGATGGTGAGCGTCCTCACCTACCACAAATACATGAATATACATACATATATTGGATCTGGCGATTATTCAGGTTTTAGGCTATTATTTCTTAAAATATATCATCTTTATTAATGACCATTTTACTAAGAATATTGTTCGTATTGTCACCGTAAATACATGTTGCTTGAGGAATGAGCTCTAGAGTATCCTTGGTAAATAAAATTAAGAAATAATTATTTAGGACAGAGCACATGTCTTTATCTTCACTGGTGATGCTATCTGATGCTGTTCTGTTAATTATTTTATATATTTTTAGGTCTCACAACGATAGTCTCTCCTATAAATTTTCCATGTCTGTTTGTCTAGACAGCATGGCGGCCAGTGGTGTGGGTGGGGTAAGGACAGGTGAGGAGAGCTGAGTGAGGTGCAGCAGAAAAGAAAAAAAAAAAATCCCGCCACTACCCCCAAGCAAAGTGGCCTTAATCCTTGTTAATGACAGGCCGACCCTATATCCTCGGCCCCATGTGGCTCCTTGCTGCCCTGCCCTGCATTTCACCTGTCCTTCGCTTTGTTCCTGCCCTGCCCAAAAATCCAAAGAAGTAAGGTTCATTTTTTCTGTATTGTATTGTGTTACTTCTTTACATTTTCTTGCCAGTTTCGTTATGATAGCTTGATGGATTGGTATACCCTACTTCCAGTCTATCCTTATCTTATTCTAAGGATTGGTGGCTAGTGCAGTTACTTTTTTGCGCTTATAATATGGTCTATAATAAGCGGTATTGCTGGAGTTGTAGGGCTTCCCTGTCTTTCTAGACAGGGTACCTTACGCAGCAAATATTTGCGATAATAATGCGGACAATATTCTTAGTAAAATAACCGTTAGTAAGGAGGACGTATTGAGAGAAATTATAAGGTCCGGACCATATATATGCTAAATTTTTAGGAGATACCAAAAAAGTGTTCTGTTAGCCACTGTTAACGTTATTTGATGACTTTAAATTCAGAAGTTCCAGAGGCATGGATGACCGCAAAAGTACTGCCCATTATTAAGAAGGGTGATAAAGCATCTGCATCGAATCATTATCCGATAAGCTTAGCGTCAATAATAGGAAAAATGCTATAGTCATTTTTGGCAAATAAGATTATAGAACACTTAGAATGATTCCGAAGTTCCAGAGGCATGGATGACCGCAAAAGTACTGCCCATTATTAAGAAGGGTGATAAACCATCTGCATCGAATTATCGTCCGATAAGCTTAGCGTCAATAATAGGAAAAATGCTATAGTCAGTTTTGGCAAATAAGATTATAGAACACTTAGAATGATTTAATCGTATAAATGAACGCCAGAACGGATTCAGACAAGGACGATCCTGGCTCACAAACTTCTTGTCATTCTTCTCGGAAGTCTGTGAGGCAGTAGATAGCGATAAAGCTTACGATATTATTTATCTAGACTTTAGTAAAGCATTTCATAGGGTCCCAAACGAAGGGTTAGTTAGAAAAGTTCGAGCACACGGTAAAGACGGTGTTATCTTAAAATGGACAGAATCCTGGCTGAAGGGACGAAAGCAGTAGTAAATGGAACTAAGTCGCTTAGGGAATTAGTAACTAGCGGCGTACCACAGGGATCAGTGTTCGTTTCCTTGTTATTTTTTATATTTATAATTCATCTAGACTTAGGAATCACCAGTAGTATCAGCAAATTTCCTGATGACACAAAAATAGGGCGTATCATTAACTCGACCGACGATTGCCGTAACTTACAAACAGTCCTCGATATATAGTTCAAATGGTCTAAAAACTGGCAAATGGGATTTAACGTTGAAAAATAAGAACATAAGAAGAGAGGATAACTGCAGTAAGCCGGTTGGCCCATGCTAGGCAGCTCCTAGAACAGTAACTGAACTACTAGAATGAGATAAGGACACCAACGAAGAAGGCTCTCCCCCGCCCTCCAAACCCTCTAGCCGAGGCCGGCAGGAAAAAGTCAGAAAGAACACCACGCAGTATAGAAAAACTGGCGTGGACATTTTACAGGAAAGTGTGAAAGGAGAATAGAGACTATCATAGTGTAACTTGAAAAGGAAAAATTATGAATTAGTATTGGTTATAAGATTTTCTTTTTTCTATATCCACCCCTTATTTGTCATATGCTTATCTAGCCTATGCTTGAAACTCTCAATGGAAGAGGCAGCAACTACTTTACTAGGTAGCTTATTCCATTCGTCTACTACTCTATTACCAAACCAATTTCTACCTATTTCCTTATTGAAACGGAATTTTTCTAGTTTGAAACCATTATTTCTAGTTCTCTCCTGTATGCTTACTTTAAGAACCTTGCTAATATCTCCCTTATTTATACCCTTCATCACTTAAACACCTCAATTAAGTCTCCCCTTACTCTACGCCTCTCTAGCGAATGCAGACTTAGTGTTTTCAGTCCGTCTTCATATGACAGGTTCCGGACGTCATGTATCATTTTTGTCATTCTTCTCTGTACATTTTCTAACGAGTTAATATCCATTCTATAGTAAGGACACCAAAATTGTACTGCGTAGTCTAAATGTGGCCTTACTAATTCTAGATAAAGTTTCAGCATTACTTTTGATGATCTATTGCTCACGCTTCTCGAAATAAATCCTAGGACCCTATTTGCTTTATTTCTCGCATTAATACACTGTTGCCTTGGTTTAAGGTCGTTACTAATCATAACTCCTAGATCCCTCTCGCATTCCGATTCTAATTTCTTTGTTATCTAAGCTGTATTTAGTATCTCCAATGGTCTTGCCTACGTTAAGTACTTTACATTTTTCAACGTTAAATTCCATTTGCCAAGTTTTAGACCATTTGGACAATGTATCGAGGTCTTTTTGTAAGTTATGGCAATCGTCAGTCGAGTTAATGATACGCCCTATTTTTGTATCGTCGGCAAATTTGCTGATGCTGCTATTGACTCCTAAATCTAGATCATTTATATATATAATAAATAATGAGGGACCGAGTACTGAACCCTGTGGTACGCCGCTAGTTACTAATCCCCAGTCCGACTTAGTTCCATTTATTAATACTCTCTGCTTTCGTCCTTTCAGCCAGGATTCTATCCATTTTAAGATATCGCCGTCTATACCGTGTGCTCGAACCTTTCTAACTAACCTTTCGTGTGGGACCCTAGCAAAAGCTTTACTAAAGTCCAGATAAATAACATCGTAAGCTTTATCGCTATTTACTGCCTCAAAGACCTCCGAGTAGAATGACAACAAGTTTGTGAGGCAGGATCGTCCTTGCCTGAATCCGTGCTGACTTTCGTTTATAAGATTAAATCTTTCTAAGTGTTCTCTAATCTTTTTTGCCAAAATTGACTCTAACATTTTTCCTACTATTGACGTTAGATTTATCGGACGATAATTCGACGCAGCTGATTTATCACCCTTTTTAAAGATGGGCACTACGTTTGCGGTTTTCCACGCCTCTGGAACTTCTCCTGAACTTAAAGAGTCATTAAATAACGTTAAAAGTGGCTGACATAGTTCCCCTTTGGTTTCTTTTATAATTTTTGCATATATATCTTCCGGACCTGGCGATTTTTGAGGTTTTAACTTATCAATTTCTTTCAATATGTCCTCCTTACTAATGGTTTTATTACTAAGATTTTTTTCCGTATTTTCATCGTAAATATTTACTGCTTGAGGGACCAGGTCTATATTTTCCTTGGTGAATACTGATATGAAATAATTATTTAGGATAGAGCACATTTCTTTATCTTCACTGGTAATGTCACCTGATTCTGTTCTAAGTTGTCCTATCCTATCTTTATTTTTCGTACGGTACATTTGATAAAAACCCTTGGGGTTTTCTTTTGATTCACTAGCAACCTTAATTTCATATCTTCTCTTTGCTTTTCTTATCTCCCTCTTTACTTCTCTATTTAAAATCGTGTACCGGTTACGTAAGTGTTCCTCTCCACGTTTTATTTTTCTATATATATTCCTTTCCTTTGGCCTATGAGATATTTTAATCTGTTGTTTAACCATCTTGGTTTTGAATTTATCGTTCTAAACTGTTTTGAAGGGATACATCTATCTTGGCCTCCGTGTATTATATTTATTAACTCGTTATACTTCTCACTGGTCGAACATCTGCTTGGTATTGGAGCTGAGTTAATTTCCGTCACCTGGACTACATTCCCATCTACCACCTCCTCCCTCACAGACACCTGACGGACATCCCCAGGTGTTTCCTGCGCCTGACCTATGACCTGGGATTCCACACTGACCTGGCATTCCCTCAAATAGCTAATCTCCCTGTGGAATACGGTTCGAAAATAAGCTCTTAAGCCATCGAAATCTCCTAGACGAAAATTAGGAACGGTGGAGGTATTTTCAGTGGAACAGACATCCCAAATAAATTTGAACTTAATTTCTTCGTGATCGCTATTACCAAGTCGTCCACCAACCTCTATATGGCTAATGATATTTTCTTTATTAGCTAAAACCAAATCTAGTATATTATTACCTCTGCTGGGCTCCCTTATATACTGATAAAGGAAATTATCCTGTACTACCTCTAGAAATTCCTCTGACTCTGCATCTCCTGTCTGATTTCTCCAATCTATCCTTAGCAGATTAAGGTCCCCTACAATTATTACTAAGCTGGACTGTGATGCTTTCCTCATTTCCTCCCAAAGGTATTTACTATCAGCTCTACTTAATTTAGGAGATCTGTAAATTGCTCCTAAGACTAATTTCTCCCTATTGTTACTAATTTCAACCCAGACACTTTCTGTGTCCCTATTTACTTTAATGTCTGCTTTATTGTAACAGTTTAATTAATCATTTACATAAATAGCTACCCCTTCCCCCTTTCTTCCCTGACGGTTTGACACAAAAATATTATAGCCTTATATCTGATATTCTGCTAAAAATTCTCGAGTGTCTGTATTCATCCAAGTTTCACTAATAACGGCAATGTCTATTTTCTCTGTACAAATTAAAGCCCTCAGTTCATCCTTTTTATTAGGTAAACTCCGGCTGTTTGTGTAGTACACTTTCAGATTATTACGAGTAGTTATGCCTCTACCTTGGCATTTACTGTTATTTATTTTATTACTAACTGGGAAACTCTTTACTTTACTAATATAACAATTTTTTGTACTATCGCTTATCGCCCTTCTATCATCGCTTGTTCTATCTTCTATCATTGCCTGCTCAATTTGAGGTGCCTGAGTGGATGTATCTACACTAATGGTTGAACTTTTGTTCTTAATTTTGCAAGTCTTGATGCATCTATCCAAACATGGTAATAATAATTTCTGAGTGTAGTTGCTGCAACTTCCTGTACACCTACTTCTCAACCCCGAAAAAAATCCCTCCAACTCCCTATCTATCATTCCAGCTAAAACAGTAACTCCTTGCCTGCTAAGATGAGTCCCATCCCAACTGTATAAGGCACTCCGTCCATAAAACCGGTCTCAGCTATCTATGAAAGGTATTGCATTATCTTTGCAATACCTTTCAAGGTGGCAATTAAACCCTATTGCCCTGCTCAACCACTCCCTTCCAACCCGCCACCTTGGTAAAACACCGAGCACTACAGGGGTTCCTCCCCTCTCCCTAACCTTCTCTAACATCAACTTGTGCCTTTTCCACAGTACCTCACTCTTACGGCTACTAATATCATTGCCTCCTACACTGAGGCACACAGTGGGTTTGTCACCAATATCCTTCACGATATTTGAATTTTTTTCTATCACATTAGCCACTTTGGACACTGGAAGACACACATGTTTAGCGAGTGGAGTATACATGGCTCTGTTAAGATATCTCACCTGGGAGTCTCCAACAACAGCAACATTTTTCTTACCTTTCTTCTTCTGATTATACTTACCTGTACTGGAAGTTCTCTCACCGTCCTTCTCCTCTACTTCCCTCTGTCATCCCTTCACATTCGTCCCGTAGTGCGTCGAAGGCATTAGTGGTCTTAACTTCCGTTAGCTTCTTAAGAGTGAACTTCGTTGCACCCTTGTTAACTAGTGTCCAACCTTCAGCCTTTTTCTCTTTCTCCTCCAACAATTCCCTCATTTGTGCCTTCTCCTGCCTGAGAATTTGTACCTCCCGCTTCAGTTCAAGAAGTTCCTCCTTTAATTCAAGGTAGTCCTTTTCAGTACCTGCAGTGGGGACACAGCTCTCTGCCGAGGAAGCCATACCGCACAAATTCACACAAGGTAGCACAGCACTATCACGGGTCACTACGGGTCACAACAACACACATTTTCACGGATCACTAGCACAGCACTATCGCTGATCACTACAACACACTGACACAGCCACTATCACAGATCACTAAAACACACTACCACTGGTCTCTTGCACGTCTGACATCTTAAGTTAATTGATGGTATACACAAATCTGTAACCAACTGTATGCTAGAAACAGGCAGGGAAGTCTTTGTCACTACTAGGAAAAAATGGCAGCAGGTTCCTGGCTGGAATGAGTTTGTGCAGGATGCACATTCGACTGCGAGGGAGGAATTTCTTGAGTGGCGTTCACAAGGCAGTCCACGCAAGGGCCACTGGCTGAGTACATGTGGGGCACTAGGGCAAGATTTAATCTCTGCTGACGATGGTGCAGGGCACATGATCAGCAGTTAAGAGCACAGTCACTAGCCGATAAACTTGGAAGCAATAATTCACACAAGTTTTGGAAAGCTGTAAAAACAATGACTCCGAACTCCGACTCTCTACCATTACGAGTAGACCAAGCAGTAGGGGAGGAGGAAATAGCTGCAATGTGGGGTAGACATTCCGAGGGCATTCTCAACTGTGTGAGGGGCGATGCAAGTGAAAATTTCTTGCGTGAAAAACTAAGGAATGTCACACTTCATGACTTCAAAAACATTAATTATGCTGAAATGAGAGACTACATAAAAGATCTCTCGAACAGCGAGGCCCCTGGGATAGATGGGCTGCCGTCTGGTGCCTACAGGTATGGACCACCCAGCCTGATTGTATGGTTAAGTATCTTTGTGAATGGCTGCACTTGCCACCAATACATTCCGCACAGGTACTTGCCGTCATCTTTTTTCCACTGTTGAAGAGTAAAGTTAAAGATCCTGCAAGCTCTTCCAACTACAGGCCAATAGCAATTGCTACCATATTGTCAAAGATAATTGAATTGGCAATGCTACACAAACTAGAGGCCTATCTGTACTTTGTAGATAACCAGTCTAGCTACAAAGCAGAGCACAGCACTGAAATGTGTGTTTGAACGATTAAACACATGATTGACTACTATGCAAAACGAAGATCCCCAGTCTATCTCTGTTTTCTTGATTCTAGCAAAGCATTTGACAGCGTTAATTGCTGGAAACTGTTTAATAAACTACATGAAAGAACTGCTCCAGAATATCTTACAAACTTGCTTGTGCATTGGTACACAGTGCAGGAGTTCATTGTTAAATGGGGTAATTCCTGGTCTTGTGGCTTCAAAGCAGTCAATGGCATTAGACAAGGTGGGATACTGTCTCCCCATCTGTACAATATATATACTGATCAGCATAGTATTACTCTAAGTAATTTGAGGATAGGCTGTCACATATATGATAAATGCATTAACTCCTTAAGTTATGCAGATGACATGGTGCTTATGGCCCCTACAGCCGATGCACTGGGAATGCTTGTAGATGCCTGCCAGGCATATGCAGTCAGTCATGATATTGCTTACAGTACAACAAAAACTGAATGTACGGTAGTACCTCCCAAAAATTTCAAAGTAACCTATGTACGATCTGCATAGCTTAATGGGTGTGCATTAAACTTTGTAAATAATTTTACCTATCTAGGTCACATCATAACAGAAGCTTACGAAAGTTGGCAACACAATATTAAGGAAATTCTCTTTCTGTACCCAAGTGGTTAAGCTAGAAATTTTCAGTTATTGTTACTCATTATTTTGTAACTCACTGTGGTATAGGTATAAAGCATCTACCATCAATAAAATCAGGGTGTGTCATAATGACATACTGAAAAGGATGCTTAGGCTACCAAGATGGACGAGCTCGTCCATGGCCTCTGTCACCCATAATGTCAAATGCCTAGATGTGATAAGGCGGAATTCTGTATATAGCCTGAAGTGTGGAATAGAGCAGTCTACCAACAGCATTATTACTGCAGTTAGACAAAGTAGCGCCTACAGTATATGAACGGCGCAATGTATCAGGAATGGAAGAACGTGCTGCACGGGAACGCAACCATTGTCTGTGAACTACCTCAGCAGGTGGTAAGATGTGTAAGGTACTTGTATAAAGGTATATGACTGCCATGTTAGAGATGTTATTATTTTATTTTATTTTTATTTTTTTAACACGACAGTAATCCGTTTTATGTATATACAGTACGTGTATGATACTAACCGTGTATTATACATACTATTAGCTATGTCTTTATTGACGAAATAGAATTATTATTATTATCATTATTATTATTATTATTATTATTATTATTATTATTATTATTATTATTATTTAGACTGCACCGTGCAGTTTTCGTGTCTGTACTATTGAAAAGATGCCTTAATCCCGTAAGGGGTGGCCACAAACAATTCGCCTCCGTGTTGCCCTGTCCCCCGCCATTTCATTGCCCTGCTCCCAGCACACCACCCCCCCTCTCTCATATACCTCTCCACTCCATCCCTCCATCTCATCCTTGGTCTCCCCCTCCCTCTCCCTCCCTCCACCTCACTCACATACACGCTCCTCGTCAGTCTCTCACTCTCCATCCTCTCCACATGGCCAAACCACGTCAGTGTGTTTCTCCTAACGCTTCCTATCACATCCACATCCACACCACGACGCTCCATCACTTCTTCATGTGTCAGTATGTCTCTCCATGTGACTCCACATACTCCTCTCAAATAACTCATTGAATTGAAGGGACATAAAATCCTTTAAAAATGTACAGAGAAGACTGACAACAATGATTCATGATGTTGGGAACGTTTCATATGAAGACAGACTAAAAAGACTAAATTTGCACTCACTAGAGAGGCAAAGAGTAAAGGGAGACTTAACTGAGGTGTTTAAGTGGATAAAGGGAATATATAAGGGAGTAGATGGGAAGTTATTGAATGCTGTGAAGAGTATGTATGATGATGCTAAGGCTGCAGTGCGTGTGAATGGTGAACTGAGTGAATTTTTCTCTTTGAAGGTTGGGTTGAAACAGGGATGTGTCATGTCTCCATGGTTGTTCAGTCCGTATATGAATGGGGTAATAAAAGAGATACAAGGTAGGCCAGTGGATGTTGGAGTGCTAGTGAGAGAGGGTAGTGTTTGGAAACTCCCTGTGCTGTTGTTTGCAGATGATACTGTGTTGTTGAGTGAAGAAGAAGGGGAGCTGCAAGGCTTGGTGGATGAGTCTGGGAGAGTGTGTAAGAAACGGAATCTAAAGGTGAATGTAGGGAAGAGTAAAGTGATGGTCTTTGAGAGAGGTGAAGCCAGTGAATGTGCAGTGAGGTTGGATGGTGAGGAATTGGAAAATGTGAGTACGTTTAAGTACTTGGGTAGTGTGATGAGTAAGGATGGAAGTTTGGAGGGTGAAGTGCTTGAAAGGGTACAACAAGGAAGAAAGGTTGCTGGTTCCTTGAAAGCAGTCATAAAAAACAGGGAAGTGAGCATGGAAGTGAAAAAGTTACTACATGACAGTATTATGATACCAACTCTAACTTATGGAAGTGAAGCTTGGACGTTGCTGGAAGGACGCAAGTCAAGGGTGAGAGCAGTGGAAATGAGTTATTTAAGAGAAGCATGTGGAGTCACATGGAGAAACAGGCTGACAAATGAGGATATAAAGAAGCGTTGTGATGTGGATGTGGATGTGATAGGAAGCGGTAGGAGAAACACACTGAGGTGGTTTGGCCATGTGGAGAGGATGGAGGGTGAGAGACTGACGAGGAGAGTGTAATGTGAGTGAGGTGGAGGGGGGGAGAACATAAGAATATAAGAAGAGAGGATAACTGCAGTAGGTCGGTTGGCCCATGCTAGGCAGCTCCTAGAAGAGTAACTGAACTACTAGAATGAGATAAGGACACCAACGAAGAAGGCTCTCCCCCGCCCTCCAAACCCTCCAGCCGAGACGGCAGGAAAAAGTCAGAAAGAACACCACGCAGTATAGAAAAACTGGCGTGAACATTTTATAGGAAAGTTTGAAAGGAGAATAGAGACTATCATAGTGTAACCTGAAAAGGATAAATTATGAATTAGCATTGGTTATAAGTTTTTTTTTTTTTTTCTATACCCACCCCTTATTTGTCATATGCTTATCTAGCCTATGCTTGAAACTCTCAGTGGAAGAGGCAGCAACTACTTTACTAGGTAGCTTATTCCATTCGTCTACTACTCTATTACCAAACCAATTTCTACCTATTTCCTTATTGAAACGGAATTTTTCTAGTTTGAAACCATTACTTCTAGTTCTATTCTGTATGCTCACTTTAAGTACCTTGCTAATATCTCCCTTATTTATACCCTTCATCCACTTAAACACCTCAGTTAAGTCTCCCCTTACTCTACGCCTCTCTAGCGAGTGCAGACTTAGACTTTTCAGTCTGTCTTCATATGACAGGTTCCGAACATCATGTATCATTTTTGTCATTCTTCTCTGTACATTTTCTAACGAGTTAATATCCATTCTATAGGATGAACACCAGAATTGTCCTGCATAGTCTAAGTGTGGCCTTACTAATGCTAGATAAAGTTGCAGTATTACTTTTAATGACCTGTTGCTCACGCTCCTCAAAATAAATCCTAGGACCCTATTTGTTTTATTTCTCGCATTAATACGCTGTTGCCTTGGTTTAAGGTCGTTACTAACCATAACTCCTATAGTAGGACTCGCGTAAGTTTGCGGCTGTGGTGTGGCCCGCACCTGTGTACAATGGTGCCACGTTTCCCCAACTTGCGATGTGAAACTGAAGCTACTTATGTACAAGGCATCACAATTTCGATAAATTCAGATGAGTAAAACTTACACTTTTGTATTTTGATGGATGAATCAACTGTAATCTTATTATGCATGAAATATTTATACAGTAACACAAAAACATGGCATACATATTGTAGAGCGTTGTTAAAAGAAATTGTAGTCACTTTTAATGGTTTTTAGCGTAGTTTTAAGGTGGGTAATAATATCACAGTTATGGATATAAGATAATGAGCCTGAAAAAAGAAGAAATATGCCAATATCCAAAGTAAAAGAAATAATTCATATAATTCTTGTGAGTGGCAACACTGACACACCCAGTCTGGCCTAAGGTAAAGTACGTACCTCCATAGACCCAAGCATAGCTTGTACAACATAAGAACGTAAGAAGTGAGGATAACTGCAGTAGGCCGGTTGGCCCTTGCTAGGCAGCTCCTAGAAGAGTAACTGAACTACTAGAATGAGATAAGGATAGCAAAGAAGAAGGCTCTCCCCCGCCCTCCAAACCCTCCAGCCGAAGCCGGCAGGAAAAAGTCAGAAAGAACACCACGCCGTATAGAAAAACTGGCGTGGACATTTTACAGGAAGGTGTGAAAGGAGAATAGAGACTATCATAGTGTAACCTGAAAAGAAAATTTTTTTGAATTAGTATTGGTTATAAGATTTTCTTTATTCTATATCCACCCCTTATTTGTCATATGCTTATCTAGCCTATGCTTGAAACTCTCAATGGAAGAGGCAGCAACTACTTTACTAGGTAGCTTATTCCATTCGTCTACTACTCTATTACCAAACCAATTTCTACCGATTTCCTTTCTGAAACGGAATTTTTCTAGTTTGAAACCATTATTTCTAGTTCTATCCTATATGCTCACTTTAAGTACCTTGCTAATATCTCCCTTATTTATACCATTCATCCACTTAAACACCTCAATTAAGTCTCCCCTTACTCTACGCCTCTCTAGCGAATGCAGACTTAGTCTTTTCAGTCTGTCTTCATATGACAGGTTCTGGACGTCATGTATCATTTTAGTCATTCTTCTCTGTACATTTTCTAACGAATTAATATCCATTCTATAGTAAGGACACCAAAATTGTACTGCGTAGTCTAAATGTGGCCTTACTAATGCTAGATAAATTTTCAGTATTACTTTAGATGATCAGTTGCTCACGCTTCTCGAAATAAATCCTAGGACCCTATTTGCTTTATTTCTCGCATTAATACACTGTTGCCTTGGTTTAAGGTCGTTACTAATCATAACTCCTAGATCTCTCTCGCATTCCGATTTGCTAATTTCTTTGTTACCTAAGCTGTATTTAGTATCTCCAATGGTCTTGCCTACGTTAAGTACTTTACATTTTTCAACGTTAAATTCCATTTGCCAAGTTTTAGACCATTTGGACAATGTATCGAGGTCTTTTTGTAAGTTATGGCAATCGTCAATCGAGTTAATGATACGCCCTGTTTTTGTATCGTCGGCAAATTTGCTGATGCTGCTATTGACTCCTAAGTCTAGATCATTTATATATATGATAAATAATAAGGGACCTAGTACTGAACCCTGTGGTACACCGCTAGTTACTAATCCCCAGTCCGACTTTTCCATTTATTAATACTCGCCGTCTATAGTATGTAGAGTTACAAGAGTATGGATACTCTTGTAACTCTACACTTTTATTAGTCGTTGTTGTACATTTCAGTATATATATTGTATAAGTTTATGTTGTATATGTCATGTTTTATAGTGTATTGTATCTATATTACAGTCGCTGATGATGTGTAAGGATACACGAAACGTCCTACGAAAAATGAAAATAAATAATTAATAAAATATAGTTACGACATGGATCTTGGATATATTATCTACAACCTGAATCATAGTGTAAAACAATGTGTAAGAAAACTCGAAAAGATCAACAGAAAAATAGTGAACAATGGCTACGCCTTGGTCTTTAATGATTTTTGTATAAAAGAAAACATTCTGCCTAAATATACTAATATATATATATATATATATATATATATATATATATATATATATATATATATATATATATATATATATATATATATATATATATATACGTAAATCGATCGACAGAAAAACACAGGCAGACAGATAGGTAGGAATAGATAAGCAGACGGATAAATAATAATCATGTCAGCTCTGTGCCAAACCGCCTGCAAGAAGTGATTGGAAAATGGAAATAAAGAAGGTTGGATTCGATACTGACTGAGAGAGAGAGAGAGAGAGAGAGAGAGAGAGAGAGAGAGAGAGAGGCATATAGACATGAGGGAAGGTGTTAAGAGAAAGTAACAGGGACAGAAGAAAGGAGGAAATCAGATACTGAGACAGATAGACAGACAGACCGAGTAGATGAGGAAGGGAGAGAAGAAAGGAGAAAAGCAAATGCTGAGAGGCAGAGTGTATGCTGTCGCCGCTTAAAAGGTGGCTACATTTTTCTACCCGCGAATTGCAGTTATCTTTAAATGTGTTAAAATGCTTTATTTATTTTATACTAACATGCTTTATTTATTTTATAATAATTATATCAGTAAACGTATACTTTGCATTGACGTTATTATTCACCTTACAGAACCTTAGAGAGAGAGAGAGAGAGAGAGAGAGAGAGAGAAAGACGGGGGGGGGGGTGGATGACGGTATGTATGGAGGGAGGGAGAGAGGGCGGGTGAGGTGAGGAATGGTCACTTGTCCCCTGAGGCAAGGAAGGGGATGGGGGGTACGGTTCATATGGACGAAGATTTAATGGTAAAATCGAATATAGTCAGATTCCCGCCCGTGTGCGGCTGAGGTGTGGCCACCACCTGTGGACAATGGTGCCACGTTTCCCCAACTTGCGATGTGAAACGGAAGCTATTTATGTACAAGGCATCACAAATTCGATAAATTCAGATGAATAAAACTTACACTTGTGTATTTTGATGGATGAATCAACAGTAATCTTATTATGCATAAAATATTTATACAGTAACACAGAAACATGGCACACATATTGTACAGTGTTGCTAAAAGATATTGTAGTCACTTTTAATGGTTTTTAGCGTAGTTTTAGGGTGGGTAATAATATCACAGTTATGGATATAAGATAATGAGCCTGAAAAAAGAAGAAATATGCCAATATCCAAAGTAAAAGAAATAATTCATGTAATTCTTGTGAGTGGCAATACTTACACACCCATCTGGCCTAAAATAAATGTCCCAAGAGAGAATGAGGAGATTCAATGTCCCAAGAGAGAGAGAGAGAGAGAGAGAGGCATGCATTGAATGCATTGTCGGCATCACTTAATATAACAAAACCAAATTAACAAATGAAAGCACAATTATAAATAACTTATAAAAGAATCAAAAGTACTCAGGGTGGCTCACATTTCCCGCCAGGAGAGAGAGAGAGAGAGAGGTCTGTCACTGCCTTCTTTGTATTCATTTGTTCCTTTGTACATACTGCACACACTGATATACATTGTTCCTATTGATGCACATATATCTATACACGTAATTTCTCTCTCTCTCTCTCTCTCTCTCTCTCTCTCTCTCTCTCTCTCTCTCTCTCTCTTCTAATACAGACCACGTGGTAGGTGAATCCAGCCCCCCCTTCCCCTCTCCTCCCTTCTTAATCCCTCCTGGGTGTCTCAGGTCAAATCCCCCTTCACACTTCCCCTCCCCCCTGGACCACCACCCCAACAAACCCACATCCACACTCCCACCCACACCTACACCCACACCCCACTACGTCGGGGTGTATGAATCAGTAACGTAACAAACCTCTCAGCAGACAGTAACTTTGACACTCCATCTACTACTAAATATGACAAAACCAAATTTACAAATGAAAGCACAATTATAAATAACTTATAAAAGAATCAAAAGTACTCAGGGTGGCTCACATTTCCCGCCAGGAGAGAGAGAGAGAGAGAGAGAGAGAGAGAGAGAGAGAGAGAGAGAGAGAGAGATAACGGTATAGAAAACGTGGCAACACTGTACACAGGTGCGGGCCACACCTCACCCGCAAACGGCCGGGATTCCGACTATAGGAAAGAGAATTTCTCAGCCCAGCCCTTGATTGTCCAGGTTTCTCTGTCCATGACTGTACCTGCCTGGAACTATTCATCTTCACTTCTATGCATTTCTGTTGAGTAAAACATTAACTCGAATCATTTTGAATGTTTATTTAATGACCATGTACGGCACATATTCCTCGCATCTTCATAGGTCCCTCCCAATAGTCCGAAAAATCCAATAGTCCGAAAGACCCTCGGTCCCCTGCGATTCGGATTACAGGACTTTTACTGTGTGTGTGTGTGTATATATATATATATATATATATATATATATATGTTACAGGTAGCTTGTGAAAAGTCATTTCGTGAATAAAAGTTACTTTAGGTTTATTTAGGTAAGGTTGATTTAGGATAAGGTTAGGGTAAATTAGGTTGATTTAAGATAACTTTAGGATACTGTAGGTTAGGTTAACTTAGGCCAAAATGTGAAGGGAAAGGTAACTTTCAGCATGTCACTCCGTGCATAGGACACAGGATGATATATACGCAAATATTTATAAAGAATACCAAGGAAGAAATATGTCAGCCAGATCCATCGTTATTTAATACTTTAAGTTCAGGGGAAGGTCCATAGACGTGGAAGACAGTAAATGTCGTACCCATTTTTAAGGTGGGTGCTAAATCAGCTGCGTCTAAATATCGCCCGATAAGTTAGCGTCGACAGTAGGAAAAATGCTAGAGTCAGTTATGGCAAATAAAATAAGGAAACACTTGGAAAGATTAAATCTTATAAATGAAAGCTAACACGGTTTCAGAAAAGGACCTGTCATTCTTCTCGGAGGTCTATGAGGCGGTAGATAGCGATGAAGGTTACGATATTATTTATCTGGACTTTAGTAAAGCTTTTGATAGGGTTCCACACGAAAGGTTAGTGAGGAAGGTTCGAGCACACAGTATAGGCATCAGTAACTTAAAATGGATAGAATCCTGGCTGAAGTGACGAGAACAGTGACTTTTGATAAATGGAACTATGGTCCGTCTATTTTATGAAGAGCGTTTGGGCGTTGTCCCTCTTGGGGAGTCCCCATCCCACAGTGTTGCCATACTTTGTACTGGGCAACTTAATCGGATTAGAGAAAAGGCGCTAATGACAACTCTCCCTCCCAGCACACCACTCTCCTCTCTCTCTCTCTCTCTCTCTCTCTCTCTCTCTCTCTCTCTCTCTCTCTCTGCATATAGAAATTGCATTTTTTATAGATTTATAGATTTATTTCGATTAAGTTACAAGAAGTTGTGGAAGCAATGAAGAAAGTTAAATCGGGGAAAGCCCCAGGAATTGATGGAGTGTGTGGTGAAATGCTGAAGCATGGGGGAGAGATAGTAGTAGAATGGATGTGGAAGATGTGCAGATTGGCCTGGGAAGAAGGTAGAGTCCCGGAGAATTGGAAGTCAGGTATAATTATTCCCCTGTACAAAGGAAAAGGGGAAAAAGAAGTGTGTGGTAATCATAGGGGCATGTGTCTTCTTAGTATAATAGGAAAAGTGTATGGTAGGATACTTATAGACAGAGTTAGAGAAAGAACAGAGAAATTAGTTGGAGAAGAACAGGGAGGCTTTAGGAAGGGAAGAGGTTGTGTAGATCAGATATTCATTCTTAGATCTTTAGTGGAAAGTTTCTAGAGAAGGGAAAGAAGTTGTATGTGGTTTTCATGGATTTGGAGAAAGCATATGACAGGGTGGATAGACAAGGATTGTGGAAAGTGTTAAGAATATATGGAGTAGATGGGAAGTTGTTGAATGCTGTGAAGAGTATGTACGATGGTGCGAAGGCTGCAGTGCGTGTGGATGGTGAACTAAGTGAATTTTTCTCTTTGAAAGTTGGGTTGAAACAGGGATGTGTCATGTCTCCATGGTTGTTCAATCTGTACATGGATGGGGTAGTAAAAGAGGTACAAGGTAGGGTAGTGGACGTTGGAGTGGCCCTGGTGAGAGAGGATAGTGTTTGGAAACTCTCTGTACTGTTGTTTGCAGATGATACTGTGTTGTTGAGTGAAGATGAAGGGGAGCTGCAAGGCTTGGTGGATGAGTTTGAGAGAGTGTGTAAGAAACGGAATCTAAAGGTGAATGTAGGGAAGAGTAAAGTGATGGTCTTTGAGAGAGGTGAAGTCAGTCAATGTACAGCGAGGTTGGATGGTGAGGAATTGGAAAATGTGAGTACGTTTAAGTACTTGGGTAGTGTGATGAATAAGGATGGAGGTTTGGAGGGTGAAGTGCTTGAAAGGGTACAGCAGGGAAGAAAGGTTGCTGGTTCTTTGAAAGCAGTGATAAGAAACAGGGAAGTGAGCATGGAAGTGAAAAAGTTACTACATGACAGTATTGTGATACCAACTCTAACATATGGAAGTGAAGCTTGGACGTTGTTGGAAGGACACAAGTCAAGAGTGAGAGCAGTGGAAATGAGTTATTTAAGAGGAGCCTGTGGAGTCACATGGAGAAACAGGCTGACGAATGAAGATATAAAGGAGCGTTGTGGTGTGGATGTGGATGTGATAGGAAGCGTTATGAGGAACACACTGAGATGGTTTTTCCATGTGGAGAGGATGGAGGGTGAAAGACTGACGAAGAGAGTGTATGTGAGTGAGGTGGAGGGGGGAAGAGGGAGGGGGAGGCCGAGGATGAGATGGAGGGATGGGGTGGAGAGGTATATGAGAGAGGGGGGTGTGAGTTGGGAGCAGGGCAGTGAAATGGCGGGGGACAGGGCGACTTGGAGGCGATTTGTTTGTGGCCACCCCAAACTGGATTGAGGCGTCTGGCAATAGATAGATAGATAGTGTTTTTAACTTGTTTATTTGTGTACTTGTTTGCAGTGGGATGCATTTCCCGTTATTTATTGTCATGGGGCTGTAACACGCTGACCAGACTTAGCCTTGTCAGGCTAAATCTAGCCGTTTTTGGCTGATATTCCCGGATTTAGCCTTAAATTTAGCCTTAGAAGTTTTAGCCGGTTTTTAGCCGTATTCAGAGAATAATGGCATTTTCTAGACTTTTTGGTTTTAAATAATTATGCACATGACTGGCTCAGAAAGTGAAAAACACGTGGTCAGAGTAAGGAAGTGATTTCACACTCAGGTGTGAAAAGCCTGAGATTCCCCGGAGGGCTTAACTCTAATCCTTCATTGACCTCTAATCCCTAAATCACCTGCCATCTCCTGGGAGCATGCTTAATGCTTCCAACTTCTCACAGAACTTGAAATACAATTGGTCACGCGGTCACGGCCACGGGTGACAATAACAACAACAATAATAATAATAATAATAATATAAATGTAGATACGAACTGACAGGTGTTTATATAATGAAACCGAGTAGGCTAAAAAGGTGTGAGAAATCACTGAATAAGCAACTGCAGTGCTGAATTGTTGCCAGATATGATCGCAAGGAAGAGAAGAAAAGAGGAAAAATGACTGAAATTAAGATTCATTACAATTTAGTGTACATTATTGGGTGCAGTTGAAATGCGTGTTGTATATATATCTCCAAATCTCACTGATCAGTGCTCACTGATGAACAACTCCAAATTTCAAACTTACCTACAGTATATCCCAGACTCCGTGATTGAAAATACAAGACCAAACATGCGACGAAATGACTAAAATCCAACCAGTTAAAGTCATTATGTGATAAGAAAGATATCTGATAGATATTTCGTAAAAAAAAAAAACGACACATGGCACAAGCAGCTCCGATTCGAAAATCTCGCTCCGATTCGGAAATTTGACGTACCCCCTAGCATGTGCCAACTCGCCTACTGCAGATTCCTCTCTTGTATGCTCTTGCGTTATATTTTTGAAGTAAGCAAAATTTAAAAAACGTCGTTAGTATGATTATATTTGAACTATCATCACGGCGCAGTGATCTCTCTCTCTCTCTCTCTCTCTCTCTCTCTCTGCGTGTGTGCGCGTGCTTGCGTGCGTGCGTGCGTACAGGTGTGTGTGTGTGTGTGTGTGTGTGTGTGTGTACCAAAGTGACATGTGACCTAAGCAGTGATTGGTTCCCAGGGAAGGTTAATCCAGTAAGAAAAGGTAGGTGACCCGTGAGTAGCTGGTCACAGGAGCCAGGATAGAGCTGGACTGTGATTGGATGAGCGTGAGCCGAGGGAGGGGCCAGGGAAAGAGGCACGAGGTACAAATTGGTTGCCTACCTGGCCTGACTACCTCATTTTACTTCCAGACACAGTCAGCACCAGTTTACCTCACTTTACCTGTAGACACAGTCAGCACCAATTTACCTCACTTTACCTGTAGACACAGTCAGCACCAGTTGTCACCATGTTCTCCCTATCTAGCCTGTGTGTCATCCTGCTCGCCTCCTGTACACTTACTTTGGAGGCGCGCCTTGTTTACAAGAGGGACCTGATTATTAATGGAGAAACCTCCGGTCATCTGTTCGTTGGTCCTCCATCACAAAATGAGAGGTACACCACGGACCATTTGCAGCCTGTTCATACCACTGTCTCGCCTTCTGAGGACTCGGCCTCAGCCTCATCGGAGTTCTCCTTACTTCAGCACCTGTTCCGCTTCATTTTCTTCACATCTTTGCCCCAGACTGAACCTACCACAGAGCAGCCTGTTACTGCCACTGCGTCTCTTCAGGATCCAACCTCCGACACATCGCAACTCAGCTTCTTGGACTTCACATCTTTGCCCCAGCAGGATACTACCATTGTGCTGCCTAATACTATCACTTTGCGTCCTGACGCTACCACTGTGCAGCCTGACTCTACCACTGTGCAGCCTGACTCTACTACTGTGCAGCCTGACTCTACCACTGTGCAGCCTGACTCTACCACTGTGCAGCCTGACTCTACCACTGTGCAGCCTGACTCTACCACTGTGCAGCGTGATACTACTTCTGTGCAGCCTGATACTACCTCTGTGCAGCCTGATACTACCTCTGTGCAGCCTGATACTACCTCTGTGCAGCCTGATACTACTTCTGTACAGCCCAATACTACATTTGTGCGGCCTGATACTACCTCTGTGCGGCCTGATACTACCTCTGTGCAGCCTGATACTACCTCTGTACAGCCAAATACTACCTCTGTGCAGCCTGATACTACCTCTGTGCAGCCTGATACTACCACTGTACAACCTGATACTACTTCTGTGCAGCCTGATACTACCACTGCATCTCCTGAGGACGCAGCTTCCAACCCACCACAGTTCAACTTCTATGATTACCTGCTCTACCTCCTGGGCTTCCAGCCACAAACTGCATCGATGGAGCCAAGAGGTCGACATGTTTATAAGAGGAACGTGATCATTAAGAGGGAGACTCGAAATTATCTTGGCGGTGAAGCTGCATCGCAAGACACGTCCCCCATGGACCATCTGCAGCCTTCTACTACCGCTGCCTCTCCTCAAGACGAAGCTCCAGACACATCGCAGCTCAACATCTTTCAGTACCTGCTCTACCTCATGGGCTTCATGTCTTTGCCCCAGACTACATCGACCCAGGTGGGTGAAGGGACTGCTGTTACTGCTGCTGCCACCACTGTCTGGGACAACTAATGCACCACCAAGGCTCCCCAAAGTGATGACAACTAAACTTTTTATCATTCAGGATTACTTCACCGTTGAAAATGTCTGATTTCAATTCGTCCACAGCTGACTACTATCTCCTCTGTCATCCAGTGAACACAGCTAAGTTAACCTTACACCTGCACCCAACCACCACCCCATTTACTCCACAGACTTCTCCTCTACACCCTATCCATTACCGGTTTCATGGTTACAGCGGAGGCAAATATCGCAGAAATTTAATCCCTCTCCCAGGTATTTTACATAGACATCCTCCCCTCTACACCCCAGCCATCTACTGCTGAAATACTTACCGTAACCAAACCTTTAGTGTAACACCCGCCACCCAGTCTTCCCACAGTGACATCCCTACCGTCACCCACCTCGTTAACAGTGAGTTTCCGTCAGTTACCCAAGCCACCACCCAGCCCTGACAGTGAAATCTCGACACCAGCCAATCATGTGACAGTAAAATCCCAGCCACCACCCAATTCTGTGATAGTGAAATATCAACCCACCACTCAGCCCTCTGACAGTGAAATCCCAACCACCACCAAGCCCTCTAACAGTGAAATCCCGACCACTACCCAGCACTGACAGTGAAGACATCTCCGACGAAGACATCTCACCTGCGCCCTCAGCCAACTTCATTTCCACTTTGCGTTCGTTCTTACTCGGAGATAAGGCCACTTCGTACTGGTTGGCGTAGGGTGTAGTGACAATGGTCGTAGTCACTGTCTTCTCACCTTATCATGCGGGAGAAGAGGTCGTCTTTTTTTGTATAGGGTGCGTGAGGGTCTGGTGGAGGGATGCGCCAACTACTACTGTGGTAGTGGTTTCACTTAAAATTTGAATATAGTGTTCGTCTGCAGCTCTTACCATTTTTTTAAATCGACAATGTGTTTTCTATTTGCACCATTTTTTTTTTCTTAGGTACGATTGTATCTCAACAAAGCTTTGAATCTGTTCAGTGTGTCTGAAATCTTCAGTTTAATATAGTGGCTGAGTCTTTTTCCAGTTGTAATTATTGCATATGCTGGGATTGTTAGCATTCCTGCAGATGATTCCATACGTCTGTACACTGTTAGTGTTCTTGACTTTGTCCTCACTTTCACTGAAGTAGCATTATCAAATCACTGCACAGTTTTGACCAAGGATATTATTGTTAACATTGTATTACACAGTAAAACTGCATTACACTGGCCAAACATATGGAATTATTAACGATGTCTCTACAGTTTCACGGCATTTCTTTTTAAACAATGGCTGCAGCATTATTAATGCCGTATAATAACAGTACAGTATGTTGTCCAATTATTGTTGATGATTGAAGAATGTTATTTTGTAGTTTATTTACTTCCTGAAGCTTTAAAAGCAATGTATCTTTAAGGCTCCTCTAGAGGAGTTTCGTCGTTTTAAGATTTTGAACATGAATTTTGTCTAATGCTTTTGTGTATACTGCCTAATTCTATAAGAATAAAATTATGATGGGTGTTATTTTATGCTTTCTTTCATCCTTCAGTCTTATTAATTATTATTATATAATATGTATATTCAACATTCGTTAATTATTTGATAATTATACATATACACTGGAAGTATAATGAACTTTTGAATCTCAGACAATATTTACAACACTGATATTTTTTTGGTGTTAACTACTGTATGCAGATAAATTATGAAAAAGGTATACGAAGAAATAATAAGGAATATCACACCAATACATTCAGTACAACTATGCTGTGCTGTACTTTGACAATGATAATATTGTTTCTGTGAAGCTCTGACATCTTTCTATGAAACTGAAATTTGATTCTAGAAAATGTGCAGAAAGAATAACAAAAACTATAAATGTATACACAGGAACCTACATGAGGGTGACTGTGAAAACACCAGGCAGGGGCACTCACTACACGATTCCTGCCCGGCTTCACTGTTGACCTGAAAAAACTCATCAGCAAAACAAGCCAGGGATAAAGTATTTTTCAGCTGAGATAAGTTTATATGAAAATGTATGAGACGAGAACATAAAGAAGGCAACTGCAGAAGACTACTTGGCCTATACCAGGCACCTCCTGTCAAGTGACTACACTACGAGAATGACGATGACAAAGAAAAAGCTGCCGATCCCCGGCCAAAGCTAGTAGGGCACATTAAAATGGAATATCATACAGTATCAGAGCACATAGAAATGGCTTTGCTACTGAGCCCCGCAACGACTGTCAGAAAATACAGTTGGCTCATGTTACACAGTTCCTGCAAGAATATGACTAAACTGCTAGAATAAGACAAGGTTAGAAAAGAGGACTCCCCATCCACTAAATCCTCCAGTCAAACCGGCATGAATAAAATAAAAAGGAACTCCATGCGGTAGAGCAAAACATGGCGTGGAGATACTATAGGAAAGTGGGAAAGGAGAAAAGAAGTAACGATGTGAAACATGAAACGGAGAAAGAAGCGATTATCTTCATAGACCTTTGACGAAGCTATTGCAGCCAGTTTTGTAAAGTTTCTCTCTTTGAATTTCGTAGAATGTGATATTGTTTTATGAAAATGCCTCCTTATAGCAAGCTTGAGAATTGCTAAATAAGCAGCTGGTGCAACAGCTAACATGTCAGAGCAACTGAAAATTTAAAGTTGAAAACTATTGTATTCTATAAGAAAGTCACTAAAATGCCTCGTTATAGCCGAAATTGACAACAGCATAACAGTCAGCTGACGCAACAGCTGACATGTACCATCTTAAAATTTCAAGTTGTGCAACGTACTTTAATCATAAGAAAATCGAACAGGGTTGTCCAAGACTTGATATTAGAACTTTACTTGAAGAATTTAAAAAGGAAAAAAAAAAAAAAGATCCCCAGGTATATCACATACAGACCTGTCGGTTTCTCCGCAGGGAAAAAAAAAAATCAGTAATTAAGAGATTTATTATATCTAACCCATGTGCTCCAGGTGGAAGGGGTAGAAACTGCATCACTAGGTAACTTATTCCATTCGTCCTTTACTCAATTCCCAAACCAGTTTCTACACATCTTTATTAAAACAGAATTTATCAGTTTCGAAACTATGGGCCAGTTGGTCTACTGCAGTTATCCTATCGTCATGTTAAGAAGGAGAAGTGCACAAATATTGACTGCATTACTCATATATTTACTGAACATTTTCATAAATGGCTTACAAAGCCCGTTTCCATTATTTTCATTTTTAGACAATTTTGTGTCTACCACTGAAATTATTACACCCCCCTCCTCTCTCTCTTTGTATTCCGGCTGACTGTACCCTCTCCCTTTCTGCAACTGGTCCGGAAAGCCCGTGGACAAGATATGAATGAGAGAGAGAGAGAGAGGGAGGAGATTACTGCAGTAGGCTAGTTGGCGTAGGCTATGTTAGGCAGCTCCTACATGAGTACCTAAACTACTAGAAAGTAAAGAAGGACCTCCCCCGCCCACCAAACCCTCCAGCCGAAGCCAGCAGGGAAAAGTCAGCTGGAACACCACAAAGTGTAAGAAAACTGACGTCGACATGTGGAAAAAAAAAAAAAAAAAATGAGATTATCAGAGAATAACCTGAAAAGGAAAAAGAATTACGGTAGTACTGGTTATTAGGTGATCTTTTACATCCAACCCTTACTTGCCATATCCTTATCTAGCCTATGCTTGAAACTATCAATGGAAGGGGCAACAACTACATTACTAGGCAGCTTATTCCATTCGTCAACTACTCTATTTCCAAACTAATTTCAACCTATTCCCTTACTAAATCGGAATTTATCTAGTTTGAAACCATTACTTCTAGTCCTATCCTGTACGCTTACTTTAAGTATCTTGCTAGTATTTTCCGTATTTATTCCCTTCATCCACTTAAAAGCCTCAATTACGTCTCCCCTTACTCTATGCCTTTGTAGTGAGAGCAAATTTAGTCTTTTCAGTCTGTCTTCGTATGAAAGATTCCGAACATCATATATCATTTTTGCCATTCTTCTCTGTACATTTTCTAAGTCTATATCCATTCTATAGTACGTATACCAAAATTGCCCGCCAGACTTTAACTGTGGCCTTACTATACCCTATTTGATTGACCTGTGCAGCTGAGATGTATGAGGCGTATAAAGTATGTTTGAATCGCGGCTGCTGATTGGCCGCCGATGATTTAAATCTACGCCTCTGCTTATTTTAGCACATATGTATTTATATTTTTAAATTTCCTTCAATACAGGAGCCAGATTAAATATGGAAAAATTTCCGAAGCTAAAGAGGTCAAAATTAGCTTTAAAAGTTTACTGGTAACAAAGAAAATTAAACTTGATTATAGCTTTATAAAACGATGAGTGATGTTTGATGCAAATTATCCACCCACGGTGTACACCTACGTCTCCATGTTGCACAAATGTCCACCCACGTGTACACCTGCGTCCGCACGTTGCACTACAGTATATGCCTGCATTTACTTCAGTGACATCGTCTGCGGCCAATCAGCAGCCGCGAAACACACATCCTACTTGCCCCATACATCTCATGTGCAAAGATCAATCAGACTATGGTGCTAGATCTATCTATCTATCTATCTATTGCCAGACGCCATAATCCCGTACAGGGTGGCCATTTGACTTTGACTTATTTGTTTTACGGGGAGGGGCACTAACCCTCCTCCAACCCACTTGTTGACACGTGGGGAGCACGTATGGTTTGGTTATATGGTTACCATCCAGCGTTGTAAGTGGTTTCTTGACTTACAGGAAACCATTTGGCTTTCCACTCAATGTAAAGCCACCTGTAAAGGAAAGTAAAGCAATAAGAAGTGACGGGAAAGATGGGAGAAATAGGAAGAGAGGAGGGCAGGCACAGAAAAAGAATGATAAAGGCTAAGGAAGAAGTAGGCAGCACTACATCAAGTGAGTGGATGATGGTCGTCACCACCTACCACCATAGTGCTATTTTTTTATAGATAAAGTTGTAATTACCCGTCCCCACCCCGGCGGGGCTCTGGGACGGGTATTGTTTTCACCCATTTTGTCTGTCTGTCTGTCTGTCCGTTAACAACTTTACGCGAAAACTACTGGTGCGATTTTAACTAAAATTACAGGGAAGATGGGATATGAACTTCTGATCACCTGATTCAATTTCGGGCCAAACTGAGCCAAGGCCCAGGCTGTAGATCCAAAAAATGTAAAAAGAAAACTCGTTTCTTCGCCGTAACGCCTTTCAAATTCGTCATATCAGCATGAAACCAAAAACCGAAGTGCATCTTTCAAATCTGCGTCCTGTAAACATCCCCCATTACGTCACAGAGGTCATCCCCCAGTTAGCGGTAGGGGAGGTCAATGTCAGGTGGGTCGGGCTTAAAATTTCAGATGGGCATATATTTGTCAGTTTCACCCGATTTACCCCAAATTTGATTTGTGACATCTCTGACTAGACATCCTATTGTGTTTATACGACAGCACTCAAATGACTGCTGGGGGCGGGTTGGCTGTGCCTTGGCACCGCTGCTTCTATTACTTTAGATATCCTATTGCTCACTCTTCGCATAATGTATCTTAGGACCCTATTTGCTTTATTTCTCGCATTGATAAACTGTTGCCTTGGTTTAAAACCTTTACTAACAATGACTAGATCTCTATAGCATTCCGCTTTACTGATTTCTTAATTATCCAAGTTGTATTAAGTATTTCCAGTGGTTTTGCCCACGTGAAGCACTTCACATATTTTAACGATAAATTCCATTTGCCAATTTTTAGACCATTTGGACAACATATCCAGATCCTTTTGTAAGTAAAGGCAGTCGTTAGTCGAGTAACTGATACGCCTTATTTTTGTGTTACTGAAACTTTTGCTAATACTGCTAGTGTTTCCTAAGTGTAGATCATCATATATATAATTAATAATAAGGGACCGAGTACTGATCCCTGTGGTACACCTCTAGGTACTAATCCCCAGATTCCCCACTCTGACATTGTGGCATTTATTAAAACTCACTGCTTTCGTCGCTTCAGCCAGGATTCTATCTATTTTAAGATATCGCCGTCTATACCTTGTGCTCTAGCCTTCCTAACTAACCTTTCGTTTGCAATTTTATCGAAAGCTTTACTAAATTCAAAATAAATAATATCGTAAGCTTTGTCGATATCGACCGCCTCATAACCTCCGATAAATGTAATAATAAGTTTGTGAGGCAGGATCGTCCTTGCATAAATCCGTGTTGACTTTCATTTACGAGATTAAATCTGTCTCGGTGCTCTCTACTTTTCTTTGTCAAAATGGACTCTAGTATTCTCCCAACAATTAATGTTAAGCTTATCGGACAATAATTAGTTGACACAATTGATCTATCACCCTTTTTAGAAATGGGTACTACGTTTGCTGTCTTCCACTCCTCTAGAACTTCTGAACTTGAAAAATAATTACATGACGTTGTAAGTGGATGACACATTTCATCGTTGGCTTTATAATATTTTCATATATATCGTCCGGACCTGGCGATCTTTGAGGTTTTAACTTAATCATTTTTTTCACTTCTTCGTCCTTACTAATGATTACTTTGCGAAGAATATTGTTCGCATTACCATCGTGAATCAATGTTGCTTGAGGGACAAGGTCTATATTTTCCTTGCTGATTACTGTTTAGAAATAGTTATTTAGGATAGAGCACTTTTCTTTATCTTCACTGGCAGTGTTACCTGATTCTATTCTAGGAGGCCCTATCCTATCTTTATTTTTTTTTTCGGTTCATGTAAAAAAAAAAAAAAAAAAAATGCTGTTTTCTTTCGATCCTCGAGCAACCTTAATTTTATGACCTCGGTTTCCTTTCCGAATCTCCCTCTTTACTTCCCTATCCAAAATCAAGTACCGGTTACGTAAATGTTCCTCTCTTTTTATTTTTTCATATATATATATATATATATATATATATATATATATATATATATATATATGTATATATCCAAGATTATGGCCATATCTTGATACCCTGAAGGTTTCATGTTGATGGCTCAAGCCATTCATGAGATATAACACACACACACACACACACACACACACACACACACACACACACACACACACACACAGTGAGGACAGGTAATTTAAAGTGCGTATGTCTCTCACTGGAGGTCGTGGGGAGGAGAAAAATGGATAACTTATAATTTTTTTCATGTAATAAAATGAGATGCTGTATGTCTCGCTTGTTTGTTTTTTAATAGGGTTAGTGGCAAGGTCGGAGGAGGACTGTCGTGAGGGGTGATTGTAGATTTGACTCTCTCTTTCTCTCTCTCTCTCTCTCTCTCTCTCTCGTCATTGGGAGGAAGGGTTAAAACAGCACACCGGTATATCAGAAGGGGCAGCTTGGCAGAGAGAGAGAGAGAGAGAGAGAAAGTGAGAGAAACTTTAGCCAGATTCTACATTCTGCACCTGATATCTGCAACGTTGCCAAATTGTTGCATGCCCTCCTTAAAAATACTTGCAATACGGGTTTAATGCAAGGTCTCATACTCTATCTTTTTTTTTTATATCCTGTCTCTCTCACACTTTCTTTCTTATACAGACGCAAAACTGAAGAACTATTAAAGCTGTTTCACCACTGTGTGTGTGTGTGTGTGTGTGTGTGTGTGTGTGTGTGTGTGTGTGTGTGAGAGTTGGGTGTGGGGTGCTGTGGGGTGCTGTGGGCTGGTGGGTGTAGGGATGAGTGGATTGTGTGTGTGTGTGTGTGTGTGTGTGTGTGTGTGTGTGTGCGTAGGTCTATATGTGTGTGTAAGTATGTAGGTCTATGTGTATGTAAATATGTAGGTCCATATGTGTAAGTACGTACTGTAGGTCTGTGTGTGTGTGTATGTAGGTCTTTGTGTGTGTGTAAGTATGTAGGTCTACCTGTGTGTAAGTATGCACGTCTATGTACAGTACGTATATGTAAATATGTGGGTCTATGTGCGTATGCCTAAGTTACGGACCCGGGTTCAAATCCCACTGGGACAGGGGACAGTTTAAGGATTTGAATTTCATATCAGACTTTACTGATCTACCAGAAGACCCGCCGACATGTCGTAAAAATACCCCCGCTAATACCAATACACCAGTCCTGTATGAGACAGCTCTAGCATGTATTCAATATGAACGGTGGGTGTCAGCGCCGAAGTGGTGACATGTAGAGGTGTAGGAGAACTACTGGGCCTTGAAAGTAGGCTGTGAAGCCTATGCCCAGAGTCGGTCACATTAAAATATATATATATATATATATATATATATATATATATATATATATATATATATATATATATATATATATATATATATATATATATATATGTCAACTCGTGTGTGTATGTGTGTGTACTGTGTAAATATATGTAGGTCAAGGTCTGTTTGTGTGCATGTAGGTCTGTTTATGTAAGGGTAAGTATGTAGACTTATGTGTACGTAACTATGTGGGTCTATGTTAGAGACCTGTGGTAGTGTTGTGTTTGTGTGTTTTAGTGATCTGTGTTAGTGTGTTATAGTGATCAGCGATAGTGCTGTGCTAGTAATCCGTGAAAGCGTTGTGCTAGTGTGTTGTGGTGACCCGTAGTGACCCGTGATAGTGCTGTGCTACCTTGCGTAAACTAGTGCGTAATGGCTTCCTCGGCAGAGAGCTGTGTCCCCACTGCAGGTATTGAAAAGAACTACCTTGAATTAAAGGAGGAACTTCTCGAACTGAAGCGGGAGGTACAAATTCTCAGGCAGAAGGCACAAATGAGGGAATTGTTGGAGGAGATGTTGGAGGAGAAAGAGAAAAGGCTGAAGGTTGGACACTAGTTAACAAGGGTGCAACGAAGTTCACTCTTAAGAAGCAAACGGAAGTTAAGACAACTAATGCCTTCGACGCACTACGGGACGAATGTGAAGGGAAGGCAGAGAGGGAAGTAGAGGAGAAGGAAGGTGAGAGAACTTCTAGTACAGGTAAGTATAATCAGAACAAGAAAGGTAAGAAAAATGTTGTTGTTGTTGGAGACTCCCAGGTGAGATATCTGAACAGGGCCATGTATACTCCACTCGCTAAACATGTGTGTCTTCCAGGGGCCAGGGTGGCTAATGTGGTAGAAAAAATTTCAAATATCGTAAAGGAAAGTGGTCACAAACCCACTGTGTGCCTCAGTGTAGGAGGCAATGATATTAATAGCCGTAAGAGTGAGGTACTGTGGAAAAGGTACAAGTTGATGTTAGATAAGGTTAGGGAGAGGGGAGGAACCCCTGTAGTGCTTGGTGTTTTACCAAGGTGGCGGGTTGGAAGGGAATGGTTGAGCAGGGCAATAGGGTTTAATTGCCGCCTTGAAAGGTATTGCAAAGATAATGCAATGCCTTTCATAGACAGCTGGGACCGGTTTTATGGACGGAGTGCCTTGTATAGTTGGGATGGGACTCATCTTAGCAGGCAGGGAGTTACTGTTTTAGCTGGAATGATAGGGAGTTGGAGGGATTTTTTCGAGATTGAGAAGTAGGTGTACAGGAAGTTGCAGCAACTACACTCAGAAATCATTATTACCATGTTTGGATAGATGCATCAATACTTGCAAAATTAAGAACAAAAGTTCAACCAATAGTGTAGATACATCCACTCAGGCACCTCAAATTGAGCAGGCGATGATAGATGATAGAACAAGCGATGATAGAAGGGCGATAAGCGATAGTACAAAAAATTGTTATATTAGTAAAATAAGGAGTTTCCCAGTCAGTAATAAAATAAATAACAGTAAATGCCAAGGTAGAGGCATAACTACTCGTAATAATCTGCAAGTGTACTACACAAACAGCCGGAGTTTACGTAATAAAAAGGATGAACTGAGGGCTTTAATTTGTACAGAGAAAATAGACATTGCCGTTATTAGTGAAACTTGGATGAATACAGACACTCGAGAATTTTTAGCAGAATATCAGATATAAGGCTATAATATTTTTGTGTCAAACCGTCAGGGAAGAATTGGGGGAGGGGTAGCTATTTATGTAAAGGATTCATTAAACTGTTACAATAAAGCAGACATTAAAGTAAATAGGGACACAGAAAGTGTCTGGGTTGAAATTAGTAACAATAGGGAGAAATTAGTCTTAGGAGCAATTTACAGGTCTCCTAAATTAAGTAGAGCTGATAGTAAATACCTTTGGGAGGAAATTAGGAAAGCATCACAGTCCAGCTTAGTAATAATTGTAGGGGACCTTAATCTGCCAAGGATAGATTGGAGAAATCAGACAGGAGATGCAGAGTCAGAGGAGTATCTAGAAGTAGTACAGGATAATTTCATTTATCAGTATATCAGGGAGCCCACCAGAGGTAATAATATACTAGATTTGGTTTTAGCTAATAAAGAAAATATCATTAGCGATATAGAGGTTGGTGGACGACTTGGTAATAGCGATCATGAAGAAATTAAGTTCAAATTTATTTGGGATGTCTGTTCCACTGAAAATACCTCCACCGTTCCTAATTTTCGTCTAGGAGATTTCGATGGCTTAAGAGCTTATTTTCGAACGGTATTCCACAGGGAGATTAGCTATTTGAGGGAATGTCAGGTCAGTGGGGAACCCCAGGTCATAGGTCAGGCGCAGGAAACACCTGGGGATGTCCGTCAGGTGTCTGTGAGGGGGGAGGTGGTAGATAGGAATGTAGTCCAGGTGACGGAAATTAACTCAGCTCCAGTACCAAGCAGACGTTCAACCAGTGAGAAGTATAACGAGTTAATAAATATAATACACGGAGGCCAAGATAGATATATTCCTTCAAAACCGTTTAGAACTAATAATTCAGAACCAAGATGGTTAAATAACAGATTAAAATCTCTCATAGGCCAAAGGAATGGAATATATAGAAAAATAAAACGTGGAGAGGAACACTTACGTAACCGGTACACAATTTTAAATAGAGAAGTAAAGAGGGAGATAAGAAAAGCAAAGAGAAGTTATGAAATTAAGGTTGTCAGTGAATCAAAAGAAAACCCCAAGGGTTTTTATCAAATGTACCGAACGAAAAATAAAAATAGGATAGGACCACTCAGAACAGAATCAGGTGACATTACCAGTGAAGATAATGAAATGTGCTCCATTCTAAATAATTATCTCATATCAGTATTCACGAAGGAAAATCTAAGCCTGGTCCCTCAAGCAGCAAATATTTACCACGAGAATACGGAAAATATTCTTAGTAAAATAACCATTAGTAAGGAGGACGTATTGAAAGAAATTAATAAGTTAAAATCTCAAAAATCGCCAGGTCCGGACGATATATATGCAAAAATTATAAAAGAAACCAAAGAAGAATTATGTCAGCCACTTTTAACGTTATTTAATGACTCTTTAAGTTCAGGAGAAGTTCCAGAGGCGTGGAAAACCGCAAACGTAGTGCCCATCTTTAAAAAGGGTGATAAATCAGCTGCGTCGAATTATCGTCCGATAAGTCTAACGTCAATAGTAGGAAAAATGTTAGAGTCAATTTTGGCAATTAAGATTAGAGAACACTTAGAAAAATTTAATCTTATAAACGAAAGTCAGCACGGATTCAGGCAAGGACGATCCTGCCTCACAAATTTGTTGTCATTCTACTCGGAGGTCTATGAGGCAGTAGATAGCGATAAAGCTTACGATGTTATTTATCTGGACTTTAGTAAAGCTTTTGCTAGGGTCCCACACGAAAGTTAGTTAGAAAGGTTCGAGCACACGGTATAGACGGCGATATCTTAAAATGGATAGAATCCTGGCTGAAAGGACGAAAGCAGAGAGTATTACTAAATGGAACTAAGTCGGACTGGGGATTAGTAACTAGCGGTGTACCACAGGGTTCAGTACTCGGTCCCTTATTATTTATCATATATATAAATGATCTAGACTTAGGAGTCAATAGCAGCATCAGCAAATTTGCCGACGATACAAAAATAGGGCGTATCATTAACTCTACTGACGATTGCCATAACTTACAGAAAGACCTCGATACATTGTCCAAATGGTCTAAAACTTGGCAAATGGAATTTAACGTTGAAAAATGTAAAGTACTTAACGTAGGCAAGACCATTGGAGATACTAAATACAGCTTAGATAACAAAGAAATTAGCAAATCGGAATGCGAGAGAGATCTATGAGTTATGATTAGTAACGACCTTAAACCAAGGCAACAGTGCATTAATGCGAGAAATAAAGCAAATAGGGTCCTAGGATTTATTTCGAGAAGCGTGAGCAATAGATCATCTAAAGTAATATTGAAACTTTATCTAGCATTAGTAAGGCCACATTTAGACTACGCAGTACAATTCTGGTGTCCTTACTATAGAATGGATATTAATTCGTTAGAAAATGTACAGAGAAGAATGACTAAAATGATACATGACGTCCGGAACCTGTCATATGAAGACAGACTGAAAAGACTAAGTCTGCATTCGCTAGAGAGGCGTAGAGTAAGGGGAGACTTAATTGAGGTGTTTAAGTGGATGAAGGGTATAAATAAGGGAGATATTAGCAAGGTACTTAAAGTGAGCATACAGGATAGAACTAGAAATAATGGTTTCAAACTAGAAAAATTCCGTTTCAGGAAATCGGTAGAAATTGGTTTGGTAATAGAGTAGTAGACGAGTGGAATAAGCTACCTAGTAAAGTAGTTGCTGCCTCTTCCATTGAGAGTTTCAAGCATAGGCTAGATAAGCATATGACAAATAAGGGGTGAATATAGAATAAAGAAAATCTTATAACCAATACTAATTCAAAAAATTTTCTTTTCAGGTTACACTATGATAGTCTCTATTCTCCTTTCACACTTTCCTGTAAAATGTCCACGCCAGTTTTTCTATACGGCGTGGTGTTCTTTCTGACTTTTTCCTGCCGGCTTCGGCTGGAGGGTTTGGAGGGAGGGGGAGAGCCTTCTTCTTTGCTATCCTTATCTCATTCTAGTAGTTCAGTTACTCTTCTAGGAGCTGCCTAGCATGGGCCAACCGGCCTACTGCAGTTATCCTCTCTTCTTATGTTCTTATGTTTATGTTCTTATGTGTCTGTGTAGGCCTATGGATGTTAATGTACGTCTATATGTGTATGTATGTACGTTTATGTGTACGTACAACTAATGTCTGACTTGGCTCGTATCTCTGACTGGGGTAAAAATAGTCTGGTTGTTTTTAATGCATCAAAGACTCAGTTCTTACACCTATCAACCCGACAAAATCTTCCACAGGTATACCCATTAATGTTTAATAATATTCAGCATAATCCTGCATCATCCTTGAACATGCTTGGTTTCATTTACTCGGGACTTATCTTGGAAAGATCATATTACATCTCTTGTAAAATCTGCTTCCAAGAGATTAGGTGTCCTAAGCCGACTCCGTACTTTCTTTACCCCTGCACAATTGTTGACTCTATACAGGGGTTTTATCCGCCCCTGTGTGGAGTACAACTCTCATGTGTGGGGAGGCTCCCCACATACAGCTCTTCTCAATAGGGTGGAGTCAAAGGCTTTTCGTCTCATTAACTCTCCTCCTTTTACTGACTCCCTTCAACCTCTGTCTCTTCGCCGCACTGTTGCATCTTTATCTCTTTTCTATCGCTACTTTAATGGTCACTGCTCCTCTGAACTGTCTGCATGCATTCCTTCACCTCTACGACGGGCGCGTAGCACCCGTCTGGCAGCAAACTCTCATCCCTTTTCTGTCCAACTCTCTAATGCAAGAGTTAACCGTTACTCCCAGTCCTTCATTTGTGCAACAGATCAACTCTGGAACTGTCTCTCTCTGTCTTTATTTCCTGCTGCCTATGCTCTCCAGTCTTTCAAACGCAGTGTGTCCAGGCATCTCGAAATGATCGGATCTTGAATTTTGCTCTCTATTGTATTTTGTTTTTCTCTTGGAGGGAACTGTTGTCGCGGGCTCATGGCCTTTGGTTCCTTCTTCCTCACACAAAAAAAATAATAAACTGGCGCGGGAAGCCCCTCTGTCGAGAGGAGTGTCTATATGTATGAGTGTGTGTGTGTGTGTGTGTGTGTGTGTGTGTGTGTGTGTAGCTGTATGTGTGTATGTACGTTTATGTGTACGTACCTAGAGCAGGGAGCCCCCCGTCGAGAGGAGCGTCCCTCGTGGTAGTGTTGGTGTTAAGGGCGTCCGCGAGAAGAGGGACACCGCCCCCCAAGGTGTAGTTAGGGCTCCCAAAACTCAGCACGCCTTTTTCTGCGGAGGTATAGAAAATGGGAGATTGATTATTTTGTTCCCTATCTATCTGTCTGTGTGCCTATCTAAACCTATCTATCTGTCTATCTATCTATCTATCTATCTGTAAGTTTGTCTATCTGAACCTATCTATCTGTCAGTATGTTAGTTTATCTACCTAAACCTATCTATCTGTCTGCGTGTCTGCCTGTCTATCTAACTATCTGTCTATCTATCCATCTGTCTGCTTATTTGTCTGTCTATCAAGCTATCATCCTATTTAAAACAATCTATCAGTCAATCTGTCTATTTATGTCTGTCAGTTAATGTCAATCCTCCTTTCTGTCTGTCTGTCTATCTATCTATCTATCTTAAGGCTCAACACAGCGTTTTCTGTGGGGGAATAGAAGTTAGAATCTCTCTCTCTCTCTCTCTCTCTCATTACTTTACAGCATCAAAGGCTAGAGGAGAAGTAGGAGGCGATATGAAATAAGGTTATTAATATCATCAGTAACAATTTATGAAGCATCACTATCATCATCGCTACCACTATCACCACTATCATCATCATCATCATCATCATTATCCTCATCATCATCATTATCATCGTCATCATCATTATCATCATCGTTATACACACAGTTATCAATATGCTCATTAAAACTAACGTACACTTGTTCACCATGAATATATCCATCATCACCATTAGCACTACGGTTATCATCATCATCATCATCCTCACATCCACCACCATCAGCATCATTATACACACAATTATTAACATTCTTACCAAAACTAACACACATTACATCATTATCAGTATAACATTCATCACCATTAGCATCATCACTATCAGCACTACAGTTATCATCATCATCATCACTGAAACCACAGCCATCATCATCATCATCAGCTTCAAAGATCTAGGCACTATATTACAGTATCACAAGCTACAGGAGAGATAGGAGATGAGATGAAGTACTGTGGAGCGGCCAGGGACTCTACTGCAGGTGTACTGAGTTAACATTTTTACCCATTATGCATATTTTTCTATTATTTTTCCCTTTCTCCTTTGATTCTAGTGTTTTTGTAATTCTAGTCCTCATTTGTTTCTATTTTCCTTCTCAGTTTCCATCTCCCTTTCATCTTTACTTCTTTCTCCTCATCTTTCTTTTTCTTCTTATATTCCTCATTTTCATTCCATATATTTTTTTGTCTTTCCTTTCTTCCTTCTCTTCTTCTCTCTCCATGGTTTTGTCTCCTTCTCTCTCTTCCCTATATTACAGCCACAAGACTACAAGAGAAGTAGGAGCCAAGGTGAAGTACAGAGGAGCGGCCTGAGATTCTAACAAAGGTGTCCGGAGTTCGACCCAAGATATGAGGAGGCTTCTTGTTTTCGTTCTTATTTCCCTCGTTTTACACATCGTTTTATATACACCCGCGACCGCGAAGGGACAGTGGGCGCTATGTTTTGAACGGTGTGTGTGTGTGTGTGTGTGTGTGTGTGTGTGTGTGTGTGTGTGTGTGTGTGTGTGTGTGTGTCTTTGCACCTGCAGATAATTTTGTTGGAGAGGGGAGGGAGGTCTTGTACTGAAGGGGTTTAACTCTTTCAGGTGTGAGAGAGAGAGAGAGAGAGAGTTCTGTAGTTTGCATGTTTGAGCGAGGAGCGGTGGAGGGTGCAAGAGGAAGGGAAGGTGGAAGGGAGGAGGGGAGGGGAATCGAAGAGAAGAGGAAGAGGAGGGTGAAAGGGACAGCAGTGACAATATGGACGCGAAAACTTATATATTATTATACAACAAACGTGTTGCCACTTCGCTGTGTTCTTTACGTGGCTGTTTAATCATTACAAACTGTGCTGCATGTAAACCCACCGAACTGTCACATCACCAGGTTCATGAGAGGAGTTGTTGAGCAGAAGTAGCTGCAGGTGGGGGATAGGGGGGAGAAGAGAGGAATGCGGGGGTGCTGGCGCAAGGAATCAGGGGAGGGGAAGCTGGGGAGGGGATGATTCGGGGGTGGGGGGTGACGCGTGAAATGTGGATGCACGTGGGAGATGGTCAAGATAAACAATGCCGACACATGTACAACTATTCTCTCAATTCTCCCGCTATTATATATGGCAATTAATGGTGGAAGTGTCATTTGAGGCTTGTAATTAAGCTGGGATTTATTAAGACATTTGGCAACTGAGCTGCTTGTGGGAGGGGGTGGCGAGAAGCCGTGAAATGTGTACGCAGATACCATTAATAAATATCGTACACATTTTTTTTTTTTTACAAACTAATCCTCAGTGTCTCTAGAAAATTATGAGGCAGACTGTAATGGGGATGAAGCTGTGTGAGTAGAGAGGCAGGAAAGGTGGTGGCTGTGTGTTTTATTCTTTATTTATATCAGTTGAACAATTAACGGCAACCTCATCTGGGGACGCTTGCCTGCTATGAGCTTCTGTTTCCCGGACAGTGACTGACTCATTGCTCTCGAGATGTGGTGTCCTTGGATGTCTGTATTTTTTTTTTTTTTTCTGTGTTTTTGCGTGTGTGAAGAGAAGAAAAGGAATATTAGGACAAATCAAGGGCTCTGTGACTTCGAGTGTGCGTGAGGGTGACAACGAAGGGGCCGATGAGACGAAGGAATGTTATATAAGGTAAGTAATGAGGATTTACACGTGGTTGGTATCGTTTAAGCTTGTCATGAAAAGTACCTTGTACTGTACGCTAAAATCACCATCACTGCGACCAGTATCATCATCGTCCTTAACTACATGAGATAAAAACCACAGTAATGTCTCGTTTACATTTTCTTCCATCAATACTTAATCGGATACTTTTTTTTAATGTCTCACCTTCTTCTGTATTTTTATTCTCCGTTCTCTCCTTTTTCATGTTCTTTCTTTCCCCATTTCTTTGTTTACAATGGATTCGTTTTTTTTTTTTTTTTTATCTTTCTCCTCATTCTCTTTTTGCCTCTCTACATTTTTCATCCATCTTTTGTTGTTTTCTTATCTTCCTTATCTTTTTCGCCTTCAATATTTTTTCCTTCTTTTCGTTTCTTCACTGTAATCCCGTTTCTTATTTTTCCAGCATCTCGGTTTTCCATCTTTCTCCTTCTCATTCTCCATTAGTCTATCTTCGACCTTTTGTTGTCTTCCTCTGTCTTCCTTTCGTTTTCCCCTTCTATACTTTCTTTTTCATTTCCTTTTCCTCCTTTTCTTTGCATCTCCTTTTCTTTCCTTTTCCTTGCTTCTTAGTTTCTCCTTTTCTGTTTCTCGTTTTCTTTCCTTTTCCTTTTCTTTGCTTCTTTTCTTAGTTTCTCCTTTTCTTTGCTTCTCCTTTTCTTAGTGTCTCATTTTCTTTCCTTCACTATATTACAGCATCACAAGCGTCAGGAGAGAGGAAGGCGAAATGCAGTAAAGTCATGCAGCCTTGGACTCTACCACATTCAGACCTGACCTAGCTGTGCATTTCCTCTTGATTTTTCATTTCCTCGTTTTATTTCACGTCACCCTTTGTCTCTTGTTTTTTTGTTTTATTTCGTTTTCTTTCCCACTCTTGTCCTTTCTTCTTTCACTTTTCTCCTTTCCATTTTCTCTTTGGCCCTTATTTCGTTCTTTGTCTCGTTCTTTTTCTATTTTCCTTTTTTTCTCTTTTCCATTCTTCTCTATCTTTTCTTGATTTTCTTTTAGCTTTTGCATTTTCACTTCTGCTCCTTTAGTTCATTCAGCCATCCTGTTTCTGTATCATTTTTTTTCGTTCTGGTATCTTTCATCATTATATTACAAACATAACACGAGATGAGAGACAGGAGCCAAGGTGAGGTACGGTGGAGCGTCCTGTGTATCTATTTTTGGTATTTCAAGCTCGACCCCACTTGGAAAGCAGCTCTTTATTTTTTCATTTCCATACCTTGTTTTTTTTTTTTTTTCATTAATTCGACGATTCTTTTCTTTTAGTTCTTTCTCCCATTCCTTCCGTCATTTCCTATTTTTGTTTTTTATTTCATTGTTTTGCCTTTTGCCATTTTTTTCCCTTTCTCAGAGTTGTCACATTTATTTTCATTTTCATTAATCATCTCGTTTTTAATCCTTATTTATCCTGCATTTTCTTTCCCATTTTCCTCCTCCTTCCACGATTTCTCTCTTTTTCTTTCCTTCGTTCTCCACACTACAGTATTACACCGTCAGAGGTTACAAGCGAGGCAGGAGAGTACCGGTAAATGAAATGAGGTCATTATCATTATTACGAACCTACTGTGCGTCACCACAACCACCACAGTCATCACCATTGTCCACACAATAATAATTATCACTTAAACTACATCACCCTCATCACCATCAGAACTACTGTCATCATTAACACCAGAGTCATCATCATCATCAGCAGCAGCAGCAGCAGCAGCTGCACAGATTAAGGCGCTATATAACAGCATCACAATCAACTGGAGAGCCAGGGGGCGAGATGGAGAAAGGTTATTATCAGTGCTAATAAACTGTATATCATCATCATCATCGTCATCATCATCATCATCATCATTATCACATCTTCATTCTTACCACCCTTACTATCATCATCATCATCATTACTGCCACCACGATTATCATCATCATCATCATCATCATTATTGCCACCAGCATTATCATCATCATCATCATCATCATCATCATCATCATCATTATTGCCACCACCACCACCACCATCATCATCATCATCATCATCATCATCATCATCATCATCATCATCATCACCATTGATACCACCACCACCACCACCATCATCATCATCATTACTACCACCACCACTATCATCATTATCATCATCACCCACGCAACTGTAATTTTTCCCATCAAAGGTTGCCTCCGTCACCATTCCATCACCACCACCACCACCATTAGGAACCCTGAAGCCACAACAACATTACCACCTCGGAAGCTGCGACAGAGGTAGGACACAAGATGAAGTAAGGTGGAGCGGCCTGAGTCTCTACTATCACTGTACCGAGTTCCAATCTTCACTTCTCTGGTCTTCTCATTTCCCTTTTCCTTCTTTTTCCTTTGTTCCTTTACTTTCTCTGTTTTATTATTCTCTTGTGTCTTCTCCTTTGCTCGTCCTTCTAGTGTTCTCTGTTTCTACCCATTGTTTCATTCTCCCCTTTTTCTATTTTTCCCAACTTTTCTTCCTTTTCTTCCATTAGTCCTTTACTTTCTCCGTTTTTCCTTCTTGTATTTCATCTGTTGATTCCTTCAGTCTTATTTTTCTTTCTCCTCCACATTTTTGTCTCTTCTACATTTTTCATTCTCATTCCATTTTTTCTTTTCCTTTTCTTCCTTATGCCCCTTACTTTCTCCTTTTTTCCTTCTGTTTCACCTGTTTTCTTCAGTCTTTCTTTTTTCTTTCTGTCTTTTCCTTTCTTTTTGTCTCATTTCTTAACTACCTTATATCACTCAAACTACTACTTTCTGTCTTGTTTCTTAACTGCACTATATCAGTCAAACTACAAGAGAAGCAGGAGCCAAGGTGAAGTAAGGTGGAGCCCCTGAGATTCTAACAAAGGTGTCTCGAGTTCAACCCACTTTGAGAGATTGCTCCTTTTATCTTCTGCTTTGTTTTTATTTTTTATTTTTTTTATGCTCTTTATGGTTCATTTTCTCCTCTCGTCTTTCTCTTTTTCTTTCTTTATACTTTTGTTTTTGTTTTTATTCGTTTTGATTCTGTCTTCTTTTTACCCCAGTTTCTTTTTCCTCTTTCATGTTTTGTTTCATTCAGTCGATCTCCCATTGTTTGATAATTCTCTCTCTCTCTCTCTCTCTCTCTCTCTCTCTCTCTCTCTCTCTCTCTCTCTCTCTCTCTCTCCAGGCTATTATTAACAGTGTTAACCGAACAGACATCACCATCACTAACATCATCGTCATCATCATTATCATCATCATCATCATCATCATCATCATCTTTATCCTTACAATAATTCATCATCATCACTAGGTACATTAGATCAAACCCATAACAATATTGCAGCATCACAAACTACAACACAGGTAGGAGACAAGATGGAGTAAGTTGGGGTGGCCTGGCACTCTCCTTTCTTCCCCATTCCTTCATGTTTTCGCTTATTTTCCATATTTCTTATTATCCCCGCTTGCTTTTTGTGTTTATTTGGTCATTTCTGTCTCCAAATCTTTATCACTTTGTTCTCACATCTTTCGCCTTATTGTTTTTGTTATATCTTTCCTTCACCTTCTTCCGCCCTGTTTCGTTTTCTTTCCTTCCCCTTTCTTTCTCCTTTATATTAACAGCATCACAAGCTACAAAAGAGGTAGGAGGCGGGATGAAATAATGTTGTCATCATCATTACTAATCTTCCGTATAATCATCACCATCATCACGAGCAACTACTACATCTTTCATCATCATCATCTCTGCCACTAACTCCATCATCATTATCATCATCATTATCATCATCATCTCTACCACTAACTCCATCATCATTATCATCATCATCATCTCTACCACTAACTCCATCATCATTATCATCATTATCATCATCATCATCATCATCATCATCTCTACCACTAACTCCATCATCATTATCATCATCATTATCATCATCATCATCATCTCTACCACTAACACCATCATCATTATCATCATCATTATCATCATCATCATCATCATCATCTCTACCACTAACTCCATCATCATTATCATCATCATTATCATCATCATCATCATCTCTACCACTAACTCCATCATCATCATCATCATTATCATCATCATCATCATCATCATCATCTCTACCACTAACACCATCATCATCATCATCATCATCATTGTCATCATCATCATCATCTCTACCACTAACTCCATCATCATTATCATCATCATTGTCATCATCACCAGCCTCTCAGATTTCTTCATTCCCGATTTTTCATTTTTCATTTTTTTCTCTACTCTCTCTAATTCCTTTTTTTATTCCTTGTTTTTTTCTCTTCTTTCCGTCCTTTCTTTCTTCACTACAATATAACAATAAAACAGTAAGAAAAGTAGGAGTCAAGGTGGAGTAAGGTGGAGCGGCCTGAGATTCTATCAAAGGCGTCTTGAGTTCCACGCTACTTTAAGGCAAGCTCCTTTCCATCTTCCCTTTTCAACTCTCTTCTTCATTCTCCTTATATCTTTTTCTTTTTGCCCTCCTTGTGGTTCCCTTTCTCCTCTCGCCTTTCTCTTTCCGTTTTATTACTTTTGCCTCTGTTTTCCTTTTACCCCATTTTTTTTTTCCCCTCTTTCCTGTTTTATTGTATTCTGTTGACCTCCAAATCTTTGTCACATGGTCTATATCATTTCTCTCTCTCTCTCTCTCTCTCTCTCTCTCTCTCTCTCTCTCTCTCTCTCTCCATTACATATCACAAATGAACTGCCGAGAACTCGGGCCCCGAGCTGTCAACGCAAAGCGTCGGTCTGTCTCCTCCAAGCCTTGCTCCCGGACTCGCCATACAGCCGCTGTGACCTTGCTGACCTAATCAGTTCATTGTCCCTTCATATTGTGTCACTGACGAATGTTTGATCGAAATCCGTCGAGGGGTCAAGGAGCTATCGAGCCCACAAAAGTCTTATGGGGCCACTCACGGACCCACGCACGCAAGCATGCACCCACCCATCCACGCACGCACACACCCATGCATGCGCGGACGGACGGACCAATCACTTAACGCCTCCTCCTCCATGAGTGGGCGGAGTCGTTGGAGGCCATATGAAGTTAGCTTATTATCAGAATTTACATACTAAACAACACAATCGTCCTTACCACTATCACAACCACTACCACCATCTATCTGTCTATCTATCTATCTGTCTATCTGTCCATCTATCTATCTATCTATCTATCATCATCATCATCGCTGTCGGTACAATTTTCATTATCATCAAAACTAACCTACTATCCTTCCTCATTATCATCACCTTTATCCGTATACTCTTTTCTCCTGTCATCCTATGTCCTTATTTTTTTCTTTTACTTGTAATCCATCTTCCGTTCCTTGTCATAGTCTTTACTTCTAACTTTTCTTTCTTCCTTTTCAGTCATTTTCCTTTTCCTTCTTTCTCATTTCCTCTTTCCCCCATTGCTTTTCTCTCTCTTCCATTTTTTTTTCTCCTTAATATTACAGTATCACAAGCTACAGGGGATGAAAATAATAATATCATTGTAAGTACTAACCACCACCACGGCCTTCTTCACCACCACTCATCAATCATTATTAATCAACATCATTATCATCATCGTCATTATCATCATCATCATCATCATCTTTATGCACAGTTATCGTTATTCTCATCAAAGCTAGCCTACTGTCCACTATCATCACAATCATCACCACCAACATCACCACCTTCAGTCATTATAATCATCACCACCTCACTCCTTTCGTTTTTGTTTTTGTTTTTTCCTTTTCATTTTATTTCCTTCTCTCGTCCATCCCCCATGCCTTCTCCCTTCATTTTATTTCTTTGTCCTATTTTTCTTCGCTACATAACAACGGTATAACCATAAGAGATGGAGGAATCAGGGTGGAGTAAGGTGGAGCGGCCTGAGAGTCTAACAAAGGTGTCTCCAGTTTCACTCTAAAAATCAGTGGTTCCTTTTTTTTTTTTTTTTTTTTTTTTTCCTACTTTTTTCATCCCTTCAGTTTTGTTTCTTATTCTTTTTTCTTATTTTGTCCTTTCCTATCTCCTTTGCTTCTTCTTTTGATCTTAGTTGATTATTCCTTTCATTTTAGTCTACTTTTGTTCTCTTTTCTTTTCCTTTCATTTTTTTCCTCTGTTATTATCTTTATAGATCACCATCATCATCATCATCATCATCATCATCATCATCTACAACAACAACAACAACAACAACAACAACTACTACTACTACTACTACTACCACCACTACCACTACCACCATTAGCTACGTTAGGCAGGAGTCGTACGTATATTACAGCATCACAAGCCACAGGCGATGTACGAGACGAGATGAAGTAATGTGTAGTAGTCTTAGGTGTACCGAGTTTGACCTGTTCCACATTCATCCTTCTTTGGTTGTGCCTCTTACTTTCCTTCTCTCTTATTATTAAAATTTTTTTCTCTCTGTGTATTAGTCATTTTCTTCTCTGAGTCTTTCATCTTTCCAGTCATTTATTTCCTTTGTTTTGCCTCTTACTTTCTTTCTCACTCATTAAAGTTTTCATTTTTCTCTCTGTGCATTAGTCATTTTCTTCTCTGAGTCCTTCATCTTGCCAGTCATTTCCTTCTTTCTATCGCCTTTATATCTTCTCTGTCACAGCATCACAAGCCACAAGAAAGGTAGGTGGCGGGATGAAAGTAAGGTGGAGCAACATTTTCTTTCTTTATCTTCTTGTTTCAGTTTTTCATTGTTCTTTTTCCCTCTCATCCTCCCCTTCCATTATTTCCTTGTTGCCTTGTTTGTCCATTTTGCATTATTTATTATCAACCGTTACTACTTTTTTTTTTTTTATACTTTTTCGTTTTCTTTTTGTCTCCTTTCTTCTATTCTTTTTCCTTCAGTATTTCGTATTATCTTGACCTTTTCTTTTCTTTTTCTTTCTTCTCTCTCACTTCTTGTATTTTGCTTTTTGTTTTATTTTTCCATCTCTTTTTACTCAACGCATTCCTTGTTTTTCTTGTTATCATTTCCTCTAATTTGTTTCTTATTCTTTTATCTTTTACTTATTTTTGTCGTCTCTTGTCTTTCCTTTCTCTCTTTCTATATATATAAGTTGTTTTCTTTCCCCACTAAATCATACCATCACAAGCATCAAGCAGGCAGGAGAGAAAATGAATTAAGGTAGTTGTTATATCTGACTAACATCATCGTCATCATCATCATCATCATCATCGTCATCGCCGTCGTCATCACCAGCAGGCTGTTACAGTAAATCAAATGCACAACTATATTACAGCATCACAAGCTACAAGCGAGGTAGGAGGCGAGATGAAGTAAGATAAAGCTGCCTGGGACTCTACTACAGGTGTACCGATATAACACCTTTACCATTTATAATACGTTTTTTTTTTTCTTTCTCCCTTTCTGTCTTTCTCTTCCTCTTTGTTCATGCTTTCTTTCACTCTGACCCTCATTTTCACCTTTCTTTCTCTGTTTCCTGGTATAATTTTCTTCAGAATTTCATGTCTTACCCTTTTTTCTCTTTTTTTCATTTCCGTCGGCTTTCCTTATATCTCCTTTCTCTTCTTCCTCCCACTTCCGTTTATTTTCTCTCTTCGTCTTCTCATGCCATAATATTGGAGTTGAAATACAAGAGAATTAGGAGCCAAGGTGAAGTATGATGGAGCGTCTTGAGATTCCAACAAAGATGTCTTGAGTTCGACCCATTCCCGTCATTTGGCTCTTTTTCTGTTCCTTTTTGTCATTTCATTTTTCTGAAGCATCATTTCATTTTTCTTCTTTCGTTTTTTGTCGTCCTCATCCTTTCTATTTGTCCTTTCCTCTTTCTTTCTCCTTTCCTATTCTTTATTGCTGTTTCCACTCTATCCCTCTTTTTTTCTTTTCCTTCTTTTTTTTTTTATCCTTCGTGTGGTGTTGTATTCTTCGTCATGTCTTTATTAAACCTGTTATTTTCTTTATCTTTGTTCTGCTTTCATGTTCTGTTATTTCTTTTCTTCTCATTTTCTTTCTCATGGTTCCTGCATTATTTTTTTTCCTTTCCCCCTTTTCCTTCATTTCATGATATTACAGCATCACAAGCTGTGAGGGAGATAGCAGGCGAGATGAAGTAAGCTTATTATCACCTACTTTCGGCATAAGATGATCCACCGGTATACATGGAGAGTAATGAGGAGGATGGATGGTGAACTTGTTGAACGAAAGGCAATGATAGACTACGTGTGTGTGGATGAGCGAATGAGAAGACAAGTGTTGGATGCAAGGGTGTGGAGAGGGTGGGGGAATGGAGTTTCGGACCATCACTTAGTGATGGCCAAGGTAGAGCTGCAAAGAAAGTGGTTGAGGAGACGAAGGGGAAGACAGGAGGAAGCAGCTCCTGTGAGAAGAGTGGAGAAATTGCAAGATAGTGAGAAAATGACAGAGTATAAGAGCATAGTGGAAGAAAGATTGGGAAGGTATGAGCTAGAGCAGATGGAAGGGGTGGAAGATGTATGTAAGATATTCACGGAAGAGATAAGCGCAGCGTGTGAGGCGGTTTGTGGAGTGAGGAGGAGATGCAAGGGTGTACAAGGGACAGCATGGTGGAATGATGAGGTGAAACGAGCTGTGGAACAAAAGAAGAAGGCATTTGGTGAATGGTTGGCGAGTAGAGGTAGGGGAGAAGATGAGAAGATGAGAGAGAGAAGAGAGAAGTATATGTGAGCAGGAGAAGGGAGGTTAAGAGACTGGTGAAGGAGAGTAAGAAGAAAGTGGATGAAGAGTTTGGGAGGAATCTGAGTGTGAAATGGAGGGAGAGTAAGAAATTGTTTTGGAAGGAGGTAAAGAAAGTAAGGCAGTGTGAAAGGGGAAATAGTAGGGGAGTAAAAGATAGGAATAATAGATTGTTGGTGGAGAAGAGAGAGAAATTGAGGAGATGGAAGGAGCACTTTGAGGATTTGTTGAATGTAGAGAGTGAGAGCAGTGTGAGTATAAGTGGTTGGGGAATGGCTGGGAGAAGAAGAGATGAGAGGAGGGAGGAAGAGATCAGAAGGTCGGAAGTAGTGGAAGCGATGAAGATGATTAAGCTGGGAAAGGCCCCAGGAATTGATGGAGTGTGTGGTGAAATGCTTAGGTATGGGGGTGAGATTGTTGTGGATATGGAAGTTGTGTAGATTGGCTTGGGAAGAGGGAAGGGTTCCAGAGGACTGGAAATCAGGTATAATTGTTCCTCTGTACAAAGGAAAAGGGGAGAGAGAAGTATGTGGTAACCATAGGGGTATTTGCCTTCTTAGTGTGACTGGTAAAATATATGGTAGAATACTCATTGATAGGGTTAGGCATATGACAGAGGAGCTAGTTGGAGAAGAACAAGGGGGATTTAGGAAGGGAAAAGGGTGTGTAGATCAGATATTTGTTCTAAGATGTTTAGTGGAGAAGTATCTAGAGGAGGGAAGGAAAGTGTATGCTGCCTTCATGGACTTGGAGAAAGCTTATGACAGAATAGATAGGCAAGGTATGTGGAAGGTATTAAGAATATATGGAGTGGAGGGGAAATTGTTGAGTGCTGTGAAGAGTATGTACGAGGGAGCTAGGGCTACGGTGCGGGTGGATGGTGAGCTGAGTGAGTTCTTTGATCTCAATGTGGGACTGAAACAGGGGTGTGTGATGTCTCCATGGCTGTTTAATATATATATGGATGGGGTTGTAAAGGAGGTGCAAGGTAGGGCAGTGGATGTGGGGGTGGCTCTAATGAATGAGGGTGAGATTTGGAAGCTTCCGGTGTTGCTGTTTGCTGATGATACAGTATTGTTGAGTGAAGATGAATGGGAGTTGCAAGGTTTGGTGAATGAATTTGGGACAGTGTGTAGGAGGAGGAAGCTGAAAGTTAATGTAAACAAAAGTAAAGTTATGGTGTTTGAGAGGAATGAAGTTACAGAGTGTGCAGTGAGGTTGGATGGTGAGGATATGGAGAATGTGAGTGCATTCAAGTACTTGGGTAGTGTGATGAGTAAGGATGGAACTTTGGGGGATGAAGTACGTGAAAGGGTACAGCAGGGAAGAAAGGTTGTTGGTACACTGAAAGCAGTGATGAGAAATAGGGAGGTGAGTATGGAAGTTAAGAAGTCACTGCATGATGGTATTGTGATCCCTACCCTGACGTATGGAAGCGAGGCGTGGACCTTGTAAGAGGGGAACAAGTCAAGAGTGAGAGCAGTGGAAATGAGTTACTTGAGAGGAGCATGTGGAGTGACGTGGAGGGACAGGTTGACGAATGAAGAAGTGAAGGAACGTTGTGGGGTAGATGTGGATGTGGTTGAGAAGATTAGGAGAAATACACTGAGGTGGTTTGGACATGTGGAGAGAATGGAGAATGAAAGACTGACTAAGAGGGTGTATGTAGGTGAGGTGGAGGGAGGGAGAGGGAGAGGTAGACCGAGGATGAGGTGGAGGGATGGAGTTGAGAGGTATATGAGGGAGGGGGGGGTGAGTTGGGGGGAGGGGAGTCAAATGGTGGGTGACAGAGTGACTTGGAGGCGTTTTCTCTGCGGCCACCCTTTGCGGGATTAGGGCGTCGGGCTATAGATAGATAGATAGATAGATAGACTAATCTACATTGCATCACCACCCCTATCTTCATGATCATCACTACCATTATCATCATTATCATCATCATTATCTTCATCATCCATAAAACTGTAATTGTTAATATCGAAAGTAGCGTAAATTCCATCACCATTACTATCATCATCATCATCATCAATTTGACTATTCTTAGTAGCCTGTTATCAAAACAAACATAAATTTTCCATCATCATCATCATCATCATCATCATTATCATTAGTTACATTACATCATAGCCCCAATTACAGTACATCCTCACGGGCTACGAGACAGGTAGGAAGCGAGGTGAAGTAAGGTGGAGCGGCCTGGCACTCTATGACAGGTGTACAGAGTTAACACCTTCGCCAGTTAGGCATCCTTTTTCTCTTTCAACTTCTCTCTTTCTATTTTATTTCTCGCTATGTTACAGCAACAAACAGCAAGAGAAGTAGGAGCCAAGGTGAAGTAAGCTGGAGCGGCCTGAGATTCTAACAAAGGTGTCTCGAGTTCCACGGGCTCACATCCACCGCTCATTTTTTTTATGTTTACCAGTATTTCTCATATCCCTTTCCCCTCTTTCTTCCATTTTCTGGGTATTCTCCTTTTTTTTCTTATTCTTCTTTCGTCCTTCTCCCTTCTCTTTCCTTTGTCTTTACTTTCTTAATATTATAAACTTCTCATTTCTATTTTCCTTTTTAGCTTCTTTCTTATAAATTTCCCCTTTTCCCCATTCCTCGTCATTTTGTTAATTATGCCATTCTTTCCTCTCTCCATACCTTTCTTATCACATAATTTTTGTCTTTTTCACATTCCTTTCTTCCATGTCCTTTTTTTTCCGCTTGCTTCCTGCTTTATTGCTTGCTTATATTACCGTGTCAGCAGGTAGCAGAGAGGCAGGAGAGTAGTTGAAGAGGTGTATTTATCCTCACTACTAACCTACTGTACACTGGATCCAGAAATTATCGGTGCACACTTGGCGCCAAACACTTTGACACCACGGACGTTGGCTGTTGGAAAATGCTGGATGATTTTTGCCCACGTTGGTAAACCTGCTTACACAAGGATGCCATATATCGCTTGCTTGTGACGTTTTCTGTCGGTGTTGTTATTGTATGCATATTCAGATGATAACAGATCAATGGTCTTGCAACTTTACAGCTTGTATTGATCATTTCACATATCATCGTACCCCTCATGTGCCAGACTTTTTTGATCGACTGTACAGCATCATCATCATCGTCATCACAACAACCCTTACCACATCCATTATCACCACCACTATTATCATCATCATACTACCACCATTAGCAGGAATGCCACCACCAGCACCTCCACCACCATCATCATTTTCATCATTAGAACAGTTGTGATTATTTTGATGAAAAACATCTCCATCACCATGACACCACAACCATCATCATCATCATCATCATCATTAACTAATTAGACCAATTCCATAACTATTTTGCATCACTATAATCTACAAGAGGGGTAGGAGGCGAGATGAAGTAATGTGCAGCGGCCTGGGACTCTACTACAGGTGTATGGAGTTCAAACCTTCACCGTTTGGTAGTCTTACCCTCCTTTTCTTTATTTACATTTTGCTTTCTCCATAGTTATTCTCTTTCTGTTTTTCGAGCGTTTTTGCTTCCATCCTTCATTCATGCTTTCTCCCTTTCTGTCTCCTTTCCTTATTTTTTTTCCTCCCCATTCTTTCCCTCTTTCTTTCCTATTATTGCATACGATTAATGTGATAGTTTGCCACACGGACTCAACCTAGTGTCAGTGGCGGAATTTAATCCATATGGATGATACTACCCGTGATGACCGCTCTCCACCACAGTTCATAAGTACCACCTTAGTTATTGCTGTATTTATTGATGGCCAGTAATATTTTAGCAGGTAAAGGTTAGCCCATAAACTAACAGACATCTCCCTCACCACCACCACCACCACCACCACCATCATTATCATCATTCGTTATTCTAGATCAAATCCATAAATATATTGCATCATTATAAGGTACACGAGAGGTAGGAGGCGAGGTGAAGTAAGGTGGAGCGGCCTGGCACTCTGCTACAGGTGTCCAGAGTTCCACCCTCTTGCTGTTTAATCTCCCTTTTTTTCTTCTTTTCTTTTTCTTTTTTCTTTCACTTTCCTTTTCTTCATCCATGATGCTTTTGTTTCTTCTTCTCATATGTTTATTTTCTTTATCTGTTTAATTTCTATAGTTCTTCACTGTTTTCTCTCGTAGCGACTTTTATTTTTATTTTTGTCAGTTTTTTTTTTTTATACGTTTCATTTCCTACTTATTATTACATCCCTTTGCGACTCTCTCTCTCTCTCTCTCTCTCTCTCTCTCTCTCTCTCTCTCTCTCTCTCTCTCTCTCGTTTTTATACCTTTCGTATCTTTTCACTCTTTCCTTCTCCTTTAGATTTTGTTTCGTTTCTCTTTTTCTTTTTTCTTTGTTTTTCATTTTCCTTCTTTGTCACTTTTCCTAAGGATATTATTGCAAGAAAAACATAGAAGTAGGAACCAAGGTGACGTAAGGTGGAGCCAAGGTGAAGTAAGATGGAGCCAAGGTGAAGTAAGATGGAGCCAAGGTAAAGTAAGGTGGAGCCAAGGTGAAGTAAGGTGGAGCCAAGGTGAAGTAAGGTGGAGCCAAGGTGAAGTAAGGTGGAGCCAAGGTAAAGTAAGGTGGAGCCAAGGTGAAGTAAGATGGAGCCAAGGTGAAGTAAGATGGAGCCAAGGTAAAGTAAGGTGGAGCGGCCTGAGATTCTAACAAAGGTGTCTCGAGTTCCACAGGCTTCACTGTACCTCCTTTTTATGTTTACAAGCATTTCTCAGATCCCTTTCCATTCTCTCTCTTTCTTCCATTCTCTGTGCCTCGGTATTCTTCTTTTGTGTCTTGCATTTCCTTCGTCCTTCTGCCTTATCTTTTCTTCCTGCTTTCTCCATTCTTATTTTTTTCTTTCTTCTTTTTTATCTTCTTAGTTTCTTTCTTATTCATTTTCTCCCTTCCACCATTCCTCGTCTTTTTTTTTTTTCATTTTTTACTTCATTGCATATCTTTTTTGTCCCATTATTTTCGTCTTTTCCCCCTTCTTTTTCACTTGCTTCCTGCTTTCTTGCTCGCTTATATTACCGTGTCAGCAGGTAGCAGAGAGGCAGGAGGGTAGTTGAAGGGGTGTATTTATCCTCACTACTAACCTACTGTACACTGGATCCAGAAAGTATCGGTGCACACTTGGCGCCAAACACTTTGACACCACGGACGTTGGCTGTTGGAAAATGCTGGATGATTTTTGCCCACGTTGGTAAACCTGCTTACATAAGGATGCCATATATCGCCTGCTTGTGACGTTTTCATGTCGGTGTTGTTATTGTATGCATATTCCGATGTTAACAGATCAATGGTCTTGCAACTTTACAGCTTGTATTGATCATTTCACATATCATCGTACCTTTCATGTGCCAGACCTTTTTGATCGACTGTACATCATCATCATCATCATCATCACCCCTACCACTACCGCCATCACCACCACTACTATCATAAAACTATCACCACCACCACCATCATCATTATTAAGACAGTTTTATTATTTTTATGAAAACTGTGACATTTCCATCATGAATACCGTCATCATCATCATCATCATTTTCATCATCATTATATACTTTAGACCAAATCCATCACTAAATGCATCATTATAATCTACAAGAGAGGCAGGAGGCGAGATGAAGTAAGGTGGAGCGGCTTGGGACTCTACTACAAGTGTATCGATTTCAAACCTTAACCTTGATTTGCGTGCCTTCCTTTTCTTCAGGTTATTATTTCCTTCTCTATTGATTTTGCTTTTTCATTTTGTCTCATTTGTTGGTCTTCTTTTTTCGTCAGTTTTTCATTAATTATTACCTTCATGCTTCCATTCTTTTTGTTTATTTCCTTCCTTTCTTTCTTTCCTTTTATTGTATACAATTAATTAGGGTGAAGTAAGGTGGAGCGGCCTGGCAGTCTGCTACAGGTGTCCAGAGGTCAAATCTTCACCCTAATGTCAAACTTACTCCCTTTTTTTCTTCTTCTTGTCGTTCAGCCATCTTTTAAGTTTTCTTTATCTTTCTTTTCTCAATTTTCATTTTTATTTTCTAGTTTTTTCTCTTTTCTTTTTTTACATGACAAGTACCAGGAGAGGTAGGAGGAGTGTTGAAGACAGGTTGTCAGCATCATTGCTGTCATAAGTCATCATCATCATCATTATCATCACTGGCAGCACCATAATCAGCCACACAGACTTAGGTACTATAATACAGCATCACAAGCTACAAGAGAGGTAGGAGACAAGATGAAGTAAGGTGGAGCGGCCTGAGATTCTAACAAAGGTGTCTCGAGTTCCACTTATCCTACCACTCTCCTTTTTTGTTGTTGTTGTTGTTGTTTACGAGTATTTCTCGTATAACGTCATTATTAACACTAGTAACTTACAGAACCATCATCATCATCATCATCACTGGCAGCACCATAATCAGCCACACAGACTTAGGTACTATTATACAGCATCACAAGCTACAAGAGAGGTACGAGACAAGATGAAGGAAGGTGGAGCGGCCTGGGACTCTACTACAGGTGTGCTGCGTTAACACCTTTACCATTTTTTGTGTGTGTGTGCGAGGAAAAAGGAACCAAAGGCCAGTAGCCCGCATTTACAGTTCCCTCCAAGAAAAAAACAAAAACAATACAAAAGAGAGCCAAATTCAAGATCCGTTCATTACGAGATGGCCTGGACACTACGTTTGAATGACTGGAGATCATAGGAAGTAGGAAATACAAACAGAGGGAGACTGTTCCAGAGTTGACCTGTTGCATAAACGAAGGACTGGGAGTAACGGTTAACTCTTGCATTAGAGAGCTGGACAGAAAAGGGATGAGAGTTTGTTGCTATACGGGTGCTACGCATCCGTCGTAGAGGTGGAGGGATGCAAGCAGACAGTTCAGAGGAGCAATGACCATTGAAGTAGCAATAGAAAAGAGATAAAGAGGCAACAGTGCGGCGGAAAGACAGAGGTTGAAGGGAGGCAGTAAGAGGAGCAGAGTTAATGAGACGAAAAGCCTTTGACTCCACCCTATTAAGAAGAGCTGTATGTGGGGAGCCTCCCTACACATGAGAGTTGTACTCCATACAGGGGCGAATAAATCCCGTTTGTAAAGTCAACAACTGTGCAGGGGTAAAGAAGGTACGGAGCCGGCTGAGCACACCTAATCTCTTGGAAGCAGATTTTACCAGCGATGTGATATGATCTTTCCAAGATAAATCCCGAGTGAATGAAACCTCAAGCATGTTCAAGGATGATGCAGGATTGAGCTGGATATTATTAAACTTCAGTGGGTACTCTTTATCACTTTCTTTCCTTCCTTCATCTTTAGTTCACTTTTTTTCATTCTCTCTCTCTCTCTCTCTCTCTCTCTCTCTCTCTCTCTCTCTCTCTCTCTCTCTCTCTCTCTCTCTCCCCTTTCTTTGTCTTCGCCCATCTTGTTCCATTTCTCTGTCTCACATCGCACTGCATTACAGCAATAAAGCAACAAGAGAGGTACCAGCCAAGGTGAAGTAAGCTGGAGCCGCCTGAGATTCTTGCAAAGGTGTCTCGAGTTCCACCTGTTAGAGCTTCTTTTCTTCCTTATTATTTCCTTTTCTTCCTCATTTCATTTCTTGTTGATTTGTTTCTTGGTCTCCCCTCGTACTTATCTGTTTCTCTTCTTGTGTGTGTGTTTTTTTCCTCTATTACCTATATTCCTTCTCCGTTATATCGTTTTCATTCTCTTATTTTTTTTTAATCCTTTCCATATCCCATTTTCTTTCGTTATTTTCTGTTTTAGTTGTCATTTTTCCTTTTTTTTTTTTTCATATCCGTCCCCTTGTTTTTCCTAGTCTTTCCTCCTCCATTGTTTCTATAACATAATTTATTACATCTACACAAGCTACAGAAGCAGTAGGAGATGAAGCATGGATGTTTATTATTATAGTATTAACCTATTGGACATTACCATTATTAACATATCATATCGTAATCATCAGCATGATCATCATTTTTTAGGCAGTTATCATTACTTTTATCCAGACTAACTTACATCATCATCATCATCGTCATCATCATCATCATCATCATCATCATCATCATCATCATCATCATCATCATCATCACCACCACCACTAGTATCAACATTTTCATCATCATTATCATTTTTGAGGCAGTTATCGTTACTTGTATCCAAACTAACTTCCATCGGCATCATCAACATCACCACAACATTCACCACCATCACTACCACTACCATTTGGTACATCAGATCAAACCCACAACTACATTTCAGCATCACAAGTTACAGGAGAGGTAGGAGGGTAGATGAAGCAAGGTAGAGCGGCCTGGGACTCTACTACAGGTGTACAGAGTTAACACCTTTACCATTTACAACTTCTTTTTTTTTCTGATTTCTATCTCTCCCGTGCTCATATTTCACGTTGTAGTGCTTTCGTTTTTCCATTTCACGTTTTTTCCTAATTTCATTTCTTTCATGTTTTATTAGTTCGTTCAGCCTTTCTTTTTTTTTCTTTTTCTGTTTTTCTCTCTTTCTGGAGGTTTTCTTTTCTCTTTTTCCTTTCTTTCTTCACTACATTACAGCACTAAAACAACACGAGAAATAGCAGCCAAACTGAAGTGAGGTGGAGCGGCCTTTGATACTAACAAAGGTGTCTCAAGTTCGACCCTGACGGATGAGTAGGTCCTTTTTAGTTCTTTCAGAATCTCTCTCTCTCTCTCTCTCTCTCTCTCTCTCTCTCTCTCTCTCTCTCTCTCTCTCTCTCTCTCTCTCTCTCTCTCTCTCTCTCTCTCTCGTGCACCCTTGTGTTGTTTAATGTTCTCCCTTCGTGCTTTCTTGTTTCTTTTGTTCTCTATTAATCATTTTTAATTCTTTCTTGTCTCTTCTTTCTATTCCCTTTTCTTTTTACTTTATCGTAGTAACCCAGTCTGTGTATTTTTTTCTATATTTTCATTTATTTGTAGACATTTCATCATTTCCTGCACCATCTTACCGCCTTATTTTCTACCCTTATTTTTCCATTATTTCTTTCTCTTTCTTCCGCTTTATTTCTCCTATATTACAACATGGCGTGTTACAAGACAGATGGGACGGGAGATGAAGTAGGTCTTTTTCATCATTGGTAAACTGTTGTACGTCACCAATGTCAGGACTCCATATTATAATAATACAACTTATAGATAGATAGATAGATAGATGGATTGATAGATAGATAGAAACACCAGCCAGAGTGTGAGAATAGGAAGTGTGTCAGCGAGAATCGACCAAAAGGAAATGGGTTCAGCAAAGACTTAATCAACAGTGTACCAGTGGGCACCGGAAGCACTTGTATTACACAGGAACGTAATTTACTAAGTCTCGTCGGACCCCTCTTGTTATTTCCTCTCTCCACGACCTTTCGATTCTATGGCCAGCCCCTTTCTGACTCTCTACTCCTTCCTGACTTCTCTAGGAGGGCTTTGTGTCACGTGTATAACCCATAGGTATGGGTTCCAGAAGCTTGTGTGTGTCTGTGTGTATGTAGCGCTTCCGGTGCCCACTGGCATACTGTTGATTAAGTCTTTGCCGAACTCATTTTCTTTTGGTCGATTCTCGCTGACACACTTCCTATTCTCACACCCTAGCTGGTGCTTCTATCTATCTATCTGTCTATCTATCTATGAGTTGTATTATTATAATATGGAGTCCTGACACCACCACCACAACAGCTACCACACTCATCACCATCATCATCATTACCGTCAACATCATTACCCATAGTTGCTTTTTTTCTAATTAAAAGTAAGCTACACCCATCATCATCACCACAACCATCATCATCACCAAACCATCCCTCATCATCCTTGGCACCGCAGCCATCATCACCACCACCGCGGCCCACATCATCATCATCATCATCACCGCCGCGGCCCACATAATCATTGTCATCATAATAGCACCACCGCGGCCATCATCATCATTATCATCATCATCATCATCATCACCATCATCATCACCGCCGCGGCCACATCATCATCATCATCATCATCATCATCATCATGACCGCCGCGGTCCACATCATCATCATCATCATAATATCACCACCGCGGCCATCATCATCATCATCATCATCATCATCATCATCATCATCATCATCATCATCATCATCACCACCACCACAACCACCACCACCACCACCACCACCACCACCACCACCACCACCACCACCACCACCACCACCATCACTACTACCAAGGGCATCATCATCATCATCATCATCATCATTACAACCATCATCACCACCATAGCCATTATCGCCTTCATCACCACCGGGGCCATCATCATCATCATCATCATCATCATCATCATCTTCATCATCACCCTCACCATCACCGCAGCCAACATCAGGATCATCACCACCACCACCACAGTGGCCAACATCATCATCATCATTACCACCATCATCATCACCACCGTAGGCATCATCATCATCATCATCACCACCGCGGCCAGCATCATCATCATTATCACCATCATCACCACCGCGGCCAACATCATCATAATCGTCATTATCACCATCATCACGACCGCAGCCAACATCATCATCATCATCATCATTATCACCATCATCACCACCGCGGCCAACATCATCGTCATCATCATCATCATCATTATCACCATCATCACCACTGCAGCCAACATCATCATCATCATCATCATCATCATCATTATCACCATCATCACCACCGTAGCCAACATCATCATCATCATTATCACCATCATCATCACCGAAGCCATCATCATTATCATCATCATCATCATCATAATCATCATCATCACTGTCACCATCATCACCACCTCAGCCATTATCACTATCATCACCACTTCACCCAACATCATCATCATCATCATCATTATCGCCAGCATCATCACCGCAGCCAACACTATCATCCTCATCATCATTATCACCACCACCACCGCAGCCAACATCATCATCATCATTATCACCATCATCATCAGCTTAGCCTACATCATCATCATCATCATTATTATCACCATCACCACCACAGCCAACATCATCATCATCATTATCACCATCATCACCACCGCAATCAACATCATCATCATCATCATTATCACCATCATCACCACCGCAGCCAACATCATCATCATCATCATCATTATTACCTTCATCACCACCGCAGCCAACATCATCATCATCATCATCATCACTATCACCATCATCACCACCGCAGTCATCATCATCATCATTACCAGCACCATTACCACCTACATAGATCTAGACACTATATTACATCATCACAAACAGAGAGAGAGAGAGAGAGAGAGAGAGAGAGGATAAAAGAAGGTGTAGCGGTCATGGCCTCTACTACAGGTGTACCGAGTTAACACCTTTGCCACTGATACCTCATTAGCTTATTAAGTTATCATCATCACAGCTCTCCTAAGTGACTAACACTATATGTCTCCATTTGTTTTTTTCTGATAATCTTTCCATTCTTTTTCCTTTATTCATTCCCCTTTCCTGAATATTCTTCCTCTCTCTGTCGTGTCTTCGTCTCTTCTGGCTCGTTTTTTATTTTGTTCTCCTGTCTCTCTTCCTTTCTTCATGTCATTGCCTCGTCTCTTTCTTCACGATACTGCAGTAGTAAACAGAAGTAGGAGCCAAGGTGAAGTAAGGTGGAGCGGCCTGAGATGCTAACAAAGGCGTCTTGAGTTTGACCCTCATTCTTGGACGCTGTTCCTAATATTTCTTTCTCATTTCTTTTTTCTGACTTATTCTTATTTTGCTTCTTCTTCTCATTTTGTCCCTTCGTTTACCGATCTACCTTTATGTCCTGATCTACACTTTTCACTTCTTTTGTTTTTTCCTTTCCTTTCCCGTTTTTCTTTCATTGTTTTTCCATTATTCTTTTTTCTGTGATTTTCCAGTATTATTTCCCTTTTCTGTCTCCTCAGACTATGATAGGTTATTAGAGTGTCACCAAGTTCTCTCTCTCTCTCTCTCTCTCTCTCTCTCTCTCTCTCTCGCCTCTTTTCTGTGGTTTATTTTTTGTTCTTCCTCCGTTTCCTTTCCTTTTTTTTTTTTTTTTCTCATCATCTGTTTGTATCATTCTCCTGTTCTCTCGTGCTCCAATTCTTTTTTCTCTTTTTCTTAACTCCTCCATTTTCCGTGCTATTCTTTCCTTAGTAATTATAGGATCAGAAGCTACAAGCGAGGTAGGAGACAAGGTGCAGTAAGGTGGAGCGGCCTGGGACTCGACTACACGTGTATAGAGTTCAATCCTTCACTTGGACTGATCTTCGTCTTCTTTTCTCTATTTCTCGCATATTTTCTGTATTATTTTACACCTTTTTTTTGTCTGCCTCTTTTCTTCTTTGATCTTCAGTTTCTTCCTTTTTCATTCAACACTTTTGTTCTATTTCTTTTTATGTGCCCTTTTTTTTTTTTTTTTTTTTTTCATTTCCTATATTTTCCTCTGGCATCCTTTCTCTTCTCGTATGCCATATTTTGTCAATTTTCTTCTCACTCCTCTTCTCCTCTGTTTACTTCCTCCATCAAATCACGGCATCACAAGCTACAAGGCAGGTAGGAGTCGAGATGAAGTAAAGTGGAGCGACCTGGGACTCTTACTACAGGTGTACCGAGTTAACACCTTCGCTATTTAGGCTTCATGTTTCTTCTTTCTCTGTACTTTCTTTCCTTCTCCATTATCTCATATTTTGTTTTATTGCAGTCTATTTCCTCTTCTTCTTTCTCATTTTCTTTAATGCTTTTCTCTTTCCATATATTTTCTTTCTTCTATCTCTTTTTTTTATTCTCCTTTCTCTGTTTTTCTGTTTCTTCTTTTTATTCCCTCTGTCCCTTACTTTTTTCCTTATCTCGTTTTGTTTCTCCTCCGTCTTGTTTCTCTCTCCTCTCGTTCTTCATTATATTACAGATACAAACTACAAGAGAAGTAGGAGCCAAGGTGAAGTAAGGTGGAGCGGCCAGAGATTCTAACATAGGTCTCTCTAGTTCGATTCACAACGCCATGACACGGCTCCTTTCTACGTTTATTTTTCATATCCGTTTCGTTTCTCTCTCACTCTCAGACATTTTCCGTTGATCCTTATTTTGTTTCTTCTTCTTCTTTCGTCGTGTTGGTGTGTCACTCTTTTCCTGCTTTGTATTTTTCTCCTTTCTGTCTTGTTTTTATCTTTCCCTATTCTTTGTCCCCTTTCTTCTATTCTCCTTCTCTGTGCTTATTAGTTCTTTGTTTATTGTTTTTCCATCTTTGTCTGTCTTTTCGATTTTTTTCTTTCTTTCTTTTTCTCATTCTCCTTGTTTTTCACCTCCTTCCTTCTTTCTTGCTCGCATATATTACCGTGTCAGCAGGTAGCAGAGAGGCAGGAGGGTAGTTGAAGGGGTGTATTTATCCTCACTACTAACCTACTGTACACTGGATCCAGAAAGTATCGGTGCACACTTGGCGCCAAACACTTTGACACCACGGACGTTGGCTGTTGGAAAATGCTGGATGATTTTTGCCCACGTTGGTAAACCTGCTTACATAAGGATGCCATATATCGCTTGCTTGTGACGTTTTCATGTCGGTGTTGTTATTGTATGCATATTCAGATGATAACAGATCAATGGTCTTGCAACTTTACAGCTTGTATTGATCATTTCACATATCATCGTACCCCTCATGTGCCAGACTTTTTTGATCCACTGTACAGCATCACCATCATTATCATCATCATCATCATCACAACAATTACCCTTACCATCATCACCTCCACTACCATCATCACCACCACTACCATCATCATAATACTACCACCACTGGCACAAAAGTTACCACCACCACCATCATCATTATCATCATTAGAACAGTTGTGATAATTTTGATGAAAACTGAGACATCTCCATCACCATCACCACCACAATCATCATCATCATCATCATTAGCTACTTTAGACCAAATTAATTACTATTTTGCATCACTATAATCTACAAGAGAGGTAGGAGGCGAGATGAAGTAATGTGGAGCGGCCTGGGACTCTACTACAGGTGTATGGAGTTCAAACCTTCACCATGATTTAGTCTTACTGGTACTTTCCTTTTGTTTATTTTACATTTTTCTTTCTCCATAGTCAGTCTTTCTCTTCTTTTTCTTTCCCATTTTCGGGTGTTTTTCATCCCTTCCTTCATTCATGCTTGTTCCCTTTCTGTCTCCTTTCCTTATTTTTTTCCCTCTCCTTTCTCTCTTTCCAATTATTGCCTTCGATTCATGTGATAGTTTGCTACACGGACTCAACCTAGTGTCAGCGGCGGAATTTAAACCATATGGATGATACTACCCGTGATGACCGCTGTCCATCACAGTTCATAAGTACCACCTTAGTTATTGCTGTATTTATTGATGGCCAGTAATATTTTAGCAGGTAAAGGTTAGCCCATAAACTAACAGACATCTCCCTCACCACAACCGCCAAGATCACCACCACCACCACCACCACCATCATCATTGGTTACTCTAGCTCAGATCCATTAATATATTGCATCATTATAAAGTACACAAGAGGTAAGAGGAGAGGTGAAGTAAGGTGGAGCGGCCTGGCACTCTGCTACGGGTGTCCAGAGTTGAAACCTTCACCCTATTGGTCAACTTTCTCCTTTTTCTCTTCTTCTTATCCCCTCTACATTCTTTCGAGTTTTCTTCATCTTTCTTTTCTTTATTTGTCATTTTCTTTTTTAGTCTGTTTTTCTTTCCTTCTTTCTCCTTTCTTTCTTACAGAAAGAGTAACAAGAGAGGTAGGAGGACGGATGAAGGAAGGTTGTCATCATCACTTCTGTCATCATCATCATCATCATCATCATCATCATCATCATCATCATCATCATCATCACCTCAGGACTGTCACCATCATCATAATGCACATACATGTATCATCACCATCACCATCACCACCATCACCACTACAGTCATCATCGTCATCATCACCATTCATACGTTTAACATTATTATTATTCGAAAGCTAACATATATCACTGTCATCATCACCACCAACACCATTATCATTATCACTATCACCAGCAGCAGCATTAGTGACATAATATCAATCCACATGTATATTACAGCATCACAAGCTACAAGAGAGGTAGGAGGCGAGGTGAAGTAAGGTGGAGCGGCCTGGCACTCTACAACAGGTGTACCCAGTTAACACCTTCACCCATACTTCGTAGAGCTTCGTTTTAGCTGTTACACTCTTTTTAGTCTTATTTCTTTATCGTACTTTCTTTCTCATTCTCATTTCTTTCTCTTTTTCCTTTCAGTTTACTTTTCTTTCTTTTTCTTCTTTCCATCTCTTTCTCTTTCTTTTCTTTCTTATTTTCCTGTCCGTCTCCCTCCCTTTCTTATCCTTGCTTTCGCTTTTCTTTCTTCACTATATAACAGCAATAAAGCAATGATAAAATAAGGAACCAAGGTGAAGTAGGGTGGAATAGAATGAGATTCAAACAACAGTTTCTCGTGTGTAAATAATTTCCTGAATATTCTTTCTTTCTCTCTGCCGTCTTTCTCTCTTCAGGCTCGTTTTTTTCCTTTGTTATCCATTCTCTCTTCCTTTCTCCATCTGATTGTCTCGTCTCTTTCTTCCCTTTACTGCAGTAATAAAGAGAAGTAGGAGCAGGTGAACTAAGGTGGAGCGGCCTGAGATTCTAACAAAGGTGTCTCGAGTTGGACCCTAAGTTTCATCTCGTTTTTATATTTCCTTCGCATTTCCTTTATTTCTCCATTATTCATATTTTGCTTCTTCATCCCCTTTTGTCCATTCTTCTACCGATCCACCTTTATATCCCGATCTACCCTCTCACTCTTTTAGTCCTTCTTTCTCATTTCCTTTAACCAATTTCCCTCATTCTTTTTCCGTTGGTTATTTTTTCGTTCTTTTTCCACTATTATTTCTCCTTATCTCCTTGAACTATGACAGGTGTTTAGAGGTCCACCCAGTATTCTTCTCTCTCTCTCTCTCTCTCTCTCTCTCTCTCTAAGGCGGTCCGGCCGTAATACTAATACTCCTGCTCCTATAATTACAGCACTGTATTAGTATTACGGCCGGACCGCCTCGTAGGGACCGTAAGGTCTGTGTGGTCTGTGCATCTATGCATCTATGTAACTCTCTCTCTCTCTCTCTCTCTCTCTCTCTCTCTCTCTCTCTCTCTCTCTCTCTCTCTCTCTCTCTCTCTCTCTTTTCTGTGGTATATTTTTGTTCTTCCGTCTTTTCTTTCTCTTTTTTTTCTTGATTCTGCTTTTCCATATTTCTTTCTCTTATTGTTATTTCCTTGTCTTTTTTCTTGCTTTTATAGTTCTTCATCCTTTATTTCTGTCGTTCTCATGTTCTCTCTTGGTCCATTTTTTCCCCTTTTTCTTAACTTTTTCTTTATCCGTGCTGGTCTTTCCTTAGAAATTATAGGATTATCATCTATTTCAATCCTTCTGCAGTTCTCTCTTCCTCCATTTTGTGTTTTTATCACTCTCTTAACTCATCCATTTTCCTTTGCTTTACTTTCAGTAATTATAGCATCACAAGCTATTGGAAAGGCAGGAGACAAGAAGAAGTAATGTGGAGAGGCCTGGGACTCTACTACACGTGTATAGAGTTCAATCCTTCACTTGCACGAAAACCCTGCACATTCACCTGTGTTTCCTTTTCTCAGTTTCTCTCTCATTTTCTAACTTCTCTCTCACCTTTTCTTTGTTTTTCCTGTATTTTTGTCTTTCTCCATGTTTTTTTCTTTTTCAGGGTGTTGTTTTCACTTCTGTCTTTTCTCTCAACTTTTCTTTATATTAGGTTTTCCTTGTGGTTCTGTTATTACTTATGTTTCTTTGGTTCCTTTCTCCTCCCTTATCCCTTACTTTCGCCTTTTCCTTCTCGCTCCTCTTCTTTTCTGTTTACTTCCTCCATCAAAGCACGGCATCACAAGCTACAAGGCAGGTAGGAGTCGAGATGAAGTAAAGTGGAGCGACCTGGGACTCTTACTACAGGTGTACCGAGTTAACACCTTTACTATTTATGCTTCGTTTTTTTTTTTTTCTTCCTCTCCTTACTTTCTTTGCTTGTGCATCATTTCATGGTTTATTTTCTCAACTTTCATTCCTTCTCCATTTATTTCATATTTTTTTTTACGGCAGTCTTTTTCCTCTTTTTGTTTCTCAGTTTCCTTAATGTCTTCCCCTTGCCTCGTATCTTCTTTTTCCTTTGCCATATATTTTTTTCTGTCTCATTTTTCTGTCTTCGTTTTATTCCTTTGCCTCTTCCTTTTTTCCCTTTATCTCATTTTGATTCTCCTTCCTTTTGTTTCTCTCTCCTTTCTTGCTTGACTACATCACAGAAACAAACTACAAGATAACTAGGAGCCAAGGTGCAGTAAGGTGGAGCGGCCTTAGATTCTAACAAAGGTGTCTCGAGTTCCACAGGTTCTACCGCCGCTCCTCTTTATTTTTAAGAGTATTTCTCAGATCCCTTTCCTTTCTCTCGTTCTTTTATTTTCTGTGTGTTCTCCTTTCGTTTCTTGTTCGTCTTTCGTCCTACTACGTTGTGTTTCCTTCTTTCCTTCTCTTTTCCTTAATTTATTCCTATCTCCTTTTTATCTTTTGTTTAGACTCTTTCCTTTTCATTTTTTCCCAACACCCATTCCTTGTCATTCTGTTTTGTCATTCTTTTCCTCTTTCGATGCCTTTCTTATCACATTAGTTTTATCTTTTTCCCGTTCTTTCTCTCTATCTCCGTCTTCTTCACTTCCTTTATACTTCTAGCTCGCTTATATTACCATACCAGCAGGTAGCAGAGAGGCAGGAGGGTAGTTGAAGGGGTGTATTTATCCTCACTACTAACCTACTGTACACTGGATCCAGAAAGTATCGGTGCACACTTGGCGCCAAACACTTTGACACCACGGACGTTGGCTGTTGGAAAATGCTGGATGATTTTTGCCCACGTTGGTAAACCTGCTTACATAAGGATGCCATATATCGCTTTCTTGTGACGTTTTCATGTAGGTGTTGTTATTGTATGCATATTCAGATGATAACAGATCAATGGTCTTGCAACTTTACAGCTTGTATTGATCATTTCACATATCATCGTACCCCTCATGTGCCAGACTTTTTTGATCCACTGTACAGCATCATCATCAGTACCACCACTACTACCATATCTATCATCACCACCAAAAACATCGTCATCATCAGTACAGCTTTCATTATTTTTATTAAAACTAAAGACATCTCATCACAGACATATGTCACCTTCATGGTCTCCATTATTACTGTCTTATCTGTCTTTCTCCTCCTCCTCATCATCATCATTATCATTATAGCTACTAACCCCCACCCCCGTAGCTACAGTTGACGAAATCCATAATTATACTGCATCACTACAATCAACATAAGAGGTAGGAGGCTACATGACGTAAGGTGGAGCAGCCTGGGACTCTGCTACACCCACGCTCTCATACCCTCCTTTTGTTTATTTACTTATTTTTTTTTTTAATTTCTCTGTAGCCTTTCATCCTTATTTTTCCGTCTCATTGCTTTGTCGTTTTTGTCAGCTTATTATTCATTCTTTCCTTCATCCTTACTTTCTCCTTTTCTGTCTCCTTTCTTTCTCTATCTTATTGTTTCATTCCTGTTATTGCATACGATTAATTTGATAGTTTGCCACACGGACTCAGCCTAGTGTCAGTGGCGGAATTTAAACCATATGGATGATACTACCCGTGATGACCGCTCTCCACCACGGTTCATAAGTACCACCTTAGTTATTGCTGTATTTATTGATGGCCAGTAATATTTTAGCAGGTAAAGGTTAGCCCATAAACTAACGGACATCTCCCTCACCACCACCACCACCACCACCACCATCAGTCACATTACATCAAATCCATAAATATATTTCATCAATATAAGGTACACAGAAGGTAGGAAGAGAGGTGAAGGTGGAGCGGCCTGGCACTCTACAACAGGTGTACCCAGTTAACACCTTCACCCATACTTCGTTGAGCTTCGTTTTAGCTGTTACACTGTTTTTAGTCATATTTCTTTATTGTACTCTCTTTCTCATTGTCTTTCTCATTTCCTTCTTTTTTTTCCTTTCCGTCTCCCATTCTTTCTTTTCTTCCTTTCGCTTTTCTTTCTTCACTATATTACAGCAATAAAGCAACGATAAAATAAGGAGCCAAGGTGAAGTACGGTGGAGCAGAGTGAGATTCTAACAAATGTGTCTCGAGTTGGACCTAAAAATCTTAGTGGCCATATTTTTTTATTCTCTCTCATTTCCTTTTTCTTACATCCTCGTTCTTTTTTTTTTCCTTTTCTTCTCTCTTTGTATCTTGCCCTTCCTTTCTTTCTCCTTTCTATGCTTGTTCATTTTTCTTTCGTTTTTAATTGTGTGTTCTTTTCTACTTTTCTCTATATAGCTATCAATTGTCTAATTTTTTTCCTATTCCTTTTCATTTTCTTTAATTCCCTCATTCTCGGCGTTTTGTTCATTTCTTTTTATTTCCTCCCCTCATACTGTCTTTATTTTTACATTTCTTTCTTTCTTTCTTTAATTACAGAATCACAAGCTACAAGAAAGGTAGGGAGATGAAGTCAGGTTATCCTCTGTACAAACCTGCTTCGATAGTCTGTTATTTTAATAGTTTATTCATTTATTACATTGTCATACAATTGTTGTGTAATCAAATAATGGAGTCTGTATAATATGGTCTATTGTTTCAGGTAAGGAGTTGTGCAGTACCTGTCTGGTCTACCTGTGTGAGTACCAACTTTATCCAGTCGTTTGTTTATTGTCTCATTAAAAGCTTGCTTGGTCGATTCACTCCATTTTTTCATGCTATCACCAGTAACTGTTATCATCGTTATCTTCCTCCTCCTCCTCCTCCTCATCATCATCATCATCATCATCATCATCATCATCATCATCATCATCATCACCACTGGCAGCACCATAATCAGCCACACAGACTTAGGTACTATAATACAGCATCACAAGCTACAAGAGAGATAGGAGACAAGATGAAGGAAGGTGGAGCGGCCTGGGACTCTACTACAAGTGTGCTGAGTTAACACCTTTACCAGTTACAACTAATTTTCCTTCTTTATCACTTTCCTTTCTTCCTTCACCTGTATTTCACTTTTCCATGCTCTCCTTCCTTGTCCCCCTCCCCTTTTTTTTTCTTATATTCTCTTCTTTCCTTTTTCTTCCTTTCTTCGCACTTTCGTCTTCAACTTTTTCTTTTTCTCCTTCTGTCTGTCTGTCTGTCTGTCTCTCTCTCTCTCTCTCTCTCTCTCTCTCTCTCTCTCTCTCTCTCTCTCTCTCTCCATTTCTTCCGTATTTCTTGTTGTTCTTCCTTTTCTGTCACTTTTTTTTGTTTTGTTTCTGCGTATCATGTTACTTTTCCCCATCCTTATTTCTTTGTCTTTTTCTTATTTTCATCCTGTATCAGTACCTTTTTCTTGTTCTTTCTTGCCCCATTTTTTTTCTTTTTCCCTTCTCTCTTAACTCTCTCCCGTTTTCCTTGCTTTTCTTCTTTCAATAATTATAACATCAGAAGCTATAGGAAAGCTATAGGACAAGATGTAGTAAGGTGGAGCGGCCTGGGACTCTACTACACGTGTATAGAGTTCAATCCTTCACTCAAACCTTTACCTGCGTCTCCTTTTCTTTATTTCTCTCTTATTTTCAGTATTCTCTTTCACCTTTCCTTTGTTATTCCACTTCTTTTTTTGTTTTACGCTCTCGTCATTTTATTGTACATACTTTTTTCCTTTCTTTTTCCAATTTAGTTATATGTGTATTTGTCCTTCAGTTTCTTGCGTTTCCTGTATTTTATTTAACTCTCCTTTCTCCTCTCTTATCCCTTACTTTCGCCTTTTCCTTCTCACTCCTCTTCTCTTCTGTTTACTTCCTCCATCAAATCACGGCATCACAAGCTACAAGGCAGGTAGGAGTCGAGATGAAGTAAAGTGGAGCGACCTGGGACTCTTACTACAGGTGTACTGAGTTAACACCTTTACTATTTATGCTTCAGTTTTCTTCTTTCTCTCTTTACTTTCTTTCCTTCTCCATTAGTTCATGTTCTGTTTTATTGCAGATTCTTTCTAATTTTCCTTTCTCTTTTTCCATAATGATTTTCTCTTTCCTACAATTATCTTTCTCCTTTCCCTTTTTTTCCAATTTGTCTTTTTTTTTTTTCTTGCTTCTTCTGCCTCTTCCTTTCTCCCTTTATATCGTTTTCTTTCTGCATCCCTTTGTTTCTCTCTCCTTTCTCTCTTTGTTGTATTACTGAAACAAACTACAAGAGAAGTAGGAGCCAAGGTGAAGTAAGGTGGAGCGGCCTGAGATTCTAACAAAGGTGTCTCGAGTTCCACTGACCCAACCGTGCCTCCTTTTTTGTTGTTGTTGTTGTTGTTTTTGTTTACGAATATTTCTCGTATAACGGCATTATTAACACTAGTAACTTACAGAACCATCGTCATCATCATCATCATCATCATCATCGTCACTGGCAGCACCATAATCAGCCACACAGACGTAGGTACTATAATACAGCATAACAAACTACAAGAGAGGTAGGAGACAAGATTAAGGAAGGTGGAGCGGCCTGGGACTCTACTACAGGTGTGCTGAGTTAACACCTTTACCAAATTTTTTTTTGTATGCGAGGAAGAAGGAACCAAAGACCAGGAGCCCACAATTACAGTTCCCTCCAAGAAAAAAAAAAATGACAATACAACAGAGAGCCAAAATCAAGATCCGTTCATTACGAGATGTCTGGGACATACTGCGTTTGAAGACTGGAGATCATAGGAAGTAGGAAATACAGACAGAGGGGGATAGTTCCAGAGTTGACCTGTTGCATAAATGAAGGACTGGGAGTAAAGGTCAACTCTTGCATTAGAAAGCTGGACAGAAAAGGGATGAGAGTTTGTTGCCAGACAGATGCTACGCACCCGTCGTAGAGGTGGAGGGTTGCAAGCAGACAGTTCAGAGGAGCAGTGACCATGGAAGTAGCGATAGAAAAGAGATAAAGAGGCAACAGTGCGGCGGAAAGACAGAGGTTGAAGGGTGCCAGTATGAGGAGCAGAGTTAATAAGACGAAAAGCCTTTGACTCCACCCTATTAAGAAGAGCTGTATTTTTTTTTTTTATGCGAGGAAGAAGGAACCAAAGGCCATAAGCCCGCAGTAACAGTTCCCTCCAAGAGAAAAACAAAATACAATAGAGAGTCAAATTCAAGATCCGATCATTTTGAGATGCCTGGACACACTGCGTTTGAAAGACTGGAGATCATAGGCAGCAGGAAATACAGACAGAGGGAGACAGTTCCAGAGTTGACCTGTTGCATAAATGAAGGACTGGGAGTAACGGTTAACTCTTGCATTAGAGAGTTGGACAGAAAAGGGATGAGAGTTTGCTGCCAGATGGGTGCTACGCGCCCGTCGTAGAGGTGGAGGAATACAAGCAGACAGTTCAGAGGAGCAGTGACCATTAAAGTAGCGATAGAAAAGAGATAAAGATGCAACAGTGCGGCGAAGAGACAGAGGTTGAAGGGAGTCAGTAAGAGGAGGAGAGTTAATGAGACGAAAAGCCTTTGACTCCACCCTATTGAGAAGAGCTGTATGTGGGGAGCCTCCCCACACATGAGAGTTGTTCTCCATACAGGGGCGAATAAATCCCGTGTATAAAGTCAACAATTGTGCAGGGGTAAAGAAGGTACGGAGCCGGCTTAGCACATCTAATCTCTTGGAAGCAGATGTAATATGATCTTTCCAAGATAAATCCCGAGTAAATGAAACCCCAAGCATGTTCAAGGATGATACAGGATTGAGCTGGATATTATTAAGTGGGTACTCTATCACTTTCTTGCCTTAATTCATCTTTATGTCAGTTTTTTTCATTCATTCATTCATTCTCTCTCTCTCTCTCTCTCTCTCTCTCTCTCTCTCTCTCTCTCTCTCTCTCTCTCTCCCCCCTTTCTTTGTCTTCGCCCGTCTTGTGCCATTTCTCTGTCTCACATTATTCTTCACTGTATTACAGCAATAAAGCAACAAGAGATGTAGGAGCCAAGGTGAAGTAAGGTGGAGCGGCCTCAGATTCTTGCAAAGGTGTCTCGAGTTCCACCCAGCCTGTTAGAGCTTCTTTTCTTCCTTATAATTTCCTTTTCTTAACCTTTTCATTTCTTGTTCATTTGTTTCTTGGTCTCCCCTTAAACTTATCTCTTTCTTTCCATGTTTTTTCCCTTATTACCTATATTCCTTCTCCTTTGTATCTTCTTTTTATTCCCTCTAATTTTTTTTATTGTGTCCTGTCCATCTCCCATTTTCTTTCGTTATTTTCTGTTTGTCATTTTTCTTTATTCTTTTTTCTTTTCACGCTTTTTTTTTTCTTCCCCGTACCCCAGTTTTTCTTTGCCTTTCCTCCTCTGTTGTTTCTTTATTACATCAACACATGCACCAACAGCGGTAGGAGAGGAGATGAAGTGTGGTTATTCTTGATAGTAAAACCTATTGGACATCATCATCATCATCATCATCATCATCATCAACATTATCATCATCATCATCATCATCATCATCATCAACATTATCATCATCATCATCATCATCATCATCATTATCATCAACATTATCATCATCATCATCATCATCATCATCATCATCATCATTTTTGAGGCACTGATCATTACCTTTACCCAAACAAACTTCCATGGCCATCATCATCATCATCTTCATCAACATCACAACATTCACTACCATCACTACGACTACCATTTGGTACACCAGATCAAACCAACAGCTAAATTAAAGTTACAGGAGAGGTAGGAGGGTAGATGAAGGTAGAGCGGCCTGGGACTCTACTACAGGTGTACAGAGTTAACTCCTTTACCATTTACAACTGATATATATATATATATATATATATATATATATATATAGATGGATAGATAGATAGATAGATATAGATATAGATATAGATATATATAGTCACATTTCCGTCTCTCGTTAATTCATATTTCACGTTTTATTGCTTGCTTTCTTTCCCCTTTTCACCGTTTTCCTCAATTTCCTTTTGTTTTCATCCGTGCTTTTCTTCGTCCCACCCTTCTTTTTTTCCTTTTCCTTTTCTCTTTATTCTCTCTTTCTATATATATATATATATATATATATATATATATATATATATATATATATATATATATATATATATATATATATATATATATATATATATATTTTATTTTCCTTTGTTTCTTCACTACATTACATCAATAGAACAACAAGAAAGTAGGAGCCAAACTGAAGTAAGGTGGAGCAGCCTGAGATTCAAACAAAGGTGTCTCGAGTTCCACCCTTAATTCTCAAATCCTCCTTTTTATATTTCTATCTCGTTTCCTTTAATGTCTCCGTTATTCATATTTTGTTTCTCCATCCCCTTATGTCCTGTCTTCAACTAATGTACCCTTCTGTCCCGATCTACCTCTCTCACTCCTTTTGTTCTTTCTCAATTAGCCATTTTTCTGATTCAGATTTTTCCATTCATCCTTTTTTGCTTTTTTTTTTCCACTATAGTTTCTTCTTTTTACTTCCATGAGCTATGATGGGGTTTTAGAATTCCTCCCTATTTTCTTACTTTTTTTTTTCTTTCTCGCCTCATTCTTCTTTTCTGTGGTATTTCTTGTTCTTCGTCATCTTTTCCTTTTTTTGTTTGTGTTGCTGCCTTTCCTTTTTCTTTCTCTCATTCAGATGTCTTTGTCTTTTTTCTTGTATTTTTAGTTCTCATTCTGTATTTCTATCTTTCCCCTGTTCTCTCTGGCTCCATTTCTTTCTCTTTTTCTTAACTTTTCCTCTATCCGTGTTATTCTTTCCTTAGCAGTTCCAGGATCATCCTCTACTTGTATCTTTCTCCAGTTCTCTCTTCCTCCGTTCTTTCCTTTTATCTCTTTCTTGACTCTTCCATTTTCCTTTGCTTTACTTTCAGTAATTATTGCATCACAAGCTATAGTAAAGGTAGGAGACAAGATGAAGTAAGGTGGAGCGGCCTGGGACTCTACTACACGTATATAGAGTTCAATCCTTCACTTGCACATTCACCTCCGTCTCCTTTTCTCTATTCCCCTCTCACTTTCCGTTTTCTCATTCACCGTTTCTTTGATTTTCCAATTCTTTTGGTCTCTCTCCTTTTCTTTCTTTTACAGTGTGCTGTGTTTAGTTTTGTCTTTTCTCTCCAATTTTATTTATATTAGGTTTTCCTTGTTCTTTCATTACTTATTTTCCTCTGGTTCCCTTCTCCTCTCCACTCCTTTACTTTCGCCGTTTCCTTCTCACTCCTCTTCTCTTCTGTTTACTTCCTCCATCAAATCACGGCATCACAAGCTACAAGACAGGTAGGAGTCGAGATGAGGCAAAGGGGCGCGACCTGGGACTCTTACTACAGGTGTACCGAGTTAACACCGTTATTTATGCTTCGTGTTTCTTCTTTCTCTCTTTATTTTCTTTCCTTTCTACTTCATTTGGTGGTTTATTTTCTCTCCTTTCTTTCCTTCTCGATTAATTTCATGTTTTGGTTTATTGCAGTGTTTTTCCTCTTTTTCTATCTCATTTTCCTTAATGCCTTCCCCTCGGCTCATTTATTTCTCCTTTCCTATATCTTTTTCTTGTCCTTTTTTCTGTTTCTTCTTTGCATTCCTTTGTTTCTTCTTTTTATCTCTTTATTTCTACCAGTATATGATTCTCATCCCTTTTTTTTCTCTCTTTCTTCATTACATTACAGAAACAAATTACAAGAGAAGTAGGAGCCAAGGTGAAGGCAGGTGGAGCGGCCTGAGATTCTAACAAAGGTATCTCGAGTTCCACCTGCTGTATCGCCGCTCCTTTTTATGTTTACAAGCATTTCTCATATCCCTTTTTTTCTCTCTCTTTCTTCCATTTTCTTTGTACCGGTTTTCTTTTGTTTCTTATCGTTCCTCCGTCCTTCTGCCTTGTCTTTCCTTTTTGCTTTCTTCTTTCTTATACTTTTTCCTATTTCCTTTTCATTTTTTTTAGCTTCTTTCTTACTAATTTTCTCCCTTCCTCCATTCATCGTCATTTTCTTTATTAATTTTGACATTTTTCGGTTCATTGCATATCTTTCTTTTCACATTATTTTTGTCTTTTTCCCCTTCTTTTTCACTTCCTTTATGCTTTCTTCCTTGCTTGTATTACCGTGTCAGCAGGTAGCAGAGAGGCAGGAGGGTAGTTGAAGGTGTGTATTTATCCTCACTACTAACCTACTGTACACTGGATCCAGAAAGTATCGGTGCACACTTGGCGCCAAACACATTGACACCACGGACGTTGGCTGTTGGAAAATGCTGCATGATTTTTGCCGACGTTGGTAAACCTGCTTACATAAGGATGCCATATATCGCTTGCTTGTGACGTTTTCATGTCGGTGTTGTTATTGTATGCATATTCAGATGATAACAGATCAATGGTCTTGCAACTTTACAGCTTGTATTGATCATTTCACATATCATCGTACCCCTCATGTGTCAGACTTTTTTGATCCACTGTACAGCATCTCCATCATTATCATCATCATCATCATCACAACAATTACCATTACCATCATCACCTCCACTACCATCATCACCACCACTACCATCATCATAATACTACCACCACTCGCACAAAAGTTACCACCACCACCATCATCATTATCATCATTAGAACAGTTGTGATAATTTTGATGAAAACGGAGACATCTCCATCACCATCACCACCACAACCATCATCATCATCATTAGCTACTTTGGACCAAATCCATAACTATTTTGCATCACTATAATCTACAAAAGAGGTAGGAGGCGAGATGAAGTAATGTGGAGCGGCCTGGGACTCTACTACAGGTGTATGGAGTTCAAACCTTCACCATGATTTAGTCTTACTGGTACTTTCCTTTTGTTTATTTTACATTTTTCTTTCTCCATAGTCAATCTTTCTCTTCTTTTTCTTTCCCATTTTCGGGTGTTTTTCATCCCTTCCTTCATTCATGCTTGTTCCCTTTCTGTCTCCTTTCCTTATTTTTTTCCCTCTCCTTTCTTTCTTTCCTATTATTGCATTCGATTAATGTGATAGTTTGCCACACGGACTCAACCTAGTGTCAGTGGCGGAATTTAATCCATATGGATGATACTACCCGTGATGACCGCTCTCCACCACAGTTCATAAGTACCACCTTAGTTATTGCTGTATTTATTGATGGCCAGTAATATTTTAGCAGGTAAAGGTTAGCCCATAAACTAACAGACATCTCCCTCACCACCACCGCCAAGATCACCACCACCACAACCACCACCATCATTGGTTACTCTAGCTCAAATCCATTAATATATTGCATCATTATAAGGTACACAAGAGGTAAGAGGAGAGGTGAAGTAAGGTGGAGCGGCCTGGCACTCTGCTACGGGTGTCCAGAGTTGAAACCTTCACCCTATTGGTCAACTTTCTCCTTTTTCTCTTCTTCTTATCCCCTCTACATTCTTTCGAGTTTTCTTCATCGTTCTTTTCTTTATTTGTCATTTTCTTTATTAGTCTGTTTTTCTTTCCTTCTTTCTCCTTTCTTTCTTACAGAAAGAGTAACAAGAGGGGTATGAGGACGGATGAAGGAAGGTTGTCATCATCACATCTGTCATAAATCATCATCATCATCATCATCACCTCAGGACTGTCACCATCATCATAATGCACATATATGTATCATCACCATCACCATCACCACCATCACCACTACAGTCATCATCGTCATCATCACCATTCATACGTTTAACATTATTATTATTCGAAAGCTAACATATATCACTGTCATCATCACCACCAACACCATTATCGTTATCACTATCACCAGCAGCAGCATTAGTGACATAATATCAATCCACGTGTATATTACAGCATCACAAGCTACAAGAGAGGTAGGAGGCGAGGTGAAGTAAGGTGGAGCGGCCTGGCACTCTACAACAGGTGTACCCAGTTAACACCTTCACCCATACTTCGTAGAGCTTCGTTTTAGCTGTTACACTCTTTTTAGTCTTATTTCTTTATCGTACTTTCTTTCTCATTCTCATTCTCATTTCTTTCTCTTTTTCCTTTCAGTTTACTTTTCTTTCTTTTTCTTCTTTCCATCTCTTTCTCTTTCTTTTCTTTCTTATTTTCCTGTCCGTCTCCCTCCCTTTCTTTTCCTTGCTTTCGCTTTTCTTTCTTCACTATATTACAGCAATAAAGCAATGATAAAATAAGGAGCCAAGGTGAAGTAGGGTGGAGTAGAATGAGATTCAAACAATGGTTTCTCGTGTGTAAATAATTTCCTGAATATTCTTTCTTTCTCTCTGTTGTCTTTCTCTCTTCTGGCTCGTTTTTTTCCTTTGTTATCCTTTCTCTCTTCCTTTCTCCATCTGATTGTCTCGTCTCTTTCTTCACTTTATTGCAGCAATAAACAGAAGCAGGAACAGGTGAACTAAGGTGGAGCGGCCTGAGATTCTAACAAAGGTGTCTCGAGTTGGACCCTAAGTTTCATCTCCTTTTTATATTTCCGTCGCATTTCCTTTATTTCTCCATTATTCATATTTTGCTTCTTCATCCCCTTTTGTCCATTCTTCTACCGATCCACCTTTATATCCCGATCTACCCTCTCACTCTTTTAGTCCTTCTTTCTCATTTCCTTTAACCAATTTCCCTCATTCTTTTTCCGTTGGTTATTTTTTCGTTCTTTTTCCACTATTATTTCTCCTTATCTCCTTGAACTATGACAGAGTTTAGAGGTCCACACAATATTCTCTCTCTCTCTCTCTCTCTCTCTCTCTCTCTCTCTCTAAGGCGGTTCGGCCGTAATACTAATACTCCTGCTCCTATAATTACAGCACTGTATTAGTATTACGGCCGGACCGCCTCGTAGGGACCGTAAGGTCTGTGTAGTCTGTGCATCTATGCATCTCTCTCTCTCTCTCTCTCTCTCTCTCTCTCTCTCTCTCTTCGGTGGTATATTTTTGTTCTTCCGTCTTTTTTTCTTTCTCTTTTTTTTCTTGATTCTGCTTTTCCATATTTCTTTCTCTTATTGTTATTTCCTTGTCTTTTTTCTTGCTTTTATAGTTCTTCATCCTTTATTTCTGTCGTTCTCATGTTCTCTCTTGGTCCATTTTTTCCCCTTTTTCTTAACTTTTTCTTTATCCGTGCTGGTCTTTCCTTAGAAATTATAGGATTATCCTCTATTTCAATCCTTCTCCAGTTCTCTCTTCCTCCATTTTGTGTTTTTATCACTCTCTTAACTCATCCATCTTCCTTTCCTTTACTTTCAGTAATTATAGCATCACAAGCTATTGGAAAGGCAGGAGACAAGAAGAAGTAATGTGGAGAGGCCTGGGACTCTACTACACGTGTATAGAGTTCAATCCTTCACTTGCACGAAAACCCTGCACATTCACCTATGTCTCCTTTTCTCAGTTTCTCTCTCATTTTCTAACTTCTCTCTCACCTTTTCTTTGTTTTTCCTGTATTTTTGTCTTTCTCCATGTTTTTTTTCATTTTCAGGGTGTTGTTTTCACTTCTGTCTTTTCTCTCAACTTTTCTTTATATTAGGTTTTCCTTGTGGTTCTGTTATTACTTATGTTTCTTTGGTTCCCGTCTCCTCTCTTATCCCTTACTTTCGCCATTTCCTTCTCGCTCCTCTTCTTTTCTGTTTACTTCCTCCATCAAATCACGGCATCACAAGCTACAAGGCAGGTAGGAGTCGAGATGAAGTAAAGTGGAGCGACCTAAGACTCTTACTACAGGTGAACCGAGTTCACACGTTTACTATTTATGCTTCGTTTTTTTTTTCTTCCTTTCCTTACTTTCTTTTCTTGTGCATCATTTCATGGTTTAGTTTCTCAACTTTCATTCCTTCTCCATTTATTTCATATTTTGTTTTACGGCAGTCTTTTTCCTCTTTTTGTTTCTCAGTTTCCTTAATGTCTTCCCCTTGCCTCGTATCTTCTTTTTCCTTTGCCATATATTTTTTTCTGTCTCATTTTTCTGTGTCTTCGTTTTATTCCTTTGCCTCTTCCTTTTTTCCCTTTATCTCATTTTGATTCTCCTTCCTTTTGTTTCTCTCTCCTTTCTTGCTTGACTACATTACAGAAACAAACTACAAGATAACTAGGAGCCAAGGTGCAGTAAGGTGGAGCGGCCTGAGATTCTAACAAAGGTGTCTCGAGTTCCACAGGTTCTACCGCCGCTCCTCTTTATTTTTAAGAGTATTTCTCAGATCCCTTTCCTTTCTCTCGTTCTTTTATTTTCTGTGTGTTCTCCTTTCGTTTCTTGTTCGTCTTTCGTCCTACTACGTTGTGTTTCCTTCTTTCCTTCTCTTTTCCTTAATTTATTCCTATCTCCTTTTTATCTTTTGTTTAGACTCTTTCCTTTTCATTTTTTCCCAACACCCATTCCTTGTCATTCTGTTTTGTCATTCTTTTCCTCTTTCGATGCCTTTCTTATCACATTAGTTTTATCTTTTTCCCGTTCTTTCTCTCTATCTCCGTCTTCTTCATTTCCTTTATACTTCTAGCTCGCTTATATTACCATACCAGCAGGTAGCAGAGAAGCAGGAGGGTAGTTGAAGGGGTGTATTTATCCTCACTACTAACCTACTGTACACTGGATCCAGAAAGTATCGGTGCACACTTGGCGCCAAACACTTTGACACCACGGACGTTGGCTGTTGGAAAATGCTGGATGATTTTTGCCCACGTTGGTAAACCTGCTTACATAAGGATGCCATATATCGCTTGCTTGTGACGTTTTCATGTAGGTGTTGTTATTGTATGCATATTCAGATGATAACAGATCAATGGTCTTGCAACTTTACAGCTTGTATTGATCATTTCACATATCATCGTACCCCTCATGTGCCAGACTTTTTTGATCCACTGTACAGCATCATCATCATCATCAGTACCACCACTACTACCATATCTATCATCACCACCAAAAACATCGTCATCATCAGTACAGCTTTCATTATTTTTATTAAAACTAAAGACATCTCATCACAGACATATGTCACCTTCATGGTCTCCATTATTACTGTCTTATCTGTCTTTCTCCTCCTCCTCATCATCATCATTATCATTATAGCTACTAACCCCCACCCCCGTAGCTACAGTTGACGAAATCCATAATTATACTGCATCACTACAATCAACATAAGAGGTAGGAGGCTACATGACGTAAGGTGGAGCAGCCTGGGACTCTGCTACACCCACGCTCTCATACCCTCCTTTTGTTTATTTACTTTTTTTTTTTTTACTTTCTCTGTAGCCTTTCATCCTTATTTTTCCGTCTCATTTCTTTGTCGTTTTTGTCAGCTTATCATTCATTCTTTCCTTCATCCTTACTTTCTCCTTTTCTGTCTCCTTTCTTTCTCTATCTTATTGTTTCTTTCCTGTTATTGCATACGATTAATGTGATAGTTTGCCACACGGACTCAGCCTAGTGTCAGTGGCGGAATTTAAACCATATGGATGATACTACCCGTGATGACCGCTCTCCACCACAGTTCATAAGTACCACCCTAGTTATTGCTGTATTTATTGATGGCCAGCTATATTTTAGCAGGTAAAGGTTAGCCTATAAACTAACAGACATCTCCCTCACCACCACCACCACCACCACCAACACCACCATCAGTCACATTACATCAAATCCATAAATATATTTCATCAATATAAGGTACACAGAAGGTAGGAAGAGAGGTGAAGGTGGAGCGGCCTGGCACTCTACAACAGGTGTACCCAGTTAACACCTTCACCCATACTTCGTTGAGCTTCGTTTTAGCTGTTACACTCTTTTTAGTCATTTCTTTATTGTACTCTCTTTCTCATTGTCTTTCTCATTTCCTTCTTTTTTTTCCTTTCCGTCTCCCATTCTTTCTTTTCTTCCTTTTGCTTTTCTTTCTTCACTATATTACAGCAATAAAGCAACGATAAAATACGGAGCCAAGGTGAAGTACGGTGGAGCAGAGTGAGATTCTAACAAAGGTGTCTCGAGTTCGACCTAAAAATCTTAGTGGCCATATTTTTTTATTCTCTCTCATTTCCTTTTCCTTACTTCCTCGTTCTTTTTTTTTTCCTTTTCTTCTCTCTTTGTATCTTGTCCTTCCTTTCTTTCTCCTTTCTATGCTTGTTCATTTTTCTTTCGTTTTTAACTGTGTGTTCTTTTCTACTTTTCTCTATATAGCTATCAATTGTCTAATTTTTTTCCTATTCCTTTTCATTTTCTTTAATTGCCTCATTCTCGGCGTTTTGTTCATTTCTTTTTATTTCCTCCCCTCATACTGTCTTTATTTTTACATTTCTTTCTTTCTTTAATTACAGCATCACGAGCTACAAGAAAGGTAGGGAGATGAAGTCAGGTTATCCTCTGTACAAACCTGCTTTGATAGCCAGTTTTTTTTATAGTTTATTCATTTATTACATTGTCATATAATTGTTGTGTAATCAAATAATGGAGTATGTATAATATGGTCTATTGTTTCAGGTAAGGAGTTGTGCAGTACCTGTCTGGTCTACCTGTGTGAGTACCAACTTTATCCAGTCGTTTGTTTATTGTCTCATTAAAAGCTTGCTTGGTTGGTTCACTTAATTTACTCGTAATATCACCGTAATTATTTTCATCATCATCATCATCATCATCACCATCATCATCATCACCATCATCATCATCATCATCATCATCACCATCATCATCATCATCATCATCATCATCATCATCATCATCATCATCATCCCCATCATCATCATCCCCATCATCATCATCATCATCATCATCATCATCACTATCAACACAATCACCAATAGCTACGTTAGATAGAAGCTACCACTTACGGCAGGGCTATTCAACTGGCGGCCCGCGGGCCAAATCAGGCCCAGGAGTCGTTCTTCATTGGTCCTTTGACAGACTCGGAAGAATGCAAATAACAAATAAACAAACAAAACAGAAAATTTTGCATTTTTATTTTTATTTATTTGCTTAGCGGAAAATGTAAAAGCAAAATATATATGAGCTTTTCCTTTCATTCTGTGTATAAGTGTTTAGACAGGAAAAAATGGAGCTAAAATAAATGTATGGCCCTTCTATCAATGTGAGTTTCAAAATCCGACCCTAATCCTAAAGTACTTGAATAGCCCTGACTTACAGCATCACAAGCTGGAAATGAGGTAGGAGCCGAGCTGAGTAACGTCATTATTAACAGTAGTAACTTATAGAACCATCACCATCATCATCATTAACACTAGTAACTTATAGAACCATCATCATCATCATTATCATCATCATCATCATCATCATCATCATCATCATCATCATCATCATCATCACTGGCAGCACCATAATCAGCCACACAGACTTAGGTACTATAATACGCATCACAAACTACAAGAGAGGTACGAGACAAGATGAAGGAAGGTGGAGCGGCCTGGGACTCTACTACAGGTGTGCTGAGTTAACACCTTTACCAGTTACAACTCATTTTCCTTCTTTATCACTTTCTTTTCTTCCTTCCTTCACCTGTATTTCACTTTTCCATGCTCTTTCTTCCTCCCCCCCCCTTTTTTTTCTTATTTTCCCTTCTTTCCTCTTTCTTCTTTTCTTCGTACTTTCGTCTTCAGTTTTTTCTAATCCTCCTTTTCCTTTCCCCCCCCCTCTCTCTCTCTCTCTCTTAGCCTTGACCCTCCTCGTTCCATTTCTCTGTCTAACATCTTTCTTCACTATGTTACAGCAGTAAAGCAACAAGAGAAGTAGGAGCCAAGGTGAAGTAAGGTGGAGCGGCCTGAGACACTAACAAAGGTGTCTGGAATTCGTCCCTCAATTCTCAACTCCTCCTTTTTATATTCCTTCCTCATTTCCATTTTTCTCCATTAGTCTTATTTTGGTTCTCCCTCTTCTGTCCTGTCTTCCCTCTCACTCCTTCTGTTCTTATTTTCTTTTTCCTTTTTTCTCTAGTTCTTTTTCCGTTCATTATTTTTTTTTCTTCTTCCATTATCGTTAAATTTCTTGTTTCCATCTCCTTGAACTATGATACGTTTTTAGAGTTCCACCCAGTTCTCTCTCTCTCTCTCTCTCTCTCTCTCTCTCTCTCTCTCTCTCTCTCTCTCTCGCCTCTTCCTTTTCGCGTCTTATTCTTTCCATAGTAATTATAGGATCACAAGCTACAAGAGCTGTAGGAGACAATGTGAAATCAAGTGGAGCGGCAGTGACCCTACTGCACATGAATAGAGTTAAATTTTTCACACGGTCCTCTACCAGCGTCTCTTTTTCTTTATTTCTCTTATTTTCTTTATTTCTCTTATTTTCTTTATTCGCTCTCACCATTTCTTTGTTTCCTCTTTTTATTCGTAATTTTCTTTTTTTTTTTCATTGCACACTATTTTCTTTTTCCTTTTCTCTCTCTTTTTATGTGCATTTTCTTTTTCGTTTCCTATATTTTCCTCTGGATCCTTTCTCCTCTCGAATCCCACACTTTTGCCTTTTCCTTCTCACTCCTCTTCTCTTCTGTTTACTTCCTCCATCAAATCACGGCATCACAAGCTACAAGGCTGGTAGGAGTCGAGATGAAGTAAAGTGGAGCGACCTGGGACTCTTACTACAGGTGTACCGAGTTAACACCTTTACTATTTATGCTTCAGGTTTCTTCTTTCTCTCTTTCTTTCCTTCTGATTCATTTCATTGTTTATTTGTTTATTTATTTTTTTACTTTCATTCCTTCTCCATTTATATCATATTTTATTTCATTGCAGTCTTCATCCTCTTTTTCTTTCTCAGTTTCCTTAATGCCTTTCCCCCGTCTCATATCTTCTTTCTTCTTTCCCATATCTCTTTCTTTTCTCTGTCTTTTTTTTCTTTCTCTTTTTCTCCTTTACCTCTTCCTTTTGTCTCTTTATCTTGTTTTGATTCTCCTTCCCCTTGTTTCTCTCTCCTGTCTTTCTTCATTGTATTACATAAACAAACAACAAGAGCAGTAGGAGCCAAGGTGAAGTAAGGTGGATCGGCCTGAGATTCTAATACAGGTGTCTCGAGTTCCACACCCTTGACCGTCTCTCCTTTTTATGTTTACAAGCATTTCTCAGATCCCTTTCTTTACTCTCTCTCTCTGTTCCATTTGCTGTGTATTCTTTTGTTTCTTACTCTTCCTTCATCCTTCTTGCTTGTCTTTCGTTTTTGCTTTTTTCTTTCTTAATTTTATTCATTTCTCCATTTTATCTTCCTTTTAGCTTCGTTCTTATTCATTTTCTCCCTTCCCCCATTCGTCGTCGTTTTGTTTACTAATTTGGTCATCTTTTACGTAATCGCATACCTTCCTTTTCACATTACTTTCATCTTTTCCCCTTCTTTTTCACTTGCTTCCTGCTGTCTTGCTCGCTTATATTACCGTGTCAGCAGCTAGCAGAGAGGCAGGAGGGTAGTTGAAGGGGTGTATTTATCCTCACTACTAACCTACTGTACACTGGATCCAGAAAGTATCGGTGCACACTTGGCGCCAAACACTTTGACACCACGGACGTTGGCTGTTGGAAAATGCTGGATGATATTTGCCCACGTTGGTAAACCTGCTTTCATAAGGATGCCATATATCGCTTGCTTGTGACGTTTTCATGTCGGTGTTATTGTATGCATATTCAGATGATAACAGATCAATGGTCTTGCAACTTTACAGCTTGTATTGATCATTTCACATATCATGGTACCCCTCATGTGCCAGACTTTTTGATCCACTGTACAGCATCATCATTATCATCATCATCATTAGTCCAACCATCACCACCATAAATTATCATCGCAAAAACATTATCATCATCAGTTCACCTTTTGTTATTTTTTATTAAAACTAAAGACATCTCATCACAGACGTCTCTGTCACCTTCATAATCACCATTATTACCGTCTTAATTATCCTCCACCTTATCCTCATCCTCATCATTATCATTATAGCTACTAACCCCCACCCCCGTAGCTACTGTAGACGAAATCCATAATTATACTGCATCACTACAATCAACAAAAGAGGTAGGAGGCTACATGACGTAAGGTGAAGCAGCCTTGGACGCTACTACACGTGTACTGAGTTCAAACCTTCACCCTTGTTCTCGTCCCCTCCTTTTGTTTATTTTGTTTTTTCACTCTGTCATGGCCTTTCATTCTTATTTCCCGTCTCATTTTTTAGTCGTCTTTTTTGTCAGCTTATTATTCATTCTTTCCATCAGGATTACATTCTCCTTTTCTGTCCCTATTATTATTATTCTTTCTTTCCTATTATTGCATACGATTAATGTGATAGTTTGCGACACGGACTCAACCTAGTGTCAGTGGCAGAATTTAAACCATATGGATGATACTCCCCGCGATAACCGCTTTCCACCACAGTTCATAAGTACCACCTTAGTTATTGCTGTATTTATTGATGGCCAGTAATATTTTAGCAGGTAAATGTTAGCCCATAAACTAACAGACATCTCCCTCACCACCACCACCACCACCACCACCATCATTATCATCGTTCGTTATTCTAGATCAAATCAATAAATATATTGCATCATTATAAGGTACACGAGAGGTAGGAGGCGAGGTGAAGTAAGGTGGAGCGGCCTGGCACTCTGCTACAGGTGTCCAGAGTTCCACCCTCTTGCTGTTTAATCTCCCTTTTTTTCTTCATTCCCCTCTCTGTAAAACAAATAACTCAGAGTCAAATGGCCACCCCTTATGGGATTATGGCGTCTGTCAATAGATAGATAGATAGACATTTTCTTTTTTCTTTCTCTTTCCTTTCTTTCATCCATAATGCTGTTGTTTCTTATTCTCATTTATTATCATTATCTGTTTTATTTCTACAGTTCTTCACTGTTTTCTCTCGTAGCTACTTTTATTCTTGTGTTTCTCTGCCAGTTTTTTTTGTTTTTTTACGTTTCATTTCTTTCCTGTTATTACTTCCCTTTGCGACTCTCTCTCTCTCTCTCTCTCTCTCTCTCTCTCTCTCTCTCTCTCTCTCTCTCTCTCTCTCTCTCTCTCTCCATTCTTTTTTATACCTTTCGTATCTTTTCACTCTTTCCTTCTCTTTTAGATTTTTCGTTTCTCTTTTTTTTCCTTTCAGTTTTTCATTTTCGTTCCTTTCTTTGTCACTTTTCCGAACGTTATTATCGCAAGAAAAATATACAAGTAGGAGCCAAGGTGAAGTAAGGTGGAGCCAAGGTGAAGTAAAGTGGAGCCAAGGTGAAGTAAGGTGGAGCCAAGGTGAAGTAAAGTGGAGCCAAGGTGAAGTAAGGTGGAGCCAAGGTGAAGTAAGGTGGAGCCAAGCTGAAGTAAAGTGGAGCCAAGGTGAAGTAAGGTGGAGCCAAGGTGAAGTAAGGTGGAGCCAAGGTGAAGTAAGGTGGAGCCAAGGTGAAGTAAAGTGGAGCCAAGGTGAAGTGAGCCAAGTTGAAGTAAAGTGGAGCCAAGGTGAAGTAAGGTGGGGCCAAGCTGAAGTAAAGTGGAGCCAAGGTGAAGTGAGCCAAGTTGAAATAAAGTGGAGCCAAGGTGAAGTAAGGTGGGGCCAAGCTGAAGTAAAGTGGAGCCAAGGTGAAGTAAGGTGGGGCCAAGGTGAAGTAAGATGGAGCCAAGGTGAAGTAAGGTGGAGCCAAGCTGAAGTAAAGTGGAGCCAAGGTGAAGTGAGCCAAGTTGAAGTAAAGTGGAGCCAAGGTGAAGTAAGGTGGAGCCAAGCTGAAGTAAGGTGGAGCCAAGCTGAAGTAAGGTGGAGCCAAGGTGAAGTAAGGTGGAGCCAAGCTGAAGTAAGGTGGAGCCAAGATGAAGTAAGGTGGAGCCAAGGTGAAGTAAGGTGGAGCCAAGGGGAAGTAAGGTGGAGCCAAGGGGAAGTAAGGTGGAGCCAAGGGGAAGTAAGGTGGAGGAGCCAAGGTGAAGTAAGGTGGAGCCAAGGTGAAGTAAGGTGGAGCCAAGGTGAAGTAAGGTGGAGCCAAGGTGAAGTAAGGTGGAGCCAAGGTGAAGTAAGGTGGAGCCAAGGTGAAGTAAGGTGGAGCCAAGATGAAGTAAGGTGGAGCCAAGATGAAGTAAGGTGGAGCCAAGGTGAAGTAAGGTGGAGCCAAGGGGAAGTAAGGTGGAGCCAAGGTGAAGTAAAGTGGAGCCAAGGTGAAGTGAGCCAAGTTGAAGTAAAGTGGAGCCAAGGTGAAGTAAGGTGGGGCCAAGCTGAAGTAAAGTGGAGCCAAGGTGAAGTGAGCCAAGTTGAAATAAAGTGGAGCCAAGGTGAAGTAAGGTGGGGCCAAGCTGAAGTAAAGTGGAGCCAAGGTGAAGTAAGGTGGGGCCAAGGTGAAGTAAGATGGAGCCAAGGTGAAGTAAGGTGGAGCCAAGCTGAAGTAAAGTGGAGCCAAGGTGAAGTGAGCCAAGTTGAAGTAAAGTGGAGCCAAGGTGAAGTAAGGTGGAGCCAAGCTGAAGTAAGGTGGAGCCAAGCTGAAGTAAGGTGGAGCCAAGCTGAAGTAAGGTGGAGCCAAGCTGAAGTAAGGTGGAGCCAAGATGAAGTAAGGTGGAGCCAAGGTGAAGTAAGGTGGAGCCAAGGTGAAGTAAGGTGGAGCCAAGGGGAAGTAAGGTGGAGCCAAGGGGAAGTAAGGTGGAGGAGCCAAGGTGAAGTAAGGTGGAGCCAAGCTGAAGTAAGGTGGAGCCAAGCTGAAGTAAGGTGGAGCCAAGCTGAAGTAAGGTGGAGCCAAGGTGAAGTAAGGTGGAGCCAAGGTGAAGTAAGGTGGAGCCAAGATGAAGTAAGGTGGAGCCAAGGTGAAGTAAGGTGGAGCCAAGGGGAAGTAAGGTGGAGCCAAGGGGAAGTAAGGTGGAGCCAAGGGGAAGTAAGGTGGAGCCAACATGAAGTAAGGTGGAGCTAAAAGAAGTAAGGTGGAGCCAAGGTGAAGCAAGGTGGAGCCACGGTGAAGTAAGGTGGAGCCAAGATGAAGTAAGGTGGAGCCAAGGTGAAGTAATGTGGAGCCAAGATGAAGTAAGGTGGAGCCAAGGTGAAGTAAGGTGGAGCCAAGATGAATTCAGGTGGAGCCAAGGTGAAGTAAGGTGGAGCCAAGATGATGTAAGGTGAAGCTAAGGTGGAGCCAAGGTGTAGTCAGGTGGAGCCAAGGTGAAGTCAGGTGGGGCCAAGATGAAGTCAGGTGGAGCCAAGGTGAAGTCAGGTGGAGCCAAGGTGAAGTCAGGTGGAGCCAAGGTGAAGTCAGGTGGAGCCTAGGTGCAGTAAGGTGGAGCCAAGGTGAAGTCAGGTGGAGCCAAGGTGAAGTAAGGTGGAGCCAAGGTGAAGTCAGGTGGAGCCTAGGTGCAGTAAGGTGGAGCCAAGGTGAAGTCAGGTGGAGCCAAGGTGAAGTCAGGTGAAGCCAAGGTGAAGTCAGGTGGAGCCAAGGTGCAGTAAGGTGAAGCCAAGGTGAAGTCAGGTGGAGCCAAGGTGGAGTCAGGTGGAGCCAAGGTGGAGTCAGGTGGAGCCAAGGTGAAGTCAGGTGGAGCCAAGGTGCAGTAAGGTGGAGCCAAGGTGAAGTCAGGTGGAGCCAAGGTGAAGTAAGGTGGAGCCAAGGTGAAGTCAGGTGGAGCCTAGGTGCAGTAAGGTGGAGCCAAGGTGAAGTCAGGTGGAGCCTAGGTGCAGTAAGGTGGAGCCAAGGTGTAGTCAGGTGGAGCGGCCCCAGATTCTACAAGAGCTGTCTTGAGTTCCACACTTAGTATGTGCCTCACTTTTCTCTTTCTCATTAGTTCTTGTTCTTGTTTTCCTTTCCCGTTTTCTTTTTGTCTTATTTTCTTCCTTTGTTTCTCGTTGTCCTTGCGTTCTCTCTCCCGATCCCTTTTCTTTCTTTCATAATTTAAAATCCTTTCTCTTTTCTCTCTTCTCTTTCTTTTCCCATTTCTTATAATACTATCTCTTTTCTGTCTCCCCTTTTGTAATCCTATTCTCATTCTCGTTTTTCTGGTTTTCTATTTTTTCGTTTCCAGTTTTTATCGTCCATCATTTTGCTTTGCCTTCCCCCCCCCCCCACTTTCTTGCATTTTCTTTCTTCCTCAGTTTCTCTTCATTATGGGTATATGGCGAAAGCTTTGCCATTGCACTTGACATCTCAAAGGCTTTCGATCGAATCTGTCATAAATCTTTAATTTCCAAAGTGCCCTCCTACGGTTTCTATCCTTCTACCTGTGCCTTCATCGCTAGCTTCCTTTCTGGTCGTTCTATAGCCGCTGTTGTAGACGGCCATCGTTCTTCTCCTAGATCTATCAACAGTGGTGTTCCTCAGGGCTCTGTCCTATCACCAACTCTCTTCCTTTTATTCATCAGTGACCTTCTAAGCTGTACATCTAACCCTATTCACTCATATGCTGATGACTCCACCCTTCACCTTTCCATTCGGTTCCCGCAACGCCCATCTCAACAGTTACTTCAACAAACAAGGGATGAGGCTATGGCACACCTAATGTCTGACATGGCTCGTATCTCTGACTGGGGTAAAAATAATATGGTTGTTTTTAATGCATCTAAGCCTCAGTTCTTAAACCTATCAACCCGACAAAATCTTCCACAGGTATACCCATTAATGTTTAATAATATTCAGCTTAATCCTGCATCATCCTTGAACATGCTTGGGGTTTCATTTTCTTGGGACTTATCTTGGAAAGATCATATTACATCTCTTGTAAAATCTGCTTCCAAGAGATTGGATATGCTAAGCCGACTCCGCTCTTTCTTTACCCCTGCACAATTGTTGACTCTATACAGGGGTTTTATCCACCCCTGTGTGGAGTACAACTCTCATGTGTGGGGAGGCTCCCCACATACAGCTCTTCTCAATAGGGTGGAGTCAAAGGCTTTTCGTCTCATTAACTCTCCTCCTCTTACTGACTCCCTTCAACCTCTGTCTCTTCGCCGCACTGTTGCATCTTTATCTCTTTTCTATCGCTACTTTAATGGTCACTGCTCCTCTGAACTGTCTGCTTGCATTCCTCCACCTCTATGACGGGCACATAGCACCTGTCTGGCAGCAAACTCTCATCCCTTTTCTGTCCAACTCTCTAATGCAAGAGTTAACCGTTACTCCCAGTCTTTCATTTATGCAACAGGTCAACTCTGGAACTGTCTCCCTCTGTCTGTATTTCCTGCTGCCTATGATCTCCAGTCTTTCAAACGCAGTGTGTCCAGGCATCTCAAAATGATCGAATCTTGAATTTGGCTCTCTATTGTATTTTGTTTTTCTCTTGGAGGGAACTGTTATTGCGGGCTCATGGCCTTTGGTTCCTTCTTCCTCGCATAAAAAAATAATAATAATAATAATATCACTACAACACAAGTCACAAGAAAAGTGGGAGGCCAAGTTTAATAAAAAAAATTTCGTCAGTTTTTGCTCAATCGCCAGACCCATTATCATCATGATCATCATCATCATCATAATCATCATCATCAACAACATCGTCAACATTATCATCATTATTAAGTATGCATTGTTCATTATTCTCATAATTGTTCAGCTACATCACCACCATCACTTTTGTCACCATTATCATCATCATCTTCATCATCATCATCATCAACAACATCATCATCATCATTATCATCATCATCATCAACATCATCATCATCATCATCAACATCATCATCATCATCATCATCATCATCATCAAGTATGCAATGTTCATTATTCTTATCATCGTTAAGTTACATCACCGTCACCATCATCCATCTCGTCACCATCACTATTATCCATTCAGTTATTCTTCTCAAAGCTCACTATCATCATCATGATAACCGAAGTCGTCATCATCATCATTATCATTACTGTTGGCTATATTACAATGTAGGTCAAACCCACAACTACATTACAGCATCACAAACTACGCGAGGTAGGAGGTGAGGTGAAGTCAAGTGCTGGGACTCTACTACATATATAGAGTTCAGTCTTTCACTCACTGCGGACACCCTCCTTTTCTTTATTTCTCTCTCATTTTCTGTATTCTATTTCACCTTTTCATTATGTCCCCTTTTCTTTTTTGTTCTTCATTTGCTTCCTTTTTCATTCTATACTATTTACTTTTTCATTTTCTCTCTCCTTTTTGCATATGTATTTCCTTTTTTTTTTTTTTTTTTCGTTTCCTGTATTTTCCTTGACGTCCCTTTCTCCTCTCTTATCTCATACTTCCTTCTCTTCCTTCTCTCTCCTCTCCTCTTCCCTTCTGTTTACTTCCCCCATCAAGTCACGGCATCACAAGCTACAAGGCAGGTAGGAGTCGAATGAAGTAAAGTGGAGCGACCTGGGACTCTTACTACATGTGTACAGAGTTAACACCTTTACTATTTATGCTTCAGTTTTCTTCTTTCTCTTTACTTTCTTTCCTTCTCCATTATCTCATATTTTGTTTTACTGTAGTCTATTTCCTCTTTTTCTTTCTCAGTTTCTTTAATGCATTCCTCCTCGCTCCTTCCTTACATTTTCTTTCTTCTGTCTCAAATTATTTCTCCTTTCTTTGGTTTTCTGTTTCTTTTTATTCCCTCTGCCCCCAACTTTTTCCCTTACCTCGTTTGGTTTCGCCTTCGTCTTCTTTCTCTCTCCTTTCTTCAGTATATTACAGAATCAAACTAAAAGAGAAGTAGGAGCCAAGGCGAAGTAAGGTGGAGCGATCTGAGATTCTAACAAAGGTGTCTCGAGTTCCATCCTTAACTTCAGGCCATGGCTCCATTTTATGTTTATTTTTCAAATCCGTTAACTTTGTCTCTCTCTCTTTCTCATATATTTACCGTTGATCCTCCTTTTGTTTCTTTTCCTTCTGTCGTCGTGTTGCAGTGTGTCTCTTTCCTATTTTCTTCCATTCTCCTATCTATATTGTTTATATCTTTCCCCATTTGTTTTCCCCTTTTACTCATTCTTCGTCTCTATTCTCATTAGTTCTGTGCTTGTTTGTTTGTTTGTTTGTTTTTTATCTTTGCCTGTCTTTTCGATTTTTTTCTTTCCCACATTCTTTTTCTCATTTTCCTTCTTTTTCATCTCCTTCCTGCTTTCTTGCTCGCATATATTACTGTGTCAGCAGGTAGCAGAGATGTAGGATTGTACTGGACACTGGATCCAGAAAGTATCGGTGCACACTTGGTGCCAAACACTTTGACACCACGGACGTTGGCTGTTGGAAAATGCTGGATGATTTTTGTCCACGTTGGTAAACCTGCTTGCTTAAGGATGCCATATATCGCTTGCTTGTGACGTTTTCATGTCGATGTTGTTATTGTATGCATATTCAGATGATAACAGATCAATGGTCTTGCAACTTTACAGCTTGTATTGATCATTTCGCATATCATCGTACCCCTCATGTGCCAGACTTTTTTGATCGACTGTACAGCATCATCATCATCATCATCATCATCATCATCACAATAATTACCGTTACCACCATCACCACCATTACCAGCATCACAACCACTACCCTCATCATAATACTACCACCACCGCCACCAGCGTCACCACCACCACTAACATCTTATCATCATTAGAACAGTTGTGATTATTTTGATGAAAACTAAGACATCTCCATCATCATCACCACCACAACCATCACCATCATCATCATTAGCTACTTTAGACCAAATCCATAACTATTTTGCATCAAGAGAGGTAGAAGGCGAGATGAAGTAATGTGGAGCGGCCTGGGACTCTACTACAGGTGTGTGGAGTTCAAACGTTAATCGTTATTTAGTCTTACAGAGAAGTAGGAGCCAAGGTGAAGTAAGGTGGAGCGGCCTGAAATACTAACAAAAGTGTCTGGAATTCGTCCTTCAGGTCTCAACTCCTCCTTTTTATATTCCTTCCTCATTTCGATGTTTCTCCATTAGTCTTATTTTGTTTCTTCTTCCCCTTTTGTCCATTCCTCTACTGATCTACCTTTCTGTCCCGATCTTCCCTTTCACTCCTGTTCTTACTTTCTCATTTCCTTTTACCTTTTTCCCCCAGTTATTTTTCCGTTCATTATTTTTCCTTTCTTCTTCCATTATCGTTAATTTTTTCCTTTCTATCTCCTTGAACTATGATACATTTTTAGAGTTCCACCCAGTTTCTCTCTCTCTCTCTCTCTCTCTCTCTCTCTCTCTCTCTCTCTCTCTCTCTCTCTCTCTCTCTCTCTCTCTCTCTCTCTCTCTCTCCTTTTCTGTGGTATATTTCTTGTTCTACCTTTTTTCATTATTTTTTTCTTCTTGCTTCCCCCTTTCCTTATTTCTTTCACCCAGTATATTTTCTTTGTCTTTTGTCTTTTTTTATTTCTCATCCTGTATTTGTATCTTTCTCCTGTTTTCATGCTACATTTGTTTTTTTTTCTCTCTCTCTCTTTTTCTTGACTCTTCCTTTTTCCCTGTTATTCTTTCCTTAGTAATTAGAGAATCACAAGCAACAAGAAAGGTAGGAGACAAGGTGAAATAAAGTGGAGCGGCCTGGGACTCTACTACACGTGTATAGAGTTCAATCCTTAACTCACTCCTCTACCAGCGTCTCCTTCTCTTTATTTCTCTCTCATTTTCTGTATTCTTTTTCAACTTTTCTTTGTCTCCTCTTTTATTTTTTGTTCTTCATTTACTTATTTTTCATTCTACACTATTTTCTATTTCCTTTTCTCTCTCCTTTTTATGTGCATTTATTTTTTCGTTTCCTATATTATCCTCTGGTTCCTTTCTCCTCTCTTATGCCTTACTTTCGCCTTCTCCTTTTCACTCCTCTTCTCTTCTGTTTACTTCCTCCATCAAATCACGGCATCACAAGCTACAAGGCAGGTAGGAGTCGAGATGAAGTAAAGTGGAGCGACCTGGGACTCTTACTACAGGTGTACCGAGTTAACACCTTTACTATTTATGCTTCAGTTTTCTTCTTTCTCTCTTTACTTTCTTTCCTTCTGCTTCATTTCATGGGGTATTTTCTTTACTCTCTTTCCTTCTCCATTTATTTCATGTTTTGTTTTATTGCAGTCTTTTTCCTCTTTTTCTTTCTCAATTTCCTTAATGTCTTCCCCTCGCCTCATATCTTCTTTCTCCTATCCCATATCTTCTTCTCTCTCTTTTTTTCTCTCTCTTCTTTTTCTTCCTTTGCCTCTTCCTTTTTTCCTTTATCTTGTTTTGTTTCTCCCTTCTTTCTTCACTGTATTACACAAACAAACTACAAGAGAAGCAGGAGCCAAGGTGAGGTAAGGTGGAGCGGCCTGAGATTCTAACAAAGGTGTCTCGAGTTCCACAGGCATCTCTGTAGTTCCTTTTTATGTTTACAAGCATTTCTCAGATCCCTTTCCTTTCTCTCTCTTTCTTCCATGATCTGTGCCCCGGTATTCTTGTTTTGTTTCTTACATTTCCTTCGTCCTTCTGCCTTATCTTTTCTTCTTGCTTTCTCCATTCTTATTTTTTCCTTTCTCCTTTTTATCTTCTTAGCTTCTTTCTTATTCATTTTCTCCCTTCCCCCATTCCTCGTCATTTTGTTTCTTAATTATTTTCATTTTTTACTTCATTGCATCTTTTTTTTTTCACATTATTTTCGTCTTTTTTCCCTTCATTTTCACATGCTTCCTGCTTTCTTGCTCGCTTATATTACCGTGTCAGCAGGTAGCAGAGAGGCAGGAGGGTAGTTGAAGGGGTGTATTTATCCTCACTACTAACCTACTGTACACTGGATCCAGAAAGTATCGGTGCACACTTGGCGCCAAACACTTTGACACCACGGACGTTGGCTGTTGGAAAATGCTGGATGATTTTTGCCCACGTTGGTAAACCTGCTTACATAAGGATGCCATATATCGCTTGCTTGTGACGTTTTCATGTCGGTGTTGTTATTGTATGCATATTCAGATGATAACAGATCAATGGTCTTGCAACTTTACAGCTTGTATTGATCATTTCACATATCATCGTACCCCTCATGTGCCAGACTTTTTTGATCGACTGTACATCATCATCATCATCATCATCATCATCATCATCATCATCATCAGAACCCTTACCACTACCGCCATCACCACCACTACTATCATAAAACTATCACCACCACCACCATCATCATTATTAAGATAGTTTTATTATATTTATGAAAACTTTGACATCTCCATCATGAATACCGTCATCATCATCATCATCATCATTTTCATCATCATTATATACTTCAGACCAAATCCATCACTAAATGCATCTCTATAATCTACAAGAGAGGCAGGAGGCGAGATGAAGTAAGGTGGAGCGGTTTGGGACTCTACTACAAGTGTATCGATTTCAAACCTTCACCCTGATTTGCGTGCTTTCTTTTTCTTCATGTTATTATTTCCTTCTCTATTGATTTTGCTTTTTCATTTTGTCTCATTTGTTGGTCTTCTTTTTTCGTCAGTTTTTCATTAATTATTTCCTTCATGCTTCCATTCTTTTTGTTTGTTTCCTTTCTTTCTTTCATGCTTTCCTTTTATTGCATACAATTAATTAGGGTGAAGTAAGGTGCAGCGGCCTGGCACTCTGCTACAGGTGTCCAGAGGTCAAACCTTCACCCTAATGTCAAACTTACTCCCTTTTTTTCTTCTTCTTGTCCTTCAGCCATCTTTTGAGTTTTCTTTATCTTTCTTTTCTCAATTTTCATTTTCATTTTCTAGTTTTTTCTCTTTCCTTCTTTCTCTTTTCTTTTTTTACATGACAAGTACCAGGAGAGGTAGGAGGAGTGTTGAAGACAGGTTGTCAGCATCATTGGTGTCATAAGTCATCATCATCATCATCATCATCATCATCATTATCATCACTGGGAGCACCATAATCAGCCACACAGACTTAGATATCACAAGCTACAAGAGAGGTAGGAGACAAGATGAAGGAAGGTGGAGCGGCCTGAGATTCTAACAAAGGTGTCTCGAGTTCCACTAATCCTACCTTCTCTCCTTTTTTGTTGTTGTTGTTGTTGTTTACGAGTATTTCTCGAATAACGTCATTATTAACACTAGTAACTTACAGAACCATCACCATCATCATCATCATCATCATCATCATCATCATCATCATCACTGGCAGCACCATAATCAGCCACACAGACTTAGGTACTATAATACAGCATCACAAGCTACAAGAGAGGTAGGAGACAAGATGAAGGAAGGTGGAGCGGCCTGGGACTCTACTACAGGTGTGCTGCGTTAACACCTTTACCATTTTTTTTGTATGTGTGCGAGGAAGAAGGAACCAAAGGCCAGGAGCCCGCATTTACAGTTCCCTCCAAGAAAAAAACAAAAACAGTACAAAAGAGAGCCAAATTCAAGATCCGTTCATTACGAGATGGCCTGGACACACTACGTTTGAAAGACTGGAGATCATAGGAAGTAGGAAATACAGACAGAGGGAGACAGTTCCAGAGTTGACCTGTTGCATAAATGAAGGACTGGGAGTAACGGTTAACTCTTGCATTAGAGAGCTGGACAGAAAAGGGATGAGAGTTTGTTGCTAGACGGGTGCTACGCACCCGTCGTAGAGGTGGAGGGATGCAAGCAGACAGTTCATAGGAGCAATGACCATTGAAGTAGCAATAGAAAAGAGATAAAGATGCAACAGTGCGGCGGAAAGACAGAGGTTGAAGGGAGGCAGTAAGAGGAGCAGAGTTAATGAGACGAAAAGCCTTTGACTCCACCCTATTAAGAAGAGCTGTATGTGGGGAGCCTCCCCACACATGAGAGTTGTACTCCATACAGGGGCGAATAAATCCCGTGTGTAAAGTCAACAACTGTGCAGGGGTAAAGAAGGTACGGAGCCGGCTGAGCACACCTAATCTCTTGGAAGCAGATTTTACCAGCGATGTGATATGATCTTTCCAAGATAAATCCCGAGTGAATGAAACCTCAAGCATGTTCAAGGATGATGCAGGATTGAGCTGGATATTATTAAACTTCAGTGGGTACTCTTTATCACTTTCTTTCCTTCCTTCATCTTTAGTTCACTTTTTTTTTTTCTCTCTCTCTCTCTCCCTTTTCGTTGTCTTCGCCCTTCTTGTTCCATTTCTCTGTCTCACATCGCACTGCATTACAGCAATAAAGCAACAAAAGAAGTACCAGCCAAGGTGAAGTAAGCTGGAGCCGCCTGAGGTTCTTGCAAAGGTGTCTCGAGTTCCACCTGTTAGAGCTTCTTTTCTTCCTTATTATTTCCTTTTCTTCCTCTTTTCATTTCTTGTTGATTTGTTTCTTGGTCTCCCCTCGTACTTATCTGTTTCTCTTCTTTTTTGTGTGTTTTTTTCCTCTATTACCTATATTCCTTCTCCGTTATATCGTTTTCATTCTCTTATTTTTTTTTAATCCTTTCCATATCCCATTTTCTTCCATTATTTTCTGTTTTACGTGTCATTTTTCTTTTCTTATTATTTTTCATATCAGTCACCTTGTTTTTCCTTGTCTTTCCTCCTCCATTGTTTCTATAACATAATTTATTACATCTACACAAGCTACAGAAGCAGTAGGAGATGAAGCATGGATGTTTATTATTATAGTAGTAACCTATTGGACATTACCATTATTAACATATCATAATCATCATCATGATCATCATTTTTTAGGCAATTATCATTACTTTTATCCAGATTAACTTACATCATCATCATCATCATCGTCATCATCATCATCATCATCATCATCATCATCATCATCATCATCATCATCATCATCATCATCATCACCACCACCACCACCACCACCACCACCACCACCACCACCACCACCACCACCACCACCACCACCACCACCACTAGTATCAACATTTTCATCATCATTATCATTTTTGAGGCAGTTATCGTTACTTGTATCCAAACTAACTTCCATCGCCATCATCATCATCATCATCATCATCAACATCACCACAACATTCACCACCATCACTACCACTACCATTTGGTACATCAGATCAAACCCACAACTACATTTCAGCATCACAAGTTACAGGAGAGGTAGGAGGGTAGATGAAGTAAGGTAGAGCGGCCTGGGACTCTACTACAGGTGTACAGAGTTAACACCTTTACCATTTACAACTTTTTTTTTTTCTGACATTTCTATCTCTCCTGTGCTCATATTTCACGTTGTAGTGCTGTCGTTTTTCCATTTCACGTTTTTTCCTAATTTCATTTCTTTCATGTTTTATTAGTTCGTTCAGACTTTCTTTTTTTTTCTTTTTCTGTTTTTCTCTCTTTCTGCAGGTTTTCTTTTCTCTTTTTCCTTTCTTTGTTCACTACATTACAGCAGTAAAACAACACGAGAAATAGCAGCCAAACTGAAGTGAGGTGGAGCGGCCTTAGATACGAAGTACTAACAAAGGTGTCTCAAGTTCGTCCCTGACTGATGAGTAGGCTCCTTTTTAGTTCTTTCAGAATTATCGTCTCTCTCTCTCTCTCTCTCTCTCTCTCTCTCTCTCTCTCTCTCTCTCTCTCTCTCTCTCTCTCTCTCTCTCGTGCACCCTTGTTTTGTTTAATGTTCTCCCTTCGTGCTTTCTTGTTTCTTTTCTTCTCTATTAATCATTTTTAATTCTTTCTTGTCTCTTCTTTCTTTTCCCTTTTCTTTTTACTTTCTTGTATCTGTAACTCATTCTGTGTATTTTTTTTTTTTCTATATTTTCATTTGTTTGTCGACATTTCATCATTTCCTGTTCCATCGTACCACCTATTTTCTAACCTTTTTTTTCCATTATTTCTTTCTCTTCCGCTTTATTTCTCCTATATTACAACATGGCGAGTTACAAGACAGATGGGACGGGAGATGAAGTAGGTCTTTTTCATCATTGGTAAACTATTGTACGTCACCAATGTCAGGACTCCATATTATAATAATACAACTCATAGATAGATAGATAGATAGATAGATAGAAGCACCAGCCAGGGTGTGAGAATAGGAAGTGTGTCAGCGAGAATCGACCAAAAGGAAATGGGTTCAGCAAAGACTTAATCAACAGTATGCCAGTGGGCACCGGAAGCACTTGTATTACACAGGAACGTAATTTACTAAGTCGTCGGACCCCTCTTGTTATTTCCTCTCTCCACGACCTTTCGATTCTATGGCCAGCCCCTTTCTGACTCTCTACTCCTTCCTGACTTCTCTAGGAGGGCTTTGTGTCACGTGTATAACCCATAGGTATGGGTTCCAGAAGCTTGTGTGTGTCTGTGTGTATGTAGCGCTTCCGGTGCCCACTGGCATACTGTTGATTAAGTCTTTGCCGAACTCATTTTCTTTTGGTCGATTCTCGCTGACACACTTCCTATTCTCACACCCTGGCTGGTGCTTCTATCTATCTATCTGTCTATCTATCTATGAGTTGTATTATTATAATATGGAGTCCTGACACCACCACCACAACAGCTACCACACTCATCACCATCATCATCATTACCGTCAACATCATTACCCATAGTTGCTTTTTTTCTAATTAAAAGTAAGCTACACCCATCATCATCACCACAACCATCATCATCACCAAACCATCCCTCATCATCCTTGGCACCGCAGCCATCATCACCACCACCGCGGCCCACATCATCATCATCATCATCATCACCGCCGCGGCCTACATCATCATTATCATCATAATAACACCACCGCGGCCATCATCATCATCATCATCATCATCATCATCACCATCATCATCACCGCCGCGGCCCACATCATCATCATCATCATCATCATCATCATCATGACCGCCGCGGTCCACATCATCATCATCATCATCATCATCATGACCGCCGCGGTCCACATCATCATCATCATCATAATATCACCACCGCGGCCATCATCATCATCATCATCATCATCATCATCATCACCACCACCACCACCACCACCACCACCACCACCACCACCACCACCACCACCACCACCACCAATACTACCAAGGGCATCATCATCATCATCTTCATTACAACCATCATCACCACCATAGCCATTATCGCCTTCATCACCACCGGGGCCATCATCATCATCATCAACATCATCATCATCACCCTCACCATCACCGCAGCCAACATCAGGATCATCAGCACCACCACCACAGTGCCCATCATCATCATCATCATCATCATTACCACCACCATCATCACCACCGTAGGCATTATCACCGTCATCATCACCACCGCGGCCAGCATCATCATCATTATCACCATCATCACCACCGCGGCCAACATCATCATAATCGTCATTATCACCATCATCACGACCGCAGCCAACATCATCATCATCATCATTATCACCATCATCACCACCGCGGCCAACATCATCATCATCATCATCATCATCATCATCATCATTATCACCATCATCACCACTGCAGCCAGCATCATCATCATCATCATCATTATCACCATCATCACCACCGTAGCCAACATCATCATCATGATTATCACCATCATCATCACCGAAGCCATCATCATTATCATCATCATCATCATCATAATCATCATCATCACTGTCACCATCATCACCACCTCAGCCATTATCACTATCATCACCACTTCACCCAACATCATCATCATCATCATCATTATCGCCAGCATCATCACCGCAGCCAACACTATCATCCTCATCATCATTATCACCACCACCACCGCAGCCAACATCATCATCATCATTATCACCATCATCATCACCTTAGCCTACATCATCATCATCATCATTATTATCACCATCACCACCACAGCCAACATCATCATCATCATTATCACCATCATCACCACCGCAGTCAACATCATCATCATCATCATTATCACCATCATCACCACCGCAGCCAACATCATCATCATCATCATCATCATCATTACCTTCATCACCACCGCAGCCAACATCATCATCATCATCATCATCATCACTATCACCATCATCACCACCGCAGTCATCATCATCATCATTACCAGCACCATTACCAGCTACATAGATCTAGACACTATATTACATCATCACAAACAGAGAGAGAGAGAGAGAGAGAGAGAGAGACGAGACAGGATAAAGAAGGTGTAGCGGTCATGGCCTCTACTACAGGTGTACCGAGTTAACACCTTTGCCACTGATACCTCATTAGCTTATTAAGTTATCAGCATCACAGCTCTCCTAAGTGACTAACACTATATGTCTCCATTTGTTTTTTTCTGATAATCTTTCCATTCTTTTTCCTTTATTCATTCCCCTTTCCTGAATATTCTTCCTCTCTCTGTCGTGTCTTCGTCTCTTCTGGCTCGTTTTTTATTTTGTTCTCCTGTCTCTCTTCCTTTCTTCATGTCATTGCCTCGTCTCTTTCTTCACGATACTGCAGTAGTAAACAGAAGTAGGAGCCAAGGTGAAGTAAGGTGGAGCGGCCTGAGATGCTAACAAAGGTGTCTTGAGTTTGACCCTCATTCTTGGACGCTGTTCCTTATATTTCTTTCTCATTTCTTTTTTCTGACTTATTCTTATTTTGCTTCTTCTTCTCATTTTGTCCCTTCGTTTACCGATCTACCTTTATGTCCTGATCTACACTTTTCACTTCTTTTGTTTTTTCATTTCCTTTTCCCGTTTTTCTTTCATTGTTTTTCCATTGTTCTTTTTTTCTTTGATTTTCCAATATCATTTCCCTTTTTTGTCTCCTCAGACTATGATAGGTTATTAGAGTGTCACCAAGTTCTCTCTCTCTCTCTCTCTCTCTCTCTCTCTCTCTCTCTCTCTCTCTCTCTCTCTCTCTCTCTCTCTCTCTCTCTCTCTCTCTCTCCTTTGCCTCTTTTCTGTAGTATATTTTTTGTTCTTCCTCCGTTTCCTTCTATTTTTTCTCATCCTCTATTTGTATCATTCTCCTGTTCCCTCATGCTCCATTTCTTTTTTCTCCTTTTCTTAACTCCTCCATTTTCCGTGTTATTCTTTCCTTAGTAATTATAGGATCAGAAGCTACAAGACAGGTAGGAGACAAGGTGAAGTAAGGTGGAGCGGCCTGGGACTCGACTACACGTGTATAGAGTTCAATCCTTCACTTGGACTGATCTTCGTCTTCTTTTCTCTATTTCTCTCATATTTTCTGTATTATTTTACACCTTTTTTTTGTCTGCCCCTTTTCCTCTTTGATCTTCAGTTTCTTCCTTTTTCATTCAACACTTTTTTTTCCATTTCTTTTTATGTGCCTTTTTTTTTTTTCTTTTTTCGTTTCCTATATTTTCCTCTGGCATCCTTTCTCTTCTCGTATGCCATATTTTGCCAATTTTCTTCTCACTCCTCTTCTCCTCTGTTTACGTCCTCCATCAAATCACGGCATCACAAGCTACAAGGCAGGTACGAGTAGGAGTCGAGATGAAGTAAAGTGGAGCGACCTGGGACTCTTACTACAGGTGTACCGAGTTAACACCTTCACTATTTATGCTTCAGGTTTCTTCTTTCTCTGTACTTTCTTTCCTTCTCCATTATCTCATATTTTGTTTTATTGCAGTCTATTTCCTCTTCTTCTTTCTCAGTTTCTTTAATGCTTTTCTCTTTCCATATATTTTCTTTCTTCTATCTCTTTTTTTTATTCTCCTTTCTCTGTTTTTCTGTTTCTTCTTTTTATTCCCTCTGTCCCTTACTTTTTTCCTTATCTCGTTTTGTTTCTCCTCCGTCTTGTTTCTCTCTCCTCTCGTTCTTCATTATATTACAGATACAAACTACAAGAGAAGTAGGAGCCAAGGTGAAGTAAGGTGGAGCGGCCAGAGATTCTAACATAGGTCTCTCTAGTTCCATCCACAACGTCATGACACGGCTCCTTTTTACGTTTATTTTTCATATCCGTTTCGTTTCTCTCTCACTCTCAGACATTTTCCGTTGATCCTTATTTTGTTTCTTTTTCTTCTTTCGTCGTGTTGGTGTGTCACTCTTTTCCTGCTTTGTATTTTTCTCCTTTCTGTCTTGTTTTTATCTTTCCCTATTCTTTGTCCCCTTTCTTCTATTCTCCTTCTCTGTGCTTATTAGTTCTGTCTTTGTTTATTGTTTTTCCATCTTTGTCTGTCTTTTCGATTTTCTTCTTTCTCACTTTCTTTTTCTCCCTCTCCTTCTTTTTCACCTCCTTCCTGCTTTCTTGCTCGCTTATATTACCGTGTCAGCAGGTAGCAGAGAGGCAGGAGGGTAGTTGAAGGGGTGTATTTATCCTCACTACTAACCTACTGTACACTGGATCCAGAAAGTATCGGTGCACACTTGGCGCCAAACACTTTGACACCACGGACGTTGGCTGTTGGAAAATGCTGGATGATTTTTGCCCACGTTGGTAAAAGTGCTTACATAAGGATGCCATACATCGCTTGCTTGTGACGTTTTCATGTCGGTGTTGTTATTGTATGCATATTCAGATGATAACAGATCAATGGTCTTGCAACTTTACAGCTTGTATTGATCATTTCACATATCATCGTACCCCTCATGTTCCAGACTTTTTTGATCCACTGTACTGCATCACCATCATTATCATCATCATCATCATCATCACAACAGTTACCGTTACCACCATCACCACCTCTACCCTTATCATAATACTACCACCATGTGCACCAAATTCACCACCACCACCATCATCATTATCATCATTAGAACGATTATGATGACCGCTCTCCACCACAGTTCATAAGTACCACCTTTGTTATTGCTGTATTTATTGATGGCCAGTAATATTTTAGCAGGTAAAGGTTAGCCCATAAACTAACTGACATCTGCCTAACCACCACCACCACCACCACCAAGATCACCACCACCACCACCACAACCACCACCACCATTATCATTATTAGTTACTCTAGATCAAATTCATAAATATATTGCATCATTATAAGGTACACGAGAGATAGGAGAAGAGGTGAAGTAAGGTGGAGCGGCCTGGCACTCTGCTACAGGTGTCCAGAATTCAAACCTTCATCGTATCTGTCAACTTTCTCCTTTTTTGCTTCTTCGTATCCTTCCTCCATCTTTTGAGTTTTCTTCATCTTTCTTTTTCTTCTTTGTTTGTCATTTTCTTCTCTAATCTGCTTTTCTTTTCTTCATTCTTCTTTCTTTGTTACGTAAAAAGTAACAAGAGAGATGGGAGGAGGGATGGAGGAAGGTTGTCATCATCACTACTGTCATAAGTCATCATCATCATCATTATCATGACCTCAGGACTGTCACCGTCATCATAATGCACATACATTTATCATTACCATCACCATCATCACCTCTACCACCACCACCACCACTACAGTCATCATTATCATCGTCACCGTTCATTCGTTTAACATTATTAATTTTACGAAAACTAACAGATATCACTATGATCATTACCACCAACACCATTATCGTTATCACTATCACCAGCAGCAGCATTAGTGACACAAGATCAATCTACATCTATATTACAGCATCACAAGCCACAAGAGAGGTAGGAGGCGAGGTGAAGTAAGGTGGAGCGGCCTGGCACTCTACGACAGGTGTACCCAGTTAACACCTTCACCCATACTTCGTAGAGCTTCGATTTAGCTATTACACTCTTTTTAGTCTTATTACTGTATTATACTATCTTTCTCATTGTCATTCACATTTCTTTCTCTTTTTCCTTTCAGTTTACATTTCTTTCTCTTTTTTCCTCTCAGTCAACTTTTCTTTTTCTTTTTCCTTTACGTCTCCTTCTCTTTCGTTTCTTCCTATCGCTTCTCTTTCTTCACTAAATTACAGCATTAAAGCAGCGATAAAATAAGGAAAAAAGGTGATGTAAGGTGGAGCAGACTTAGATTCTAACAAAGGTGTCTTAAGTTCGACCTAAAAATCTAAGTTGCATTTTCTTTTCTTTCTTATTTCCACTTCTTCTTTTCCTCTTTCTTTCCTTTTCCGATTCATCTGCCTTTGTGTCTTGTTCTTTCTTCCTTTCTCCTTTTCTTTCCTTGTGTTTGGTTTCGTTTTTAATCATATGTTCCTTTCAACTTTTTTCCTTTATTTCTTTCACATGTTTAATTTTACAATGTTTTATCCAGTTCCCTTTCATTATCTTTTAATTTCCTCATTCTGCTTTTTTTTTTTTTCACTTCCTCCCCACTGTCTTTATTTTTCTGTTTCTTTCTTTCTTTCATTAATTACAGCATCACGAGCTACAAGAAAGGTAGGGAGATGAAGTCAGGTTATCCTCTGTACAAACCTGCTTTGATAGCCAGTTATTTTTATAGTTTATTCATTTATTACATTGTCATATAATTGTTGTGTAATCAAATAATGGAGTCTGTATAATATGGTCTATTGTTTCAGGTAAGGAGTTGTGCAGTACCTGTCTGGTCTACCTGTGTGAGTACCAACTTTATCCAGTCGTTTGTTTATTGTCTCATTAAAAGCTTGCTTGGTTGGTTCACTTCATTTCTTCATGATATCACCGTAACTATTTTCATCATCATCATCATCATCATCATCATCATCATCATCATCATCATCATCATCATCATCATCATCATCATCATCATCATCATCATCATCATCATCATCACCATCATCATCATCATCATCATCATCATCATCATCATCATCATCATCATCATCATCATCATCATCATCATCATCATCATCATCATCATCATCATCATCATCATCATCATCATCATCATCATCATCATCATCATCATCATCATCATCATCATCATCATCATCACCATCATCATCATCATCATCATCATCATCATCACCATCATCATCATCATCATCATCATCATCACCATCATCATCATCACCATCATCATCATCATCATCATCATCATCATCATCATCATCATCATCATCACCATCATCATCATCATCATCATCATCACCATCATCATCATCATCATCATCATCATCATCATCATCATCATCACTATCATCACTATCAACACAATCACCAATAGCTACGTTAGATAGAAGCTACCACTTACGGCAGGGCTATTCAACTGGCGGCCCGCGGGCCAAATCAGGCCCAGGAGTCGTTTTTCATTGGTCCTTTGACAGACTCGGAAGAATGCAAATAAACAAATAAACAAACAAAACAGAAAATTTTGCATTTTTCTTTTTATTGATTTGCTTAGCGGAAAATGTAACAGCAAAATATATATGAGCTTTTCCTTTCGTTCTGTGTATAAGTGTTTAGACAGGAAAAAATGGAGCTAAAATAAATGTATGGCCCTTCTATCAATGTGAGTTTCAAAATCCGACCCTAATCCTAAAGTACTTGAATAGCCCTGACTTACAGCATCACAAGCTGGAAAAGAGGTAGGAGCCGAGCTGAGTAACGTCATTAGTAACACTAGTAACTTATAGAACCATCACCATCATCATCATCATCACTGGCAGCACCATAATCAGCCACACAGACTTAGGTACTATAATCCAGCATCACAAGCTACAAGAGAGGTTCGAGACAAGATGAAGGAAGGTGGAGCTGCATGCGATTCTACTACACCTGTATCGAGTAGTCCTTCCCTCCAATGTCTACCTCTAGTCTTCTTTTCTTTACTTTCCTCTTATGTTCTGTGTTCTTTTCCATCTTTTCCTATCGTTTGTACTGGTCAATTATTTGTCCTTTCTTTTTCCCTTTTAGTGTTATGTCTTTTTTCTTTCAGGTTCTTGCGTTTCCTATGTTTTCCTTAACATTCCTTTCTCCTGTCTTATCCTTTACTTTCGACTTTTCCTTCTCACTCCTCTTCTCGTCTGTTTACTTCCTTCATCAAATCACGGCATCACAAGCTACAAGGCAGGTTGGCGTCGAGATGAAGTAAAGTGGAGCGACCTGGGACTCTTACTACAGGTGTACCGAGTTAACACCTTGAGTAATTATGCTTCAGTTTTCTTTCTCACTTTACTTTCTTTCTTTCTTTCTGCTTCATTTCATAGTTTATTTTCTGTACTTTCTTTACTTCTCCATTTATTTCATCTTTTGTGTTATTGCAGTCTTTATCCTCTTTTTATTTCACATTTTCCTTAATCCCTTCCCTAGCCTCATATCTTCTCCTTTCCCATATCATTTTCTTCTATCTGTCTTTTTTCTTTTTTTACCTTTCCGTCTTCATTTTTTCTCTGTGTATTCTTTTAATTCTCCTTCCTTTTGTTTCTCTCTTTTTTCTTTCTTCGCTATATTACAGAAACAAACTACAAGAGAAGTAGGAGCCAAGGTGAAGTACGGTGGAGCGGCCTGAGTTTCTAACAAAGGTGTCTCGAGTTCCACCATCTCAACCACCCCTCCTTTTTATGTTTACGAGCATTTCTTGTATCATTTTCCTTTCTCTCTCTTTCTTCCATTTGCAGTTTATTCTTCTTTCGTTTCTTACCCTTCCTTCGTCCGTCTGCTTTGTCTTTCCTTCTTACTTTCTTAATTTTATTCCTATATTCTTTTTATCTTCCTTTTAGCGTCTTTCTTATTCATTTTCTCCCTTCCACCATTCCTTGTGGTTTTTTTAATTAATTTTGCCATTTTTTACGTCATTGCATTTCTTTCTTTTCACATTACTTTCGTCATTTTCCCATTCTTTTTCTCCTCCTCCTCCTTTTTCACTTGCTTCCTGCTTTCTTGTTCGACTCTGTTACCGTGTCAGCAGGTAGCAGAGATTCAGGAGGGTAGTTGAAGGGGTGTATTTATCCTCACTACTAACCTACTGTACACTGCATCCAGAAAGTATCGGTGCACACTTGGCGCCAAACACTTTGACACCACGGACGTTGGCTGTTGGAAAATGCTGGATGAATTTTGCCCACGTTGGTAAACCTGCTTACATAAGGATGCCATATATCGCTTGCTTGTGACGTTTTCATGTCGGTGTTGTTATTGTATGCATATTCAGATGATAACAGATCAATGGTCTTGCAACTTTACAGCTTGTATTGATCATTTCACATATCATCGTACCCCTCATGTGCCAGATTTTTTTGATCCACTGGACAGCATCATCATCATCGTCATCATCACAACAACACTTACCACAACCATCATCACCAGCACTACTGTCATAATCATATTACCACCACTAGCACCAATGCCACCACCACCACCACCACCACCACCACGATCATTATCATCATTAGAACAGTAGTGATTATTTTGATGAAAACTAAGACACTTCCATCATCATCACCACCAGAGCCATCATCATTAGCTACTTTAGACCAAGTCCATAATTATTTAGCATTACTATAATCTACAAGAGAGGTAGGAGGCGAGATAAAGTATGGTAATATGGAGCGGCCTGAGACTCTACTGCAGGTGCATGGAGTTCAAACCTTCAACATCATTTAGTCTGACGCTCGTTTTCTTTTACATTTTTCTATCTCCATAGTCATACTTTTTCTTAATTTTCTTTCTCTTTTTCTTGTGTTTTTCTTTCTTTCCTTCATTCATGCTTTCGCCCTTTTCTGTCTCTTTTCCTTATTTTCTTTCCTTTCTTTTTTTCCTATTATTTCATACGATTAATGTAATAGTTTGCCACACGGACTCAACCTAGTGTCAGTGGCGGAATTTAAACCATATGGATGATATAACCTGTGATTACCTCTGTCCACCACAGTTCATAAGTACCACCTTAGTTATTGCTGTATTTATTGATGGCCAGTAATATTTTAGCAGGTAAAGGTTAGCTCATAAACTACCGTAAGACATCTCCCTCACCACCACCACCACCAACACCACCACCACCAACACCACCACCACCAACACCACCACCACCACCATCATTATCATCATTCGTTATTCTAGATCAAATCCATAAATATAATGCATCATTATAAGGTACATGAGAGATAGGAGAAGAGGTGAAGTAAGGTAGAGCCGCCTGGCACTCTACAACAGGTGTACCCAGTTAACACCTTCACCCATACGTCGTAGGGCTTCGTTTTAGCTATTATACCCTTTTTTTGTGTTATTTCTTTATTGTACTCAGTTTTTCATGGTCATTCTCATTTTATTCGCCTTTTCTTTTCAGTCTTTTTTTTTTCTTTGTCATTTCTTTTTCTCTCTTTCTCTCTCTCTCTCTCTCTCTCTCTCTCTCTCTCTCTCTCTCTCTCTTTTTTTGTCATCCTTTCGCTCTTCTTTCATCACAGCAATAAAGCAACGATAAAATAAGGAGAAAACTGAAGTAAAGTGGAGCAGACTGAGATTCTAACAAAGGTGTCTTGAGTTCAACCTAAAAATCTAAGTTGCTTCCTTTTTTTTTCTTTCTTATTTCCTTTTCCTGTTTTCCTCTTTCTTTCCTTTTCTGATTCTTCTGCCTTTGTGTGTTCTGCTTTCTTCCCTTTTCCTAGTCTCTCCTCATATTTGGTTTCGTTTTTAACTGTCTGTTCCTTTCTACAGTACTTTATCCCTTTATTTTTGTCGCATGTTTTTTCCAGTTCCTTTTTATTTTCTTTTAATTTCCTCTTTGTTTTTCTTTTTACTTCCTTCCCACTGTATTTATTTTTCTGTTTCTTTCTTTCTTTAATTACAGCATCAGAAGCTACAAGAAAGGTAGGGAGATGAAGTCAGGTTATCCTCTGTACAAACCTGCTTTGATAGCCAGTTATTTTTATAGTTTATTCATTTATTACATTGTCATATAATTGTTGTGTAATCAAATAATGGAGTCTGTATAATATGGTCTATTGTTTCAGGTAAGGAGTTGTGCAGTACCTGTCTGGTCTACCTGTGTGAGTACCAACTTTATCCAGTCGTTTGTTTATTGTCTCATTAAAAGCTTGCTTGCTTGGTTCACTTCATTTCTTCATGATATCACCGTAACTATTTTCATCATCATCATCATCATCATCATCATCATCATCATCATCATCACCATCATCATCATCATCACCATCATCATCATCACCATCATCACCATCATCATCATCATCATCATCATCATCATCATCATCATCATCATCACCATCATCATCACCATCATCATCATCATCATCATCATCACCATCATCATCATCACCATCATCATCATCACCATCATCATCATCACCACCATCATCATCATCATCATCATCATCATCACCATCATCATCATCATCATCATCATCACCATCATCATCATCATCATCATCATCATCATCATCATCACCATCTTCATCATCATTATCACCATCACCATCTTCATCATCATTATCACCATCACCATCATCATCATCATCACCATCATCATCATCATCATCATCATCATCATCCCCATCATCATCATCATCATCATCATCATCCCCATCATCATCATCATCATCATCATCATCATCACTATCAACACAATCACCAATAGCTACGTTAGATAGAAGCTACCACTTACGGCAGGGCTATTCAACTGGCGGCCCGCGGGCCAAATCAGGCCCAGGAGTCGTTTTTCATTGGTCCTTTGACAGACTCGGAAGAATGCAAATAAACAAATAAACAAACAAAACAGAAAATTTTGCATTTTTCTTTTTATTGATTTGCTTAGCGGAAAATGTAAAAGCAAAATATATATGAGCTTTTCCTTTCGTTCTGTGTATAAGTGTTTAGACAGAGGAAAAAATGGAGCTAAAATAAATGTATGGCCCTTCTATCAATGTGAGTTTCAAAATCCGGCCCTAATCCTAAAGTACTTGAATAGCCCTGACTTACAGCATCACAAGCTGGAAAAGAGGTAGGAGCCGAGCTGAGTAACGTCATTATTAACACTGGTAACTTATACAACCATCATCATCATCATCATCAACATCATCATCATCATCATCATCATCATCATCATCATCATCATCATCATCATCACCATCATCACTGGCAGCACCATAATCAGCCACACAGACTTACGTACTATAATACAGCAGCACAAGCTACAAGAGAGGTAGGAGACAAGATGAAGGAAGGTGGTGCGGCCTGGGACTCTACTAAAGGTGTGCTGAGTTAACACCTTTACCAATTACAACCCATTGTCCTTCTTTATCAGTTTCTTTCTTTCCTTCACCTGTATGTTTGACATGGCTTGTATCTCTGACTAGGGTAAAAGTAATCTTGTTGTTTTTATTGCACCAAAGACTCAGTTCTTACACCTATCAACCCGAGAAAGTTTTCCGCTGGAGCACTCAGTAATGTTTTATAACATCCAGCTCAATCCTGGATCATCCTTCAACATGCTTGAGGTTTCATTCTCTCGAGATTTATCTTGGAAAGATATTACATCTTTTGTAAAATCTGCTTCCAAGAGATTAGGTGTGCTAAGCCGACTCTGTACCTTCTTTACCCCAACACAGTTGTTGACTTTATGCACAGGTTTTATTCGCCTCTGTGTAGAATACATCTGTTATGTGTGGGGAGGCTCCCCACATACAGCTCTTCTCAATGTGGTGGAGTCAAAGGCTTTTCGTCTCGTTAACCTTCCTCCTCGTACTGGCTCCCATCAACCTGTCTCATCGCCGCACTATTGCACCTTTGTCGCTTTTATATCGCAATTTAGTGGTCACTGCTCCTCTGAACTGTCTGCTTGCATCCCTCCACCTTTACGACGGGCGCGTAGCACCCGTCTAGCAACAAACTCTCATCCCTATTCTGTCCATCTTTCTAATACAAGAATTGACCGTTACTCCCAATCCTTCATTTATACAACAGGTCAACTCTGGAACTGTCTCCCTTTGTCTGTATTTCCTACTTCCTATGATCTTCAGTCTTTCAAACACTGTGTGTCTAGGCATCTCGAAATGAGCGGATCTTGAATTTGGCTCTCTTTCGTATTGTTTTTGTGTTTTTTCTTGGAAGGAACGGTTTGCGGGTCCTGGCCTTTGGTTCGTTTTTCCTTGCATAGAAAAAATTACTCTCCCATTCTCGTTTTGTCCTCTTTTTTTTTTTCTTCTTTTTTTCCCTTCTTTCCCCTTTCTTCCTTTCTTCGTATTTTCGTCTTCAACTTTCTCCCCCTCCCCCCCTCTCTCTCTCTCTCTCTCTCTCTCTCTCTTAGCCTTGACCCTCCTCGTTCCATTTCTCTGTCTCACATCTTTCTTCACTATGTTACGGCAGTAAAGCAACAGGAGAAGTAGGAGCCAAGGTGAAGTAAGGTGGAGCGGCCTGAGATACTTACAAAGGTGTCTGGTATTCGTCCCTCAATTTTCAACTCCTCCTTTTAATATTCCTTCCTCATTTCCATTTTTCTTCATTAGTCTTATTTTGTTTCTTCTTCCCCTTCTGTCCTGTCTTCTACTGATCAACCTTTCTGTCCCGATCTTCCCTCTCACTCCTTCTGTTCTCACTTTCTCATTTACTTGTACCTTTTTTCTCGTTCTTTTTCCGTTCATTATTTTTTTCTTCTTCTTCCATTATCGTTAATTTTCTTGTTTCCATCTCCTTGAACTATGATACATTTTTAGAGTTCCACCGTCTCTCTCTCTCTCTCTCTCTCTCTCTCTCTCTCTCTCTCTCTCTCTCTCTCTCTCTCTCTCTCTCTCTCTCTCTCTCTCGTATATTTCTTGTTCAACTTTTTTTATTTCTTTTTTTTCCTTCTTGCTTCTTCTTTTCCTTTTTCTTTCACCCAATTTTTTTTGGTCTATCTTTTTTTACTTCTCGTCCTGTATTTCTGTCTTCCTCCTTTTTTCATGCTACATTTGTTTCTCTCTCTCTCTCTCTCTCTCTCTCTCTCTCTCTCTCTCTCTCTCTCTTGCCTGTTCCTTTTCGCGTCTTATTCTTTCCTTAGTAATTATAGGATCACAAGCTACAAGAGCTGTAGGAGACAATGTGAAATCAAGTGGAGCGGCCAGTGACTCTACTACACATGAATAGAGTTCAATTTTTCACACAGTCCTCTACCAGCGTCTCTTTTTCTTTATTTCTCTTATTTTCTTTATTCTCTCTCACCATTTCTTTGTTTCCTCTTTTTATTCGTCATTTTCATTTTTTTTCATTGCACACTATTTTCTTTTTCCTTTTCTCTCTCCTTTTATGTGCATTTTCTTTTTCGTTTCCTATATTTTCCTCTGGATCCTTTCTCCTCTCGAATCCCACACTTTTGCCTTTTCCTTCTCACTCCTCTTCTCTTCTGTTTACTTCCTCCATCAAATCACGGCATCACAAGCTACAAGGCAGGTAGGAGTCGAGATGAAGTAAAGTGGAGCGACCTGGGACTCTTACTACAGGTGTACCGAGTTAACACCTTTACTATTTATGCTTCAGTTTTCTTCTTTCTCTCTTTACTTTCTTTCCTTCTGATTCATTTCATTGTTTATTTATTTATTTATTTATTTTACTTTCCTTCCTTCTCCTTTTATTTCATGTTTTGTTTTATTGCAGTCTTCATCCTCTTTTTCTTTCTCAGTTTCCGTAATGCCTTTCCCCCGTCTCATATCTTCTTTCTTCTTTCCCATATCTCTTTCTTTTCTCTGTCTTTTTTTTATATTTCTTCTTTTTTTCCTTTGCCTCTTCCTTTTGTCTCTTTATCTTGTTTCGATTCTCCTTCCCCTTGTTTCTCTCTCCTGTCTTTCTTCACTATATTACATAAACAAACAAGAAGAGAAGTAGGAGCCAAGGTGAAGTAAGGTGGAGCCGCCTGAGATTCTAACACAGGTGTCTCGAGTTCCACACCCTTGACCGACGCTCCTTTTTATGTTTACAAGATTTCTCAGATCCATTTCTTTGCTCTCTCTGTGTTACATTTTCTGTGTATTCTTTTGTTTCTTACTCTTCCTTCATCCTTCTTGCTTGTCTTTCCTTCTTACTTTTTTCTTTCTTAATTTTATTCATTTCTCCATTTTATCATCCTTTTAGCTTCATTCTTATTCATTTTCTCCCTTCCCCCATTCGTCGTCGTTTTGTTTATTAATTTTGTCATCTTTTACTTAATCGCATACCTTCCTTTTCACATTACTTTCATCTTTTTCCTCCTCTTTTTCACTTGCTTCCTGCTTTCTTGCTCGCTTATATTACCGTGTCAGCAGGTAGCAGAGAGGCAGGAGGGTAGTTGAAGGGGTGTATTTATCCTCACTACTAACCTACTGTACACTGGATCCAGAAAGTATCGGTGCACACTTGGCGCCAAACACTTTGACACCACGGACGTTGGCTGTTGGAAAATGCTGGATGATTTTTGCCCACGATGGTAAACCTGCTTACATAAGGATGCCATATATTGCTTGCTTGTGACGTTTTCATGTCGATGTTGTTATTGTATGCATATTCAGATGATAACAGATCAATGGTCTTGCAACTTTACAGCTTGTATTGATCATTTCGCATATCATCGTACCCCTCATGTGCCAGACTTTTTGATCCACTGTAGATCATCATCATCATCATCATCATCATCATTAGTCTCACCATCACCACCATAAATTATCATCGCAAAAACATTATCATCATCAGTTCACCTTTTGTTTTTTTTTTATTGAAACTAAAGACATCTCATCATAGACGTCTCTGTCACCTTCATAATCACCATTATTACCGTCTTAATTATCCTCCACCTTATCCTCATCCTCATCATTATCATTATAGCTACTAACCCCCACCCCCGTAGCTACTGTAGACGAAATCCATAATTATACTGCGTCACTACAATCAACAAAAGAGGTAGGAGGCTTCATGACGTAAGGTGGAGCAGCCTTGGACGCTACTACACGTGTACCGAGTTCAAACCTTCACCCTTGTTCTCGTCCCCTCCTTTTGTTTATTTTGTTTTTTCACTCTGTCATGGCCTTTCATTCTTATTTCCCGTCTCATTTTTTAGTCGTCTTTTTTGTCAGCTTATTATTTATTCTTTCCATCATGCTTACTTTCTCCTTTTCTGTCCCTATTATTATTATTCTTTCTTTCCTATTATTGCATACGATTAATGCGGAGCATGCAGAAGAGGTGTGTGGTGTGATACGTGTGGGTGGTGGTGTAAGAAAAGGAAGTGAATGGTGGTGCGAGGAAGTAAGTATGGCTGTGGCTGAGAAGAGACGTGCATATGAAGTGTGGCTGCAGAGGAAGGATATGTCATATGAGAGGTATAAGGAAAAGAGGAATAGGGCGAGAAGGGCTGTGCGTGATGCTAAAGTGGCAGCAGATGAGAGGTGGGGTAGGCGGCTGACAGGGAAATTTCAACGGAATAAGAAAATGTTTTGGAAGGAGGTGAAAAGGGTGCGAAAGGGAGAGTCTGGGAAGGAAGAACGAGTAAAAGCAGAGGATGGAAGGATGTTAATTGAAATGGATGCAGTAAGGAAGAGATGGGCAGAGTATTTTGAAAGATTGTTAAATGTAGAGGAGGAAAGGGTGGCTGAGATTGTGGCGGATGGAAGGGTGCAAGGAATAAATGTGTTGGGAGAGTTGAATGATTCTTTGATCACGAAGGAGGAAGTGGAGAAGGCAGTAAAGGAGATGAAAACAGGGAAAGCTGCAGGTATGGATGGGTGTTTTTTTTTTTGTGTGTGTGTGTGTGTGTGTGTCCGACTCTGGGCATAGGCTTCACAGCCTGTTATCAAGGCCCAGTAGTCCTCCTACATACCATACACCTCTACATGTCACCACTTCGGCGCTAACACCCACCGTCCATATTGAATACATGCTAGGGCTGTCTCATACAGGACTTGTGTATTGGTATTAGCGGGGGTATTTTTACGACATGTCGGCGGGTCTTCTGGAAGATGAGTAAAGCCTGATTTAATGAATGGCTGTGGAATGCCTGAAAGGTGGTGGAGTGACTATTGTTGACTGGTTAGTAAGATTGTTGAATGTGTACTTTGTGAAAGGTATGGTGCCAGTTGACTGGGCAAGTGCTTGTGTGGTCCCGTTGTATAAAGGCAAGGGTGATAAGTATGAATGTACTAGCTTTAGGGGTATAAGTCTGTTGAGTGTTGTAGGTATGGTGTATGGTAGAGTGTTAATTATGAGAGTTAGAGAGGGTACAGAGGGAGTGATTGGTGATGAGCAGTGTGGCTTTAGGAGAGGGAGGGGTTGCGTGGATCAGGTGTTTGCGGTGAGACAAGTGTGTGAAAAGTATTTAGCGAAAGGCAAGGATGTGTTTTGGGCATTTATGGATTTAGAGAAAGCGTATGATAGAATTGATAGGGAGACTTTGTGGACTGTTTTAAGATTGTATGGATTTGATGGTAGGTTACTAAAAGGGGTGAAAAGTTTTTATGTAAATAGTAGAGCGTGTGTAAGAGTGGGAAATGCTGTGAGTGATTGGTTTCCTGTGAGAGTGGGGCTGTGACAGGGATGTGTGATGTCGCCTTGGTTGTTTAATATTTACATGGATGGTGTTGTAAGGGAGGGAATGCAAGAGTTTTAGGTGGAGGTCTGAGTCTGGTGAATGTTGATGGTGGAGAGTGGAATCTGAAGCAGCTTCTGTTTGCAGATGATACTGCACTGGTGGCTGATTCAGAGGAGAGATTGAGACAATTGGTAGAGGAGTTTGGAAGGGTGTGTGAAAGGAGGAAATTGAAAGTAAATGAGAATAAGAGTAAAGTGATGAAGTGTACGAGGTTGGTAGATGGTAGGGGGATGAATATAGTTTTGAATGGCGAGTTGCTTGAGGAGGTAGAGTGTTTTAAATATCTAGGGTCACATGTTGCTGTGGATGGAAGAATAGATGCAGAAGTGAAGTTTAGAATAAATGAAGTAGGAAAGGTGCTGGGAGGAATGAAAAAAGTGTTTAGATGTCTTTCGCTTAGAATGGATGTAAAGAGAAGGCTGTATGAGGGTGTTGTGGTACCGACTTCATTATATGGGGCTGAAACATAGAATATGGGTGTAGCAGAGAGGAAAAGTTTGAATGTAATGGAGATGAGGTGTCTGAGGAGTATGTGTGGAGTGACGCGTATGGATCGGGTGCGGAATGATGAAGTGCGAAGGAGAACTGGAGTTGTTCGGGAGATGGCTGGTAGAGTTGAGCAGAGGGTGTTGCGATGGTTTGGGCTTATGGAGAGAATGGATAATGAGCGATTGGTGAAAAAGATGTGAGAGGTGTAAGGCTGAGAGGAAGACCACGAATAGGATGGATGGACAGTGTGAAGAGAGCGCTGGATGCGAGAGGGATGTCTGTTGAGCAAGGAAGAGTGGCTGTGCGTGACAGAAATAAATGGAGAGAAATTGTGAATGATTAAGTGATGACGCAGCCCTGAGGGGATATTCTCCCGCATTTGGTCTGATCAGCTATTTCAGGTCAGGTGCGGGTAAGGGGATGAGTCTGTTATGATGTGGCAGGGGTAAACCAGCCCTGCTGTCGGGCCCTGCTGTGGATGTCACTGATTGCATTGCGCAGTTGACCCTTGTGCGGTGTGGTGCGGTGAGGATCCGTCCGTTCTCCCCTTTGGGGCTAAGATGCGTATGAATGTGTTTGAATGGATGAGTAAATGGGGAGTGTGTCGTCCTGTCTCGGCTACCTCCCTTTCCTTGGGGGAAGCAGCCTAGGTATATAGAGATAGAATAGATAGATTAATGTGATAGTTTGCCACACGGACTCAACCTAGTGTTAGTGGCGGAATTTAAACCATATGGATTTTACAACCCATGATGACCGCTCTCCACCACAGTTCATAAGTATCACCTTAGTTGTTGCTGTATTTATTGATGGCCAGTAATATTTTAGCAGGTAAAGGTTAGTCCATAAACTAACAGACATCTCCCTCCTCACCACCACCACCACCACCACCACCACCACCATCATTATCATCATTCGTTATTCTAGATCAAATTCATAAATATATTGCATCATTATAAGGTACACGAGAGGTAGGAGGCGAGGTGAAGTAAGGTGGAGCGGCCTGGCACTCTGCTACAGGTGTCCAGAGTTCCACCCTCTTGCTGTATAATCTCCCTTTTTTTTTCTTCATTCCCTTGTCTGTAAAACAAATAACTCAGAGTCAAATGGCCACCCCTTATGGGATTATGGCCTCTGTCAATAGATAGATAGATAGAAATTTTCTTTTCTTTTTTCTCTTTCCTTTCTTTCATCCATAATGCTGTTGTTTCTTATTTAATTTCTACAGTTCATCACTGTTTTCTCTCATAGCTACTTTTATTCTTGTGTTTCTCTGCCAGTTTTTTTTGTCTTTCCTGTTATTACTTCCCTTTCCGACTCTCTCTCTCTCTCTCTCTCTCTCTCTCTCTCTCTCTCTCTCTCTCTCTCTCTCTCCATTCTTTTTTATACCTTTCGTATCTTTTCACTCTTTCCTTCTCTTTTAGATATTTCGTTTCTCTTTTTTTCTCCTTTCAGTTTTTCATCTTCGTTCCTTTCCTTGTCACTTTTCCGAACGTTATTATCGCAAGAAAAATATACAAGTAGGAACCAAGGTGAAGTAAGGTGGAGCCAAGGTGAAGTAAGGTGGAGCCAAGATGATGTAAGGTGGAGCCTAGGTCAAGTAAGGTGGAGCCAAGGTGAAGTGAGCCAAGTTGAAGTAAAGTGGAGCCAAGGTGAAGTGAGCCAAGTTGAAGTAAAGTGGAGCCAAGGTGAAGTAAGGTGGAGCCAAGGTGAAGTAAGGTGGAGCCAAGGTGAAGTAAGGTGGAGCCAAGGTGAAGTAAGGTGGAGCCAAGGTGAAGTCAGGTGGAGCGGCCTGAGATTCTACAAGAGCTGTCTTGAGTTCCACACTTAGTATGTGCCTCACTTTTCTCTTTCTCATTAGTTCTTGTTCTTGTTTTCCTTTCCCGTTTTCTTTTTGTCTATTATTTTCCTCTTTTGTTTCTCGTTGTCCTTGCGTTCTCTCTCCCGATCCCTTTTCTTTCTTTCATAATTAAAAATCCTTTCTCTTTTCTCTCTTCTCTTTCTTTTCCCATTTCTTATAATACTATCTCTTTTCTGTCTCCCCTTTTGTAATGCTATTATTATTCTCGTTTTTCTGGTTTTCTATTTTTTCGTTTCCAGTTATTATCGTCCATCATTTTTCTTTGCCTTCCCCCCCCCCCACTTTCTTGCATTTTCTTTCTTCCTCAGTTTCTCTTCATTATGGGTATATGGCGAAAGCTTTGCCATTGCACTTGACATCTTAAAGGCTTTCGATCGAGTCCGGCATAAATCTTTAATTTCCAAACTGCCCTCCTACGGTTTCTATCCTTCTATCTGTGCCTTCATCGCTAGATTCCTTTCTGGTCGTTCTATAGCCGCTGTTGTAGACGGCCATCGTGCCTAGATCTATCAACAGTGGTGTTCCTCAGGGCTCTGTCCTATCACCAACTATCTTCCTTTTATTCATCAATGACCTTCTAAGCTGTACATCTAATCCTATCCACTCATATGCTGATGACTCCACCCTTCACCTTTCCATTCGGTTCCCGCAACGCCCATCTCAACAGTTACTTCAACAAACAAGGGATGAGGCTATGGCACACCTAATGTCTGACTTGGCTCGTATCTCTGACTGGGGTAAAAATAATATGTTTTTTTTTTAATGCATCTAAGACTCAGTTCTTACACCTATCAACCCGACAAAATCTTCCACAGGTATACCCATTAATGTTTAATAATATTCAGCTTAATCCTGCATCATCCTTGAACATGCTTGGGGTTTCATTTTCTCGGGACTTATCTTGGAAAGATCATATTACATCTCTTGTAAAATCTGCTTCCAAGAGATTGGGTGTGCTAAGCCGACTTCGCTCTTTCTTTACCCCTGCACAATTGTTGACTCTATACGGGGGTTTTATCCGCCCCTGTGTGGAGTACAACTCTCATGTGTGGGGAGGCTCCCCACATACAGCTCTTCTCAATAGGGTGGAGTCAAAGGCTTTTCGTCTCATTAACTCTCCTCCTCTTACTGACTCCCTTCAACCTCTGTCTCTTCGCCGCACTGTTGCATCTTTATCTCTTTTCTATCGCTACTTTAGTGGTCACTGCTCCTCTGAACTGTCTGCTTGCATTCCTCCACCTCTACGACGGGCACATAGCACCCGTCTGGCAACAAACTCTCATCCCTTTTCTGTCCAACTCTCTAATGCAAGATTTAACCGTTACTCCCAGTCTTTCATTTATGCAACAGGTCAACTCTGGAACTGTCTCCCTCTGTCTGTATTTCCTGCTGCCTATGATCTGCAGTCTTTCAAACGCAGTGTGTCCAGGCATCTCAAAATGATCGGATCTTGAAATTGGCTTTCTATTGTATTTTGTTTTTCTCTTGGAGGGAACTGTTATTGCGGGCTCATGGCCTTTGGTTCCTTCTTCCTCGCATAAAAAAAAAATAATAATAATAATATCACTACAACACAAGTCACAAGAAAAGTGGGAGGCCAAGTTTAATAAAAAAAATTTCGTCAGTTTTTGCTTAATCGCCAGACCCATTATCATCATGATCATCATCATCATCATAATCATCATCATCAACAACATCGTCAACATTATCATCATTATTAAGTATGCATTGTTCATTATTCTCATAATTGTTCAGCCACATCACCATCATCACTCTTGTCACCATTATCATCATCATCATCATTATCATCATCATCATCAACATCATCATCATCATTATCATCATCATCATCAACATCATCATCATCATCATCATCATCATCATCATCATCATCATCATCATCAAGTATGCAATGTTCATTATTCTTATCATCGTTAAGTTACATCACCAGCACCATCATCCATCTCGTCACCATCACTATTATCCATTCAGTTATTCTTCTCAAAGCTCACTATCATCATCATGATAACCGAAGTCGTCATCATCATCATTATCATTACTGTTGGCTATATTACAATGTAGGTCAAACCCACAACTACATTACAGCATCACAAACTACGCGAGGTAGGAGGTGAGGTGAAGTCAAGTGCTGGGACTCTACTACATATATAGAGTTCAGTCCTTCACTCACTGTGGACACCCTCCTTTTCTTTATTTCTCTCTCATTTTCTGTATTCTATTTCACCTTTTCATTATGTCCCCTTTTCTTTTTTGTTCTTCATTTGCTTCCTTTTTCATTCTATACTATTTACTTTTTCATTTTCTCTCTCCTTTGTGCATGTGTATTTACATTTTTTTTTTCGTTTCCTGTATTTTCCTTAACGTCCCTTTCTCCTCTCTTATCTCATACTTTCTCCTCTTCCTTCTCTCTCCTCTCCTCTTCCCTTCTGTTTACTTCCTCCATCAAATCACGGCATCACAAGCTACAAGGCAGGTAGGAGTCGAGTGAAGTAAAGTGGAGCGACCTGGGACTCTTACTACAGGTGTACAGAGTTAACACCTTTACTATTTATGCTTCAGTTTTCTTCTTTCTCTTTACTTTCTTTCCTTCTCCATTATCTCATATTTTGTTTTACTGTAGTCTATTTCCTCTTTTTCTTTCTCAGTTTCTTTAATGCATTCCTTCTTCCTTACATTTTCTTTCTTCTGTCTCAAATTATTTCTCCTTTCTTTGTTTTTCTGTTTCTTTTTATTCCCTCTGCCCCTAACTTTTTCCCTTACCTCGTTTGGTTTCGCCTTCGTCTTCTTTCTCTCTCCTTTCTTTCTTCAGTATATTACAGAATCACACTAAAAGAGAAGTAGGATCCAAGGCTAAGTAAGGTGGAGCGATCTGAGATTCTAACAAAGGTGTCTCGAGTTCCATCCTTAACTTCAGGCCATGGCTCCTTTTTATGTTTATTTTTCATATCCGTTAACTTTGTCTCTCTCTCTTTCTCATATATTTACCGTTGATCCTCCTTTTGTTTCTTTTCCTTCTGTCGTCGTGTTGCAGTGTCTCTCTTTCCTATTTTCTTCCATTCTCCTATCTATCTTGTTTATATCTTTCCCCATTCGTTTTCCCCTTTTACTCATTCTTCGTCTCTATTCTCATTAGTTCTGTGCTTGTTTGTTTGTTTGTTTGTTTTTTATCTTTGCCTGTCTTTTCGATTTTTTTCTTTCCCACTTTCTTTTTCTCATTTTCCTTCTTTTTCATCTCCTTCCTGCTTTCTTGCTCGCATATATTACTGTGTCAGCAGGTAGCAGAGATGTAGGATTGTACTGGACACTGGATCCAGAAAGTATCGGTGCACACTTGGTGCCAAACACTTTGACACCACGGACGTTGGCTGTTGGAAATTGCTGGATGATTTTTGCCCACGTTGGTAAACCTGCTTACATAAGGATGCCATATATCGCTTGCTTGTGACGTTTTCATGTCGGTGTTGTTATTGTATGCATATTCAGATGATAACAGATCAATGGTCTTGCAACTTTACAGCTTGTATTGATCATTTCACATATCATCGTACCCCTCATGTGCCAGGCTTTTTTGATCCACTGTACAGCATCATCATCATCATCATCATCACAATAATTACCGTTACCACCATCACCACCATTACCAGCATCACAACCACTACCCTCATCATAATACTACCACCACCGCCACCAGCGTCACCACCACCACTAACATCTTATCATCATTAGAACAGTTGTGATTATTTTTATGAAAACTAAGACATCTCCATCATGAATACCGTCATCATCATAATCATCATTTTCATCATCATTATCTACTTTAGACCAAATCCATCACTAAATGCATCACTATAATCTACAAGAGAGGCAGGAGGCGAGATGAAGTAATGTGGAGCGGCTTGGGACTCTAGTACAAGTGTATCGATTTCAAACCTTCACCCTGATTTGCGTGCCTTCCTTTTCTTCATGTTATTATTTCCTTCTCTATTGATTTTGCTTTTTCATTTTGTCTCATTTGTTGGTCTTTTATCGTCAGTTTTTCATTAATTATTTCCTTCATGCTTCCATTCTTTTTGTTTGTTTCCTTTCTTTCTTTCCTTTTATTGCATACAATTAATTAGGGTGAAGTAAGGTGCAGCGGCCTGGCACTCTGCTACAGGTGTCCAGAGGTCAAACCTTCACCCTAATGTCAAACTTACTCCCTTTTTTTCTTCTTCTTGTCCTTCAGCCTTCTTTTGAGTTTTCTTTATCTTTCTTTTCTCAATTTTCATTTTCTTTTCTAGTTTTTTCTCTTTCCTTCTTTCTCTTTTCTTTTTTTACATGACAAGTACCAGGAGAGGTAGGAGGAGTGTTGAAGACAGGTTGTCAGCATCATTGGTGTCATAAGTCATCATCATCATCATCATCATCACTGGCAGCACCATAATCAGCCACACAGACTTAGGTACTATAATACAGCATCACAAGCTACAAGAGAGGTAGGAGACAAGATGAAGTAAGGTGGAGCGGCCTGAGATTCTAACAAAGGTGTCTCGAGTTCCACTAATCCTACCTTCTCTCCTTTTTTGTTGTTGTTGTTGTTTACGAGTATTTCTCGTATAACGTCATTATTAACACTAGTAACTTACAGAACCATCATCATCATCAACAGTATTTCTCGTATAACGTCATTATTAACACTAGTAACTTACAGAACCATCATCATCATCAACAGTATTTCTCGTATAACGTCATTATTAACACTAGTAACTTACAGAACCATCATCATCATCATCACCGCCGCGGCCCACATCATCACTATCATCATAATAGCACCACCGCAGCCATCATCATCATCATCACCGCCGCGGTCCACATCATCATCATCATCATAATATCACCACCGCGGCCATCATCATCATCATCATCATCACCACCACCACCACCACCACCACCACCACCACCACCACCACCACCACCACCACCACCACCACCACCACCACCACCACCACTACCAAGACCATCATCATCATCTTCATCATCATCATCATCATCATTACAACCATCATCACCACCACAGCCATTATCGCCTTCATCACCACCGCGGCCAACATCATCATCATCATCATCATTATCACCATCATCACCACTGCAGCCAACATCATCATCATCATCATCATCATCATCATCACCCTCATCATCACCGCAGCCAACATCATGATCATCACCACCACCACCACAGTGGCCAACATCATCATCATAATTATCACCATCACCACCACCGCAGGCATTATCACCATCATCATCACCACAACGGCCAGCATCATCGTCATTATCATCATTATCACCATCACCACCACCGCGGCCAACATCAGCATCGTCATCATTATCACCATGATCACCAGTGCGACCAACATCATCATCATCATTATCACCATCATCACCACCGCAGCCAACATCATCATCATCATTATCACCATCATCATCACCGCAGCCATCATCATCATCATCATCACTGTCACCATAATCACCACCTCAGCTATTATCACTATCATCACCACTTCACACAACATCATTATCATTACCACTATCATCATCACCGCAGCCAACATTATCATCCTCATCATTATTACCACAAACCACCGCAGCCAACATTATCATCATCTTTATTATTACCATCATTATCACCGCAGCCAACATATCATCATCATCACTGCAGCCAACATCATCATTATCACCATCATCACCACCGCAGCCATCATCGTCATCATCATCATCATTATCACCATCATCACCACCGCAGCCAACATCATCATCATCATCATTATCACCACCCCAGCCAACATCATCATCATCATCATTATCACTATCATCACCACCGCAGCCAACATCATCATCATCATCACTGTCACCATCATCACCACCGCAGCCAACATCATCATCATCATCACTATCACCATCATCGTCACTATCACCATCATCATCATCATCACTATCACCATCATCACCACCACAGCCATCATCATCATCATCATCATCATCACCATCATCACCACCGCAGCCAACATCATCATCATCATTATAATCATCACTGTCACAATCATCACCACCGCAGCCAACATCATCATCATCATCATCATCATCATCATCATCACTATCACCATCATCACCACCGCAGCCAACATCATCATCATCACTATCACCATCATCACCACAGCAGGCAATATCATCATCATCATCATCATCATCACCATCATCACCACCGCAGCCAACATCATCATCATCATCATCATTACCTTTATCACCACCGCAGGCAACATCATCATCATCACTATCATCATCATCACTATCATCATCATCACCACCACAGCCAACATCATCATCATCATTATTATCACCATCATCACCACTTCAGCCAATATCGTCATCATCGTCATCATCACCACCACCACCACCGTAGCGAACATCATCATCATTATTATCTCCATCATCATCACCGCAGCCATCATCATCATTATCACCATCATCATCACCACCACCACCACCGCGGCCAACATCATTATCACTATCATCACCACCGCGGCCAGCAGCATCATCATTATCACCATGATCACCACCGCAGCCATTATTTTCATCATTATCATTGTAATCGCCGCCACAACCATCATCATCATCATCATCATCATTACCAGCACCATTACCAGCTACATAGATCTAGACACTATATTATTACATCACCACAAACTGAGAGAGAGAGAGAGAGAGAGGAGACAGGATAAAAGAAGGTGTAGCGGTCAGGGCCTCTACTACAGGTGTACCGAGTTAACACCTTTGCCACTGATACCTCATTAGCTTATTAAGTTATCATCATCACAGCTCTCCTAAGTGACTAACACTATATGTCTCCATTTGTTTTTTTCTGATAATCTTTCCATTCTTTTTCCTTTATTCATTCCCCTTTCCTGAATATTCTTCCTCTCTCTGTCGTGTCTTCGTCTCTTCTGGCTCGTTTTTTATTTTGTTCTCCTGTCTCTCTTCCTTTCTTCATGTCATTGCCTCGTCTCTTTCTTCACGATACTGCAGTAGTAAACAGAAGTAGGAGCCAAGGTGAAGTAAGGTGGAGCGGCCTGAGATGCTAACAAAGGCGTCTTGAGTTTGACCCTCATTCTTGGACGCTGTTCCTTATATTTCTTTCTCATTTCTTTTTTCTGACTTATTCTTATTTTGCTTCTTCTTCTCATTTTGTCCCTTCGTTTACCGATCTACCTTTATGTCCTGATCTACACTTTTCACTTCTTTTGTTTTTTCATTTCCTTTTCCCGTTTTTCTTTCATTGTTTTTCCATTATTCTTTTTTTCTTTGATTTTCCACTATCATTTCCCTTTTCTGTCTCCTCAGACTATGATAGGTTATTAGAGTGTCACCAAGTTCTCTCTCTCTCTCTCTCTCTCTCTCTCTCTCTCTCTCTCTCTCTCTCTCTCTCTCTCTCGCCTCTTTTCTGTGGTTTATTTTTTGTTCTTCCTCCGTTTCCTTTTTTTTTTTTTTTCTCATTCTCTATTTGTATCATTCTCCTGTCCTCTCGTGCTCCAATTCTTTTTTCTCTTTTTCTTAACTCCTCCATTTCCGTGTTATTCTTTCCTTAGTAATTATAGGATCAGAAGCTACAAGACAGGTAGGAGACAAGGTGAAGTAAGGTGGAGCGGCTTGGGACTCGACTACACGTGTATAGAGTTCAATCCTCCACTTAGACAGGCCCTCGTCTTCTTTTCTCTATTTCTCGCATATTTTCTGTATTATTTTACACCTTTTCTCTGTCTGCCCCTTTTCTTCTTTGATCTTCAGTTTCTTCCTTTTTCATTCAACACTTTTTTTTCCATTTCTTTTTATGTGCCTTTTTTTTTTTCGTTTCCTATATTTTCCTCTAGCTTCCTTTCTCTTCTCGTATGCCATATTTTGTCAATTTTCTTCTCACTCCTCTTCTCCTCTGTTTACGTCCTCCATCAAATCACGGCATCACAAGCTACAAGGCAGGTAGGAGTCGAGATGAAGTAAAGTGGAGCGACCTGGGACTCTTACTACAGGTGTACCGAGTTAACATCTTCACTATTTATGCTTCAGGTTTCTTCTTTCTCTGTACTTTCTTTCCTTCTCCATTATCTCATATTTTGTTTTATTGCATTCTTTTTCCTCTTCTTCTTTCTCAGTTTCTTTAATGGTTTCCTCTTTCCATATATTTTCTTTCTTCTCTCTATTTTTTTTCTTCTTTCTCTGTTTTTCTGTTTCTTCTTTTTATTCCCTCTGTCCCTTACTTTTTCCCTTATTTCGTTTTGTTTCTCCTCCGTCTTGTTTCTCTCTCCTCTCGTTCTTCATTATATTACAGATACAAACTACAAGAGAAGTAGGAGCCAAGGTGAAGTAAGGTGGAGCGGCCAGAGATTCTAACATAGGTCTCTCTAGTTCCATCCACAACGTCATGACATGGCTCTTATTTACGTTTATTTTTCATATCCGTTTCGTTTCTCTCTCACTCTCAGACATTTTCCGTTGATCCTTATTTTGTTTCTTTTTCTTCTTTCGTCGTGTTGGTGTGTCACTCTTTTCCTGCTTTGTATTTTTCTCCTTTCTGTCTTGTTTTTATCTTTCCCTATTCGTTGTCCCCTTTCTCCTATTCTTCTTCTCTGTGCTTATTAGTTCATTGTTTATTGTTTTACCATCTTTGTCTCTCTTTTCGATTTTTTTTCTTTCTTTCTTTGACTCATTTTCCTTCTTTTTCACCTCCTTCCTGCTTTCTTGCTCGCTTATATTACCGTGTCAGCAGGTAGCAGAGAGGCAGGAGGGTAGTTGAAGTGGTGTATTTATCCTCACTACTAACCTACTGACCCCCTGTGGCGGGGGGGACAAACCTGGCCGCACTATGGGGTGGTACTACTACTCTGCGGCCAGGTTGTGTTAGGAAGAATACTGCCACCGTATTCCCTGCGTGTCGTAAAAGGCGACTAAAAGGGGCGGGGTGAGGGGACTAGGGACCCCCTCCTCTGTTTTTTAGTTCCTAAAAAGAGACAGGCCAGAGAAAGGGATGGGGGATGGAGTTATCCCCGTACCCTGAAGATTGGGTCTATGAATGTGCGTGGATGTAGTACAATTGAGGCTAAAAGGGAGGAGATTGGGAGAATGTTTGTGAGAAGAAAGTTGGATGTGTTAGCTTTGAGTGAAACGAAGATGAAAGGGAAGGGGGAATCTATGTTTGGAAGTGTGAATGGAAGATTGTCAGGTGTTGATAGAGGAAGGGCAAGAGAAGGTGTGGCCTTGTTAGTGAGTCCGGAAGTACAGCAGTGTGTGATTGAATGGAAGGAGGTGTCATCGAGACTGATGTGGGTGAAAGCGAAATTTGAACGTGAGTTGTGGGTGTTTGTGAGTGCATATGGGCCTGGTAGTGAAAGGGATGAACAAGAGAGGGAGTCTTTCTGGAATGATGTTGATGAGTGTCTGCAGAGTTTTGGAGCGAATGTGAATGTGGTAATGATGGGAGATCTGAATGCTAGAGTGGGAAATGTAGCAGTTGAAGGCGTAGTTGGTATGCATGGTGTGCCTGGAAGAAATGAAAATGGGGAACGAATGATAGCGATGTGTGTTGAGCGAGAGATGGTGATTGGGAATACGCTGTTTGAGAAGAAAGATATTTATAAGTATACATGGGTGAGACAGGAGGGTGGAAGGGTTGTTGATAGAGCCTTGATGGACTATGTGGCTGTGTCTAGGAATGTAATAGGAAGATTGTTGGATGTGAGAGTTCTGAGAGGGGAGGGTGGAGGTATGTCTGACCACTACCTGGTGGAGGGAAAGTTAAGAGTAGGTAAGAGATGGGTGAGAGCTAGGAGGGTTAGGTGTGGCAGGGAGGTTTTGAAAGTGAGTGAGTTGGATAAAAGAGAGAAAAAGATAGAGTATCAGGAGAAATTGAGAGATGAGTGGAACGCAGTGAAAGATCGGGAAAATGGCAGCGTGGAGGAGGAATGGCAGTTGTTTAAGAGTGCTGTGGTGGGGCATGCAGAAGAGGTGTGTGGTGTGAGACATGTGGGTGGTGGTGTAAGAAAAGGAAGTGAATGGTGGTGCGAGGAAGTAAGTATGGCTGTGGCTGAGAAGAGACGTGCATATGAAGTGTGGCTGCAGAGGAAGGATGAGATGTCATATGAAAGGTATAAGGAAAAGAGGAATAGAGCGAGAAGGGCTGTGCGTGATGCTAAAGTGGCAGCAGATGAGAGGTGGGGTAGGCGGCTGACAGAGAATTTTCAACAGAATAAGAAAATGTTTTGGAAGGAGGTGAAAAGGGTGCGAAAGGGAGAGTCTGGGAAGGAAGAACGAGTAAAAGCAGAGGATGGAAGGATGCTAATTGAGATGGATGCAGTAAGGAAGAGATGGGCAGAGTATTTTGAAAGATTGTTAAATGTAGAGGAGGAAAGGGTGGCTGAGATTGTGGCAGATAGAAGGGTGCAAGGAATAAATGTGTTGGGAGAGTTGAATGATTCTTTGATCACGAAGGAGGAAGTGGAGAAGGCAGTAAAGGAGATGAAAACAGGGAAAGCTGCAGGTATGGATGGGTGTGCTGTGGAATGCCTGAAGGGTGGTGGAGTGAATATTGTTGACTGGTTAGTAAGATTATTGAATGTGTGCTTTGAGAAAGGTATGGTGCCAGTTGACTGGGCAAGTGCTTGTGTGGTCCCGTTGTATAAAGGCAAGGGTGATAAGTATGAATGTACTAGCTTTAGGGGTATAAGTCTGTTGAGTGTTGTAGGTAAAGTGTATGGTAGAGTGTTAATTATGAGAGTTAGAGAGGGTACAGAGGGAGTGATTAGTGATGAGCAGTGTGGCTTTAGGAGAGGGAGGGGATGCGTTGATCAGGTGTTTGCTGTGAGACAAGTGTGTGAAAAGTATTTAGCGAAAGGCAAGGATGTGTTTTGGGCATTTATGGATTTAGAGAAAGCGTATGATAGAATTGATAGGGAGGCTTTGTGGACTGTTTTAAGATTGTATGGACTTGATGGTAGGTTACTAAAAGGGGTGAAAAGTTTTTATGTAAATAGTAGAGCGTGTGTAAGAGTGGGAAATGCTGTGAGTGATTGGTTTCCTGTGAGAGTGGGGCTGCGACAGGGATGTGTGATGTCGCCTTGGTTGTTTAATATTTACATGGATGATGTTGTAAGGGAGGTGAATGCAAGAGTTTTAGGTGGTCTGAGTCTGGTAAATGTTGATGGAGGAGAGTGGAATCTGAAGCAGCTGCTGTTTGCAGATGATACTGCACTGGTGACTGATTCAGAGGAGAGATTGAGACAGTTGGTAGAGGAGTTTGGAAGGGTGTGTGAAAGGAGGAAATTGAAAGTAAATGAGAATAAGAGTAGAGTGATGAAGTGTACGAGGTTGATAGATGGTAGGGGGATGAATATAGTTTTGAATGGTGAGTTGCTTGAGGAGGTAGATTGTTTTAAATATCTAGGGTCACATGTTGCTGTGGATGGAAGAATAGATGCAGAAGTGAAGTTTAGAATAAATGAAGTAGGAAAGGTGCTGGGAGGAATGAAAAAAGTGTTTAAATGTCGTTCGCTTAGAATGGATGTAAAGAGAAGGCTGTATGAGGGTGTTGTGGTACCGACTGCATTATATGGGGCTGAAACATGGAATATGGGTGTAGCAGAGAGGAAAAGTTTGAATGTAATGGAGATGAGATGTCTGAGGAGTATGTGGGGAGTGACGCGTATGGATCGAGTGCGAAATGATGAAGTGCGAAGGAGAACTGGAGTTGTTCGGGAGATGGCTGGTAGAGTTGAGCAGAGGGTGTTGCAATGGTTTGGGCATATGGAGAGAATGGATAATGAGCGATTGGTGAAAAAGATAACTAGATCTGATGTGAGAGGTGTAAGACTGAGAGGAAGACCACGAATAGGATGGATGGACAGTGTGAAGAGAGCGCTGGATGCGAGAGGGATGTCTGTTGAGCAAGGAAGAGTGGCTGTGCGTGACAGAAATAAATGGAGAGAAATTGTGAATGAATAAGTGATGACGCAGCCCTGAGGGGATATTCTCCCGCTTTTGGTCTGATCAGCTAGTCAGGTCAGGTGCGGGTAAGGGGATGGGTCTGTTATGATGTGGCAGGGGTAAACCAGTTCTGCTGTCGGGCCCTGCTGTGGATGTCACTGATTGCATTGCGCAGTTGACCCTTGTGCGTTGTGATGCAGTGAGGATCTGTCCGTTCTCCCCTTTGGGGCTAAGATGCGAATAAATGTGTTTGAATGGATGAGTAAATGGAGAGTGAGTCGTCCTGTCTCGGCTACCTCCCTTTCCTTGGGGGAAGCAGCCTAGGTATATAGATAGATAGATAGACTAACCTACTGTACACTGGATCCAGAAAGTATCGGTGCACACTTGGCGCCAAACACTTTGACACCACGGACGTTGGCTGTTGGAAAATGCTGGATCATTTTTGCCCACGTTGGTAAACCTGCCTACATAAGGATGCCATATATCGCTTGCTTGTGACGTTTTCATGTCGGTGTTGTTATTGTATTATTATTCTCTCATTTTCAGTATTCTCTTTCTCCTTTCCTTTGTTTCTCCACTTCTTTTTTGTGTTTTACGCTCTATTCTTGATTTTATTTTATATACTTTTTTCCTTTCTTTTTCCAATTTAGTTATATGTGTATTTGTCCTTCAGTTTCTTGCGTTTCCTGTATTTTATTTATCTCTCCTTTCTCCTCTCTTATCCCTTACTTTCGCCTTTTCCTTCTCACTCCTCTTCTCTTCTGTTTACTTCCTCCATCAAATCACGGCATCACAAGCTACAAGGCAGGTAGGAGTCGAGATGAAGTAAAGTGGAGCGACCTGGGACTCTTACTACAGGTGTACCGAGTTAACACCTTTACTATTTATGCTTCAGTTTTCTTCTTTCTCTCTTTACTTTCTTTCCTTCTCCATTAGTTCATGTTCTGTTTTATTGCAGATTCTTTCTAATTTTCCTTTCTCTTTTTCCATAATGCTTTTCTCTTTCCTACAATTATCTTTCTCCTTTCCTTTTTTTTCCAATTTCTGTCTTTCTTTTTTATGTTTTTTTTTCTTGCTTCTTCTGCCTCTTCCTTTCTCCCTTTATATCGTTTTCTTTCTGCATCCCTTTGTTTCTCTCTCCTTTCTCTCTTTGTTGTATTACTGAAACAAACTACAAGAGAAGTAGGAGCCAAAGTGAAGTAAGGTGGAGCGGCCTGAGATTCTAACAAAGGTGTCTCGAGTTCCACTGACCCAACCGTGCCTCCTTTTTTGTTGTTGTTGTTGTTTTTGTTTACGAATATTTCTCGTATAACGGCATTATTAACACTAGTAACTTACAGAACCATCATCATCATCATCATCATCATCACATCATCATCATCATCACCATCATCATCGTCATCACTGGCAGCACCATAATCAGCCACACAGACGTAGGTACTATAATACAGCATCACAAACTACAAGAGAGGTAGGAGACAAGATTAAGGAAGGTGGAGCGGCCTGGGACTCTACTACAGGTGTGCTGAGTTAACACCTTTACCAAATTTTTTTTTATGCGAGGAAGAAGGAACCAAAGACCAGGAGCCCACAATTACAGTTCCCTCCAAGAAAAAAACAATGACAATACAAAAGAGAGCCAAAATCAAGATCCGTTCATTACGAGATGTCTGGGACATACTGCGTTTGAAGACTGGAGATCATAGGAAGTAGGAAATACGGACAGAGGGGGACAGTTCCAGAGTTGACCTGTTGCATAAATGAAGGACTGGGAGTAAAGGTCAACTCTTGCATTAGAGAGCTGGACAGAAAAGGGATGAGAGTTTGTTGCCAGACAGATGCTACGCACCCGTCGTAGAGGTGGAGGGTTGCAAGCAGACAGTTCAGAGGAGCAATGACCATGGAAGTAGCGATAGAAAAGAGATAAAGAGGCAACAGTGCGGCGGAAAGACAGAGGTTGAAGGGTGCCAGTATGAGGAGCAGAGTTAATAAGACGAAAAGCCTTTGACTCCACCCTATTAAGAAGAGCTGTATGTTTTTTTTCTTTTTTATGCGAGGAAAAAGGAACCAAAGGCCATAAGGCCGCAGTAACAGTTCCCTTCAAGAGAAAAACAAAATACAATAGAGAGCCAAATCCATGATCCGATCATTTTCAGATGCCTAGACACACTGCGTTTGAAAAACTGGAGATCATAGGCAGCAGGAAATACAGACAGAGGGAGACAGTTCCAGAGATGACCTGTTGCATTAATGAAAGACTGGGAGTAACGGTTAACTCTTGCATTAGAGAGTTGGACAGAAAAGGGATGAGAGTTTGCTGCCAGACGGGTGCTACGCGCCCGTCGTAGAGGTGGAGGAATGCAAGCAGACAGTTCAAAGGAGCAGTGACCATTAAAGTAGCGATAGAAAAGAGATAAAGATGCAACAGTGCGGCGAAGAGACAGAGGTTGAAGGGAGTCAGTAAGAGGAGGAGAGTTAATGAGACGAAAAGCCTTTGACTCCACCCTATTGAGAAGAGCTGTATGTGGGGAGCCTCCCCACACATGAGAGTTGTACTCCATACAGGGGCGAATAAATCCCGTGTATAAAGTCAACAATTGTGCAGGGGTAAAGAAGGTACGGAGCCGGCTTAGCACACCTAATCTCTTGGAAGCAGATGTAATATGATCTTTCCAAGATAAATCCCGAGTAAATGAAACCCCAAGCATGTTCAAGGATGATACAGGATTGAGCTGGATATTATTAAACTTAAGTGGGTACTCTATCACTTTCTTTCCTTAATTCATCTTTATGTCAGTTTTTTTCATTCTCTCTCTCTCTCTCTCTCTCTCTCTCTCCCCTTTCTTTGTCTTCGCCCGTCTTGTGCCATTTCTCTGTCTCACATCATTCTGCACTGTATTACAGCAATAAAGCAACAAGAGATGTAGGAGCCAAGGTGAAGTAAGGTGGAGCGGCCTGAGATTCTTGCAAAGGTGTCTCGAGTTCCACCCAGCCTGTTAGAGCTTCTTTTCTTCCTTATTATTTCCTTTTCTTAACCTTTTCATTTCTTGTTCATTTGTTTCTTGGTCTCCCCTTAAACTTATCTCTTTCTTTCCTTGTTTTTTCCCTTATTACCTATATTCCTTCTCCTTTGTATCTTCTTTTTATTCCCTCTAATTTTTTTTATTGTGTCCTGTCCATCTCCCATTTTCTTTCGTTATTTTCTGTTTGTCATTTTTCTTTATTCTTTTTTCTTTTCACGCTTTTTTTTTTCTTCCCCGTACCCCAGTTTTTCTTTGCCTTTCCTCCTCTGTTGTTTCTTTATTACATCAACACATGCACCAACAGCGGTAGGAGAGGAGATGAAGTGTGGTTATTCTTGATAGTAAAACCTATTGGACATCATCAACATCATCATCATCATCATCATCATCATCATCATCATCATCATCATCATCAGTATCAACATCATCATCATCACCATCATCATCATCATCATCATCATCAGTATCAACATCATCATCATCATTATCAACATTATCATCATCATCATCACCATCATCATCATCATCATCATCAGTATCAACATCATCATCATCATTATCAACATTATCATCATCATCATCATCATCATCATTTTTGAGGCACTGATCATTACCTTTACCCAAACAAACTTCCATGGCCATCATCATCATGATCTCCATCAACATCACGACATTCACTACCATCACTACGACTACCATTCGGTACACCAGATCAAACCAACAGCTAAATTAAAGTTACAGGAGAGGTAGGAGGGTAGATGAAGGTACAGCGGCCTGGGACTCTACTACGGGTGTACAGAGTTTACTCCTTTACCATTTACAACTGAGATATATATATATATATATATATATATATATATATATATATATATATATATATATATATATATATATATATATATATAGATTGTCACATTTCCGTCTCTCGTTAATTCATATTTCACGTTTTATTCCTTGCTTTCTTTCCCCTTTTCATCGTTTTCCTCAATTTCTTTTTGTTTTCATCCGTGCTTTTCTTCGTCCCACCCTTCTTTTTTTCCTTTCCCTTTTTTCTTTATTCTCTCTTTATATATATATATATATATATATATATATATATATATATATATATATATATATATATATATAAATATATATATATATATATATATATATTTATATTTATATTTTTATTTTCCTTTGTTTCTTCACTACATTACATCAATAGAACAACAAGAAAGTAGGAGCCAAACTGAAGTAAGGTGGAGCAGCCTGAGATTCAAACAAAGGTGTCTCGAGTTCCACCCTTAATTCTCAAATCCTCCTTTTTATATTTCTATCTCGTTTCCTTTAATGTCTCCGTTATTCATATTTTGTTTCTCCATCCCCTTATGTCCTGTCTTCAACTAATGTACCCTTCTGTCCCGATCTACCTCTCTCACTCCTTTTGTTCTTTCTCAGTTAGCCAGTTTTCTGATTCAGATTTTTCCATTCATCCTTTTTTGCTTTTTGTCTTTCTTTTCCACTATAGTTTCTTCTTTTTACTTCCATGAGCTATGATGGGGTTTTAGAGTTCCTCCCTATTTTCTTACTTTTTTTTTTCTTTCTCGCCTCATTCTTCTTTTCTGTGGTATTTCTTGTTCTTCGTCATCTTTTCCTTTTTTTGTTTGTGTTGCTGCCTTTCCTTTTTCTTTCTCTCATTCAAATTTCTTTGTCTTTTTTCTTGTATTTTTAGTTCTCATTCTGTATTTCTATCTTTCCCCTGTTCTCTCTGGCTCCATTTCTTTCTCTTTTTCTTAACTTTTCCTCTATCCGTGTTATTCTCTCCTTAGCAGTTCCAGGATCATCCTCTATTTGTATCTTTCTCCAGTTCTCTCTTCCTCCGTTCTTTCTTTTTATCTCTTTCTTGACTCTTCCATTTTCCTTTGCTTTACTTTCAGTAATTATTGCATCACAAGCTATAGTAAAGGTAGGAGACAAGATGAAGTAAGGTGGAGCGGCCTGGGACTCTACTACACGTATATAGAGTTCAATCCTTCACTTGCACATTCACCTCCGTCTCCTTTTCTCTATTCCCCTCTCACTTTCTGTTTTCTCATTCACCGTTTCTTTGATTTTCCAATTCTTTTGGTCTCTCTCCTTTTCTTTCTTTTACAGTGTGCTGTATTTAGTTTTGTATTTTCTCTCCAATTTTATTTATATTAGGTTTTCCTTGTTCTTTCATTACTTATTTTCCTCTGGTTCCCTTCTCCTCTCCTCTCCTGTACTTTCGCCGTTTCCTTCTCACTCCTCTTCTCTTCTGTTTACTTCCTCCATCAAATCACGGCATCACAAGCTACAAGACAGGTAGAAGTCGAGATGAAGTAAAGGGGCGCGACCTGGGACTCTTACTACAGGTGTACCGAGTTAACACCTTTATTTATGCTTCGTGTTTCTTCTTTTTCTCTTTATTTTCTTTCCTTTCTGCTTCATTTGATGGTTTATTTTCTCTACTTTCTTTCCTTCTCGATTAATTTCATGTTTTGGTTTATTGCAGTGTTTTTCCTCTTTTTCTATCTCATTTTCCTTAATGCCTTCCCCTCGGCTCATTTCTTTCTCCTTTCCCATATCTTTTTCTTGTCCTTTTTTCTGTTTCTTCTTTGCATTCCTTTGTTTCTTCTTTTTATCTCTTTATTTCTACCGGTATTTGATTCTCATCCTTTTGTTTTTCTCTCTTTCTTCATTACATTACAGAAACAAATTACAAGAGAAGTAGGAGCCAAGGTGAAGTCAGGTGGAGCGGCCTGAGATTCTAACAAAGGTATCTCGAGTTCCACCTGCTGTATCGCCGCTCCTTTTTATGTTTACAAGCATTTTTCATATCCCTTTGTTTTCTCTCTCTTTCTTCCATTTTCTTTGTACCGGTATTCTTTTGTTTCTTATCGTTCCTCCGTCCTTCTGCCTTGTCTTTCCTTTTTGCTTTCTTCTTTCTTATACTTTTTCCTATTTCCTTTTCATTTTTTTTTAGCTTCTTTCTTACTAATTTTCTCCCTTCCTCCATTCATCGTCATTTTCTTTATTAATTTTGACATTTTTCGGTTCATTGCATATCTTTCTTTTCACATTATTTTTGTCTTTTTCCCCTTCTTTTTCACTTCCTTTATGCTTTCTTCCTTGCTTGTATTACCGTGTCAGCAGGTAGCAGAGAGGCAGGAGGGTAGTTGAAGGGGTGTATTTATCCTCACTACTAACCTACTGTACACTGGATCCAGAAAGTATCGGTGCACACTTGGCGCCAAACACTTTGACACCACGGACGTTGGCTGTTGGAAAATGCTGGATGATTTTTGCCCACGTTGGTAAACCTGCTTACATAAGGATGCCATATATCGCTTGCTTGTGACGTTTTCATGTCGGTGTTGTTATTGTATGCATATTCAGATGATAACAGATCAATGGTCTTGCAACTTTACAGCTTGTATTGATCATTTCACATATCATCGTACCCCTCATGTGCCAGACTTTTTTGATCCACTGTACAGCATCACCATCATCATCATCATCATCATCATCATCATCATCATCATCACCACCACCACCACTACAACCATCACCACCACTACCTTCATCATAATACTACCACTACCGGCACCAACTTCACCACCATCACCACCACCACCACCACTACCTTCATCATAATACTACCACTACCGGCACCAACTTCACCACCACTACAACCATCACCACCACTACATCATAATACTACCACTACCGGCACCAACTTCACCACCATCACCATCATCATTATCATGATTAGAACAGTCGTGATTATTTTGATGAAAACTAAGACGTCCCCATCTTCATCACCACCACAGCCATCATCATCATCATCAATAGCTACTTTAGACCAAACCCATAATTATTTTGCATCACTATAATCTACAAGAGAGGTAGGAGGCGAGATGAAGTAATGTGGAGCGGCCTAGGGACTCTACTGCAGGTGTATGGAGTTCAAACCTTCAACATCATTTACTTACCCTCCTTTTCTTTATTTACATTTTTCTTTCTCCATAGTCATACTTTTTCTTAATTTTCTTTCTCTTTCTCGAGTGTTTTTCTTTCCATCCTTCATTCATGCTTTCACCCTGTCTGTCTCTTTAACATATTTTCTTTCTCTGCTTTCTTTCTTTCTTTCCTATTATTGCATACGATTAATGTGATAGTTTGCCACACGGACTCAACCTAGTGTCAGTGGCGGAATTTAAACCATATGGATGATACTACCCGTGATGACCGCTCTCCACCACAGTTCATAAGTACCACCTTAGTTATTGCTGTATTTATTGATGGCCAGTAATATTTTAGCAGGTAAAGGTTAGCCCATAAACTAACAGACATCTCCCTCACCACCATCACCACCATCATTATCATCATTCGTTATTCTAGATCAAATCCATAAATATACTGCATCATTATAAGGTACACGAGAGATAGGAGAAGAGGTGAAGTAAGGTAGAGCCGCCTGGCACTCTACAACAGGTGTACCCAGTTAACACCTTCACCCATACTTCGTAGAGCATCGTTTTAGCTATCATACCCTTTTTTAGTGTTATTTCTTTATTGTACTCAGTTTTTCATGGTCATTCTCATTTTATTCTCTTTTTCTTTTCAGTCTCTCTCTCTCTCTCTCTCTCTCTCTCTCTCTCTCTCTCTCTCTCTCTCTCTCTCTCTCTCTCTCTCTCTCTCTCTCTCTTTGTCTTCCTTTCGCTCTTCTTTCATCACAGCAATAAAGCAACGATAAAATAAGGAGAAAACTGAAGTAAGGTGGAGCAGACTGAGATTCTAACAAAGGTGTCTTGAGTTCGACCTAAAAATCTAAGTTGCTTCCTTTTTCTTTCTTTCTCATTTCCTTTTCCTGTTTTCCTCTTTCTTTCCTTTTCTGATTCTTCTGCCTTTGTGTCTTGTTCTTTCATCCTTTTTCGTTTTCTTTCCTTATGTTTGGTTTCGTTTTTAATTGTGTGTTCCTTTCTACTTTTTCCTTTATTTCTGTCACATGTTTAAGTTTACAATGTTTTATCCAGTTCCCTTCCATTTTCTTTTAATTTCCCCATTCTCTCTTTTTTTTTTTTTCTTCCTCCTCACTCTTTATTTTTCTGTTTCTTTCTCTCTTTCCTTAATTACAGCATCACAAGCTACAAGAAAGGTAGGGAGATGAAGTCAGGTTATCCTCTGTACAAACCTGCTTTGATAGCCAGTTATTTTTATAGTTTATTCATTTATTACATTGTCATATAATTGTTGTGTAATCAAATAATGGAGTCTGTATAATATGGTCTATTGTTTCAGGTAAGGAGTTGTGCAGTACCTGTCTGGTCTACCTGTGTGAGTACCAACTTTATCCAGTCGTTTGTTTATTGTCTCATTAAAAGCTTGCTTGGTTGGTTCACTTAATTTCTTCATGATATCACCGTAATTATTTTGATCATCATCATCATCATCATCATCATCATCATCATCATCATCATCATCATCACTATCAACACAATCACCAACAGCTACATTAGATAAAAGCTACCACTTACAGCACCGCAAGATAGAAAAGAGGTAGATGCCGAGCTAAGTAATGTCATTATTAACACTAGTAACTTATATAATCATCATCATCATCATCATCATCATTACTGGCAGCACCATAATCAGCCACACAGACTTAGGTACTATAATACAGCATCACAAGCTACAAGAGAGGTAGGAGACAAGATGAAGGAAGGTGGAGCGGCCTGGGACTCTACTACAGGTGTGCTGAGTTAACACCTTTACCAGTTACAACTCATTTTCCTTCTTTATCACTTTCTTTTCTTCCTTCATCTTTATTTCACTTTTTCATTCTCTTCTTCCTTGTCCTCTTTATTTTTCTTATTTTCCCATCTTTCCCCTTTCATTCTTTCTTCGAACTTTCTTTTTTAACTCTCTTATTCTCCTTCTTCTCTTCCTTTTTTCCTCTCTCTCTCTCTCTCTCTCTCTCTCTCTCTCTCTCTCTCTCTCTCTCTCTCTCTCTCTCTCTCTCTCTCTCTCTCTCTCTCACCTCGTCTTTCTCGTTCTATTTTCTGTCACATCTTTCTTCACTGCATCACAGCAATAGAGCGACAAGAGAAGTAGGAGCCAAGGTGAAGTAAGGTGGAGCCGCCTGAGATTCTAACAAAGGTGTCTCGAGTTCCACCCAACCTATTGGAGCTCCTTTTCTTATTATTTCCTTTTCTTCCCCTTTTCATTTCTTGTTCATTTGTTTCTTGGTATCCCCTCATACATACCTCTTTCCTTCCTTGTGGTTTTTTCCTTTATTCCCTTTATTCCTTCTCCTTCGTATCTTCTTTTTATTCCCCCTTATTTTTTTTTATTTTATCCTTTCCATATCCCATTTTCTTTCGCTGTTTTCTGTTTTAGTTGTCATTTATCTTCCTTTTTTTTTTTTTAATCCGTCCCCTAGTTTTTCTTTGCCTTTCATCCTCCATTGTTTCTATAACATAATTTATTACATCTGCACAAGCTACAGAAGCGGTAGGAGGAGAGATGAAGCATGGATGTTAATTATAGTATTAACCTATTGGACATTACCATTATTAACATATCATCATAATTATCATCATGGTCAACATTTCTGTGGCAGTTATCTTTACTTTTATCCAAACTAACTTACGTCATCATCATCATCATCACCACTAGTATCAACATTTTCATCATCATCATTATCATTTTTGAGGCAGTTATCATTACTTTTATCCAAACCAACTTACATCGCCATCATCATCATCACCACTATCATCATCATCATCATTATCAACATCACCACAACATTCACCACCATCACTACCACTACCATTTGGTACATCAGATCAAACCCACAACTACATTTCAGCATCACAAGTTACAGGAGAGGTAGGAGGGTAGATGAAGTAAGGTAGAGCGGCCTGGGACTCTACTACAGGTGTACAGAGTTAACACCTTTACCATTTGCAACTTATTATTTTTTCTGACATTTCTATCTCTCCTGTGCTCATATTTCACGTTTTATTGCTTTCGTTTTTCCTTTTCACCTTTTTTCCTAATTTCATTTTTTTCATGTTTTATCAGTTCGTTCCACCTTTCCCTTTTTTTCTTTTTCTGTTTTTTCTCTCTTTCTGTAGGTTTTCTTTTATCTTTTTCCTTTCTTTCTTCACTACATTACAGCAGTAAAACAACACGAGAAATAGGAGCCAAACTGAAGTGAGGTGGAGCGGCCTTAGATACTAACAAAGGTGTCTCAAGTTCGACCCTGACGGATGAGTAGGTCCTTTTTAGTTCTTTCAGAATCTCTCTCTCTCTCTCTCTCTGGCTCCCTTGTTTTGTTTCCTCTCTCCACGACCTTTCGATTCTATGGCCAGCCCCTTTCTGACTCTCTACTCCTTCCTGACTTCTCTAGGAGGGCTTTGTGTCACGTGTATAACCCATAGGTATGGGTTCCAGAAGCTTGTGTGTGTCTGTGTGTATGTAGTGCTTCCGGTGCCCACTGGCATACTGTTGATTAAGTCTTTGCCGAACTCATTTTCTTTTGGTCGATTCTCGCTGACACACTTCCTATTCTCACACCCTGGCTGGTGCTTCTATCTATCTATCTGTCTATCTATCTATGAGTTGTATTATTATAATATGGAGTCCTGACACCACCACCACAACAGCTACCACACTCATCACCATCATCATCATTACCGTCAACATCATTAGCCATAGTTGCTTTTTTTATAATTAAAAGTAAGCTACACCCATCATCATCACCACAACCATCATCATCACCAAACCATCCCTCATCATCCTTGGCACCGGAGCCATCATCATCACCACCGCGGCCCACATCATCATCATCATCACCGCCGCGGCCCACATCATCATTATCATCATAATAGCACCACCGCGGCCACCACCACCACCACCACCACCACCACCGTAGCCAACATCATCATCATCACCATCATCATCACTGCAGCCATCATCATCATCATCATCATCATCACTGTCACCATCATCACCACCTCAGCCATTATCACCATCATCACCACTTCACCCAACATCATCATCATTATCATTATCACCATCATCATCACCGTAGCCAACATTATCATCCTCATCACCAGCAACACCGCAGCCAAAATTATCATAATCATCATTATCACCATCATCATCACCACAGCCAACATCATCATCATCATTATTACCATCATCATCACCGCTGCCAACATCATCATCATCATTATCACCATCATCACCACCGCAGCCATCATCGTCATCATCATTATCACCATCATCACCACCGCAGCCAACATCATCATCATCATCATTATCATCATCATCACCACCGCAGCCAACGTCATCATCATCATCATTATCACCATCATCACCACCGCAGCCAACATCATCATCATCATCATCATCATCATCATCATCATCACTGTCACCATCATCATCACTGTCACCATCATCACCACCGTAGCCAACATCATCATCATCATCATCATCATCATCACCATCATCACCACCGTAGTCAACATCATCATCATCATCATCATCATCACCGCAGCCAACATCATCATCATCATCATTATCACCATCATCACCACCGCAGGCAATATCATCATCATCATCATCATCATCATCACCACCGCAGCCACATCAACATCATAATCATCACTGTCACAATCATCACCATCGCAGCCAACATCATCATCATCATCATCATCATCATCATCATCATCATCATCATCATCATCATCATCATCACCACCATCACCACCGCAGCCAACATCATCATCATCATCTTCATCATTACCTTTATCACCACCGCAGCCAACATCATCATCATCATCATCATCATCACTATCACCATCATCACTACCACATCCAACATCATCATCATCATCATCATCATCATCATCATCATTATCACCATCATCACCACTTCAGCCAATATCGTCATCATCATCATCATCACCACCACCACCACCACCACCGCAGCGAACATCATCATCATTATTATCACCATCATCACCACCGCAGCCAACATCATCATCATCATTATCACCATCATCTTCACCACCACCACCACCGCGGCCAACATCATCATCATCATCATCATTATCACCATCATCATCACCATCATCACCACCGCAGCCAACATCATCATCATCATCATCATCATCATCATCATTATCACCATCATCATCACCGCAACCAAAATCATCATCACCACCACCACCACCACCGCGGCCAACATCATTATCATCATCATCATAATCACCATCATCACCACCGCGGCCAACAGCATCATCATCATCATCATTATCACCATGATCACCACCGCAGCCATTATTTTCATCATTATCATCATTATAATCGCCGCCACAACCATCATCATCATCATCATCATCATCATCATTACCAGCACCATTACCAGCTACATAGATCTAGACACTATATTATTACATCACCACAAACTGAGAAAGAGAGAGAGAGAGAGAGAGAGAGAGAGAGAGAGAGAGAGAGAGAGAGAGAGAGAGAGAGGATAAAGTTTAGCGGTCATGGCCTCTACTACAGGTGTACCGAGTTAACACCTTTGCCACTGATACCTCATTAGCTTATTAAGTTATCATCATCACAGCTCTCCTAAGTGACTAACACTATATGTCTCCATTTGTTTTTTTCTGATAATCTTTCCATTCTTTTTCCTTTATTCATTCCCCTTTCCTGAATATTCTTCCTCTCTCTGTCGTGTCTTCGTCTCTTCTGGCTCGTTTTTTATTTTGTTCTCCTGTCTCTCTTCCTTTCTTCATGTCATTGCCTCGTCTCTTTCTTCACGATACTGCAGTAGTAAACAGAAGTAGGAGCCAAGGTGAAGTAAGGTGGAGCGGCCTGAGATGCTAACAAAGGCGTCTTGAGTTTGACCCTCATTCTTGGACGCTGTTCCTTATATTTCTTTCTCATTTCTTTTTTCTGACTTATTCTTATTTTGCTTCTTCTTCTCATTTTGTCCCTTCGTTTACCGATCTACCTTTATGTCCTGATCTACACTTTTCACTTCTTTTGTTTTTTCATTTCCTTTTCCCGTTTTTCTTTCATTGTTTTTCCATTATTCTTTTTTTCTTTGATTTTCCAATATCATTTCCCTTTTTTGTCTCCTCAGACTATGATAGGTTATTAGAGTGTCACCAAGTTCTCTCTCTGTCTGTCTGTCTGTCTGTCTCTCTCTCTCTCTCTCTCTCTCTCTCTCTCTCTCTCTCTCTCTCGCCTCTTTTCTGTAGTATATTTTTTGTTCTTCCTCCGTTTCCTTCTATTTTTTCTCATTCTCTATTTGTATCATTCTCTTGTTCCCTCGTGATCCATTTCTTTTTTCTCCTTTTCTTAACTCCTCCATTTTCCGTGTTATTCTTTCCTTAGTAATTATAGGATCAGAAGCTACAAGACAGGTAGGAGACAAGGTGAAGTAAGGTGGAGCGGCCTGGGACTCGACTACACGTGTATAGAGTTCAATCCTTCACTTGGACTGATCTTCGTCTTCTTTTCTCTATTTCTCTCATATTTTCTGTATTATTTTACACCTTTTCTTTGTCTGCCCCTTTTCTTCTTTGATCTTCAGTTTCTTCCTTTTTCATTCAACACTTTTGTTCCATTTCTTTTTATGTGCCATTTTTTTTTTTTTTCGTTTCCTATATTTTCCTCTGGCATCCTTTCTCTTCTCGTATGCCATATTTTGTCAATTTTCTTCTCACTCCTCTTCTCCTCTGTTTACTTCCTCCATCAAATCACGGCATCACAAGCTACAAGGCAGGTAGGAGTCGAGATGAAGTTAAGTGGAGCGACCTGGGACTCTTACTACAAGTGTACCGAGTTAACATCTTCACTATTTATGCTTCAGGTTTCTTCTTTCTCTGTACTTTCTTTCCTTCTCCATTATCTCATATTTTGTTCTATTGCAGTCTATTTCCTCTTTTTCTTTCTCAGTTTCTTTAATGCTTTCCTCTTTCCATATATTTTTTTTCTTCTATATTTTTTTCTGCTTTCTTTGTTTTTCTGTTTCTTCTTTTTATTCCCTCTGTCCCTTACTTTTTCCCTTATCTCGTTTTGTTTCTCCTCCGTCTTGTTTCTCTCTCCTCTCGTTCTTCATTATATTACAGATACAAACTACAAGAGAAGTAGGAGCCAAGGTGAAGTAAGGTGGAGCGGCCAGAGATTCTAACATAGGTCTCTCTAGTTCCATCCACAACGCCATGACACGGCTCCTTTTTACGTTTATTTTTCATATCCGTTTCGTTTCTCTCTCACTCTCAGACATTTTCCGTTGATCCTTATTTTGTTTCTTTTTCTTCTTTCGTCGTGTTGGTGTGTCACTCTTTTCCTGCTTTGTATTTTTCTCCTTTCTGTCTTGTTTTTATCTTTCCCTATTCGTTGTCCCTTTTCTCTTATTCTCCTTCTCTGTGCTTATTAGTTCTTTGTTTATTGTTTTACCATCTTTGTCTCTCTTTTCGATTTTTTTTCTTTCTTTGACTCATTTTCCTTCTTTTTCACCTCCTTCCTGCTTTCTTGCTCCCTTATATTACCGTGTCAGCAGGTAGCAGAGAGGCAGGAGGGTAGTTGAAGGGGTGTATTTATCCTCACTACTAACCTACTGTACACTGGATCCAGAAAGTATCGGTGCACACTTGGCGCCAAACACTTTGACACCACGGACGTTGGCTGCTGGAAAATGCTGTATCATTTTTGCCCACGTTGGTAAACCTGCTTACATAAGGATGCCATATATCGCTTGCTTGTGACGTTTTCATGTCGGTGTTGTTATTGTATGCATATTCAGATGATAACAGATCAATGGTCTTGCAACTTTACAGCTTGTATTGATCATTTCACATATCATCGTACCCCTCATGTGCCAGACTTTTATGATCCACTGTACAGCATCATTATCATCATCATCATCATCATCAGAACCCTTACCACTACAGGCATCGCCACCACTACTTTCATAAAACTACCACCACCACCACCACCACTCATTATTAGGACAGTGTTTTTTACTTTTATGAAAACTAAGACATCTCCATAACGAATATTATCATCATCATCATCATCATCATCATCATTATCGTCATCATTATCTAGTTTAAACCAAATCCATCACTAAATGCATCACTATAATCTACAAGAGAGGCAGGAGGCGAGATGAAGTAAGGTGGAGCGGCTTGGGACTCTACTACAGATGTATCGAGTTCAAACCTTCACCCTGATTTGCGTACCTTCTTTTTCTTCATGTTATTTTTTCTTTCGCTATTGTGTTTTGCTTTCTCATTTTGTCTCATTTGTTTGTCATCTTTTTTTCGTCAGCTTTTCATTCATTCATTCATTCATGCTTCCTTCCTTCTTGTTTGCTTCCTTTCCTTCTTTCTCTCCCGTAATTGCATACGATTGATGTGATAGTTTGCCACACGGACTCAACCTAGTGTCAGTGGCGGAATTTAAACCATATGGATGATACTACCCGTGATGACCGCTCTCCACCACAGTTCATAAGTACCACCTTAGTTATTGCTGTATTTATTGATGGCCAGTAATATTTTAGTAGGTAAAGGTTAGCTCATAAACTAACAGACATTTCCCTCACCACCACCACCACCACCATCATCATTAACATTAATCACTCTAGATCAAATCCATTAATATATTGCATCATAAAGGTGGATGTAGGGAAGAGTAAAGTGATGGTCTTTGAGAGAGGTGAAGTCAGTGAATGTACAGCGAGGTTGGATGGTGAAGAATTGGAAAATGTGAGTACGTTTAAGTACTTGGGTAATGTGATGAGTAAGGATGGAGGTTTGGAGGGTGACTTGCTTGAAAGGGTACAGCAGGGAAGAAAGGTTGCTGTTTTTTTTTAAGCAGTGATAAGAAACAGGGAAGTGAGCATGGAAGTGAAAAAGTTACTACATGACAGTATTGTGATACCACCTCTAACGTACAGAAGTAAAGCTTGGACGTTGTTGGAAGGACACAAGTCAAGAGTGAGAGCAGTGGAAATGAGTTATTTAAGAGGAGCCTGTGGAGTCACATGGAGAGACAGGCTGACGAATGAGGATATAAAGGAGCGTTGTGGTGTTGATGTGGATGTGATAGGAAGCGTTATGAGGAACACACTGAGATGGTTTTTCCATGTGGAGAGGATGGAGGGTGAAAGACTGACGAAGAGAGTGTATGTGAGTGAGGTGGAGGGGGGAAGAGGGAAGGGGAGGCCGAGGATGAGATGGAGGGATGGGGTGGAGAGGTATATGAGAGAGGGGTGTGTGAGTTGGGAGCAGGTCAGTGAAATGGCGGGGGACAGGGCGACTTGGAGGCGATTTGTTTGTGGCCACCCCAAACGGGATTGAGGCATCTGGCAATAGATAGATAGATAGATCATTATAAGGTACACGAGAGGTAGGAGGCGAGGTGAAGTAAGGTGGGGCGGCCTGGCAATCTGCTACAGGTGTCCAGAGTTCCACCCTGGTAATAACGATCCTCTTTTTTTGTTTTTCTCTTTTCATTTCAGGTGCGGGTAAGGGGATGAGTCTGTTATGATGTAGCGGGGGTAAACCAGCTCTGCTGTCGGGCCTTGCTGCGGATGTCACTGATTGCATTGCGCAGTTGACCCTTGTGCGGTGTGGTGCGGTGAGGATCTGTCCATTCTCCCCTTTGGGGCTAAGATGCGAATGAATGTGTTTGAATGGATGAGTAAATGGGGAGTGTGTCGTCCTGTCTCGGCTACCTCCCTTTCCTTGGGGGAAGCAGCCTAGGTATATAGATAGACAGATTTCTCTTTCCCTTTCTTTCTCCTTTCTTTTTTTCACCTTTTGTCCCGTTTTTCTTTTGTTTCTTTTTCTTTTTGCACCTTTTAACATATCATTATTATTCCTTTCTTAATGTAGCTACTCTTATTCTTGTATTTCTCTTCCATTTATATCTTTTTCATATAGTTTCATATTATTACTTCCCCCCCCCTCTCTCTCTCTCTCTCTCTCTCTCTCTCTCTCTCTCTCTCTCTCTCGCCTTCATTCTCTCTTGTTTCTTTAAATCTCTCGCCTTTTTTACTCAATTTTTCTTTCACCTTTTCTTATTTTTTTTTTTTTTTACATTATCTCCACCACCGTCACCACCACCACCGTCACCACCACCGTCACCACCACCACCACCACCACCACCACCACTCATACTATTATCAATATTCTCAACAAAACTAACCTCCTCTCTTATTCTCCCCTGTAATTTTCTTCCTTTGTCTTTTCTTCCTTACTCCTTTTCTATGATTTTTCTTTCCTTCTCCACTGTGTTGCATCATCACAAGGTACAATAGAGGTAGGAGGCGAGATGAAGTAAGGTGGAGCGGCCTGGAATTTTGTATTGAGCTTATATCTTAATATCTATCCAATTCCTTCTTTTACTTCCTATTCCATATTTTATTTCGTATTCTTCTTTTTTTTCCTATTTCTTCTTCAGTTTCATATATTCCGTCTTATATTTCCTTTGATCAGCTTTTGTTTCTTTCTCTTTATCCTTCCTTTCTTTTTTCCTTTTTCCCCCTTTTCCTTGTTCATCTTTCCCTTTTGTCTCTCCTGTTTTCATCTCTTCCTGCCCTTTTTTTGTTCTCCTTTCTCTCTTTTTCCATGTCACTGTCTCCTCCCTATCTTCACTTTATTACAGTAATAAAGAGAAGTAGGAGCCAAGGTGAACTAAGGTGGAGCGGCCTGAGACACTAACAAAGGTGTCTGGAATTCGTCCCTCAATTCTATCTATCTATCTATCTATTGCCAGACGCCTCAATCCCGTTTGGGGTGGCCACAAACAAATCGCCTCCAAGTCGCCCTGTCCCCCGCCATTTCACTGCCCTGCTCCCAACTCACACCCCCCTCTCTCATATACCTCTCCACCCCATCCCTCCATCTCATTCTCGGCCTCCCCCTCCCTCTTCCCCCCTCCACCTCACTCACATACACTCTCTTCGTCAGTCTTTCACCCTCCATCCTCTCCACATGGCCAAACCACCTTAGCGTGTTCCTCATAACGCTTCCTATCACATCCACATCCACACCACAACGCTTCTTTATATCCTCATTCATCAGCCTGTCTCTCCACGTGACTCCACAGGCTCCTCTTAAATAACTCATTTCCACTGCTCTCACTCTTGATTTGTGTCCTTCCAACAATGTCCAAGCTTCACTTCCGTACGTTAGAGTTGGTATCACAATTCTGTCATGTAGTAACTTTTTCACTTCCATGCTCACTTCCCTGTTTCTTATCACTGCTTTCAAGGAACCAGCAACCTTTCTTCCCTGCTGTACCCTTTCAAGCACTTCACCCTCCAAACCTCCATCCTTACTCATCACACTACCCAAACATTTAAACGTACTCACATTTTCCAATTCCTCACCATCCAACCTCGCTGTACATTCACTAACTTCACCTCTCTCAAAGACCATCACTTTACGCTTCCCTACATTTACCTTTAGGTTCCGTTTCTTACACACACTCTCAAATTCATCCACCAAGCCTTGCAGCTCCCCTTCGTCTTCACTCAACAACACAGTATCATCTGCAAACAACAGTACAGGGAGTTTCCAAACACTATCCTCTCACCAGGGCCACTCCAACATCCACTACCCTACCTTGTACCTCTTTTATTACCCCATCCATGTACAGATTGAACAACCATGGAGACATGACACATCCCTGTTTCAAACCAACTTTCAAAGAGAAAAATTCACTTAGTTCACCATCCACATGCACTGCAGCCTTCGCACCATTGTACATACTCTTCACAGCATTCAACAACTTCCCATCTACTCCATATATTCTTAACACTTTCCACAATCCTTGTCTATCCACCCTGTCATATGCTTTCTCCAAATCTATGAAAGCCGCATACAACTTCTTTCCCTTCTCTAGAAACTTTACCACTAAAGATCTAAGAATGAATATCTGATCTACACAACCTCTTCCCTTCCTAAAGCCTCCCTGTTCTTCTCCAACTAATTTCTCTGTTCTTTCTCTAACTCTGTCTATAAGTATCCTACCATACACTTTTCCTATTATACTAAGAAGACAAATGCCCCTATGATTACCACACACTTCTTTTTCCCCTTTTCCTTTGTACAAGGGAATAATTATACCTGACTTCCAATCCTCCGGGACTCTACCTTCCTCCCAGGCCAATCTGCACATCTTCCACATCCATTCTACTACTATCTCTCCCCCATGCTTCAGCATTTCACCACACACTCCATCAATTCCTGGGGCTTTCCCCAATTTAACTTTCTTCATTGCTTCCACAACTTCTATGCTACTGATTTCTTCCTGTCTTCTCACCTCCCTCCTTCTCCCAGCCATTCCCCAGCCACTTATACTCGCATTACTTCCATCCTCTACGTTCAACAATTCCTTAAAGTGTTCTCTCCATCTGCTCACTTTTTCTCCCTTCTCCTCTAGTAATCTACCATTTTTATCTTTCACTCCCCTAATAACTTCACTTCCACCCTGTCTTACTCTTTTCACTTCTCTCCAGAACATTTTCTTACAGTCCCTCCACTTTACACTCAAATTCCTTCCAAATTCCTCATCCACTCTCTTCTTACTCTCTCTTACTAATCTTTTCACCTCTCTCTTCCTTTCCACATATAACTCTCTCTTCCGCCTCTTAACTTCTTCCACGCCCCTATTTCTCATCCATTCATTGTATGCTTTCTTCTTTTGTGCCACAGCCTGTTTCACCTCTTCAGTCCACCACGCCGTTCCTTGCACCCCCCTCCGTCTTCTCTTCCTTCCATACACCACATCACATGCTGCACATATTTCTTCTGTAAATATCTTACACATACCTTCCACGTCTCCCATCTGCTCCAATTCATATTTGCCCAATCGTTCCTCCACTTCTCTCTCATACTCTGCCTTTTTCTCATCCTCTTGTAACCTTTCCACTCTCCTTGCAACTACTCCTTCCTCTCGTCTTTCCCTTCTTCTATTCCTCCATCTTACTTGCATCCTAATTCTGGCCACCACCAAGTAGTGGTCAGAAAGTCCACTCCCCCAACCTCTATACACTCTTGCATCCTTTACACATCTTCGCATCCTTTCATCCACACACACATAATCAATCATTGCCTTCCTTTCATTCAGTTCACCACCCACCCTTCTCATCACTCGCCATGTATACCTGTGGATCATTTTATGCCTGAAGAGGGTATTGGCTATCACCAACCCCCTCCCAGCACAAATGTCCACTAACGCACTCCCATTCTCATCTATCTCAGCAGGCACACCCCACTCACCAACTATTCCATCCACCTTCACATTACCAACTTTACCATTCATATCACCATTCAAATCTCAACTCCTTTTTATATTCCTTCCTCATTTCCATTTTTCTCCATTAGTCTTATTTTGTTTCTTCTTCCCCTTCTGTCCTGTCTTCCACTGATCTACCTTTCTGTCCCGATCTTCCCTCTCACTCCTTCTGTTCTCACTTTCTCATTTACTTCAACTTTTCTTTTATAATTCCTTTTCCATTCATTATTTTTTCTTTCATCTTCCATTATCGTTATTTTTTTTCCTTTCTATCTCCTTGAATTATGATACATTTTTAGAGTTTCACCCAGTTTTCTTCTCTCTCTCTCTCTCTCTCTCTCTCTCTCTCTCTCTCTCTCTCTCTCTCTCTCTCTCTCTCTCCTTCTCTTCTGTGGTATATTTCTTGTTCTACCTGTATTTCTTTATTTCTTTTTTTCTTCCTTCTGCTTTTCCTTATTTCTCTCACACAATATTTTTTCTTTGTCTTTTTTCTTTTAATTCTCATCCTGTATTTGTATCTTCCTCCTTTTTTCATGCTACAATTTTTTTTCTCTCTCTCTTTCTTGCCACTTTCTTTTTCTGTGTTATTCTTTCCTTAGTAGGAGACAAGATGAAATAAAGTGGAGCGGCCTGGGACTCTACTACACGTGTACGGAGTTCAATCCTTAACTCACTCCTCTGCCGACGTCTTCTTTTCATTATTGTTCTCTCATTTTCTGTATTCTTTCACCTTTTCTTTGCCTTCTCTTTTATGTTCTTCATTTTCCTTTTTTTCATTCTACATTATTTTCTTTCTCTTTTTCTCTCTCCTTTTTATGTGCATTTATTTTTTCGTTCCCAATATTTTCCTCTGCTTCCTTTCTCCTCACTTATCCCTTACTCTCGCCTTTTCCTTCTCATTCCTCTTCTCTTCTATTTAAGTCCTCCATCAAATCACTGTATCACAAGCTACAAGGCAGGTAGGAGTCGAGATGAAGTAAAATGGAGCGACCTGGGACTCTTACTACAGGTGTACCGAGTTAACACCTTTACTATTTATGCTTCAGTTTTCTTCTTTCTCTCTTTACTTTCTTTCCTTCTGATTCATTTCATTGTTTATTTATTTATTTATTTTTTTACTTTCCTTCCTTCTCCTTTTATTTCATGTTTTGTTTTATTGCAGTCTTCATCCTCTTTTTCTTTCTCAGTTTCCTTAATGCTTTTCGCCCTTCTCATATCTTTTTTCTTCTTTCCCATATCTCTTTCTTTTCTGTCTTTTTTTTTCTTTTTCTTTTTTTCCTTTGCCTCTTCCTTTTGTCTCTTTATCTTGTTTTGATTCTCCTTCCTCTTGTTTCTCTCTCCTGTCTTTCTTCACTATATTACATAAACAAACAACAAGAGAAGTAGGAGCCAAGGTGAAGTAAGGTGGATCGGCCTGAGATTCTAACACAGGTGTCTCGAGTTCCACACCCTTGACCGTCTCTCCTTTTTATGTTTACAAGCATTTCTCAGATCCCTTTCTTTACTCTCTCTCTGTTCCATTTTCTGTGTATTCTTTTGTTTCTTACTCTTCCTTCATCCTTCTTGCTTGTCTTTCCTTCTTGCTTTTTTCTTTCTTAATTTTATTCATTTCTCCATTTTATCTTCCTTTTAGCTTCATTCTTATTCATTTTCTCCCTTCCCCCATTCGTCGTCGTTTTGTTTATTAATTTTGTCATCTTTTACTTAATCGCATACCTTCCTTTTCACATTACTTTCATCTTTTTCCTTTTCTTTTTCATTTGCTCCTGCTTTCTTTCTCCTTTACATTACCGTGTCAGCAGGTAGCAGAGAGGCAGGAGGGTAGTTGAAGGGGTGTATTTATCCTCACTACTAACCTACTGTACACTGGATCCAGAAAGTATCGGTGCACACTTGGCGCCAAACACTTTGACACCACGGACGTTGGCTGCTGGAAAGTGCTGTATGATTTTTGCCCACGTTGGTAAACCTGCTTACATAAGGATGCCATATATCGCTTGCTTGTGACGTTTTCATGTCGGTGTTGTTATTGTATGCATATTCAGATGATAACAGATCAATGGTCTTGCAACTTTACAGCTTGTATTGATCATTTCACATATCATCGTACCCCTCATGTGCCAGACTTTTTTGATCCACTGTACAGCATCATCATCATCAGTACCACCACTACCACCATAATTATCATCACCACCAAAAACATCATCATCATCATCATCAGTACAGCTTTTATTATTTTTATTAAAACTAAAGACGGCTCATCCCAGACATCTGTCACCTTCATAGTCACCACAAGTGCTCGTGAGCCCTTCGGGCCCCTCGCACATGCTCCTACGGAGGGCTCTCGCATTTATGTGCTGTTCTAGTGTAACTTTGTCACTTGGATTTTTTGCAGCTAACCAACTGATCGTGTTATTTGCAGCTTCGGTAATGTAACCCAATTTATTTTAGTTCTACCTCTGGGCAAACAAAATTCAACGGAGATCCTATGCCGGGTTTCGGGAGCGTTTTTTTTTTTTTTTTAATGTGATCGCTCATTAAATATAGTAAAAGTTTTTCAACCGTGATGGGACCAAGTTTTCTCACATCAGCGAATTTTTTGCTATTTTTATGCTAATTTTGGTGCGATTTCAATATGTAGTTTCGGCTGCCCAAATTACACACACACACACACACACACACACACACACACACACGCGTACTGTTATCGTATTAGACAAGGTATTCGTGGGCCCTTCGGGCCCTTCGCACTTGCTCCTGTGGAGGGCTCTCGTGTTTATGCTGTTTTAGTGTAACGTTGTCACTTGGATTTTTTGCAGCTAACCAATTCATCGTTTTATTTGCAGCTTCGGGAATGTAACCCAAGTTGTCCGAACGCAAGTCCGAAATAGTTTAGTTATACCTGTGGACAAAAAATTCTACGGAGATCCTATGCCGGGCGCCAGGACCGGCTTTTTTTTTTTTGTCCAAATATGATCGCTCATTAAAAATAGTAAAAGTTTCTCAATCGTGATGGGAACGAGTTTTTTCACATCAGCGAATTTTTTGTGATTTCTGTGCCAATTTTGGTGCGATTTGAATATGTAGTTTCGGCTGCCCAAAACACACACACACACACACACACACACACACACACACACACCACACACACACACACACACACACACACACACGGCTACTGCTCTAGTATATTAGATTATTACTCTCTTAATTATCCTCCTCCTCCTCCTCATCATCATCATCATTATCAATATAGTTACTAATCCCCACCCCCTTAGCTACTGTAGACGAAATTCACTACAGTCAACAAAAGAGGTAGGAGGCTAGATGACGTAAGGTGGAGCAGCCTGGGACTCTACTACACGTGTACTGAGTTCCAACCTTCACCCACGCTCTCATTCCCTCCTTTTGTTTATTTATTTATTTATTTATTTATTTTTTACTTTCTCTATAGCCTTTCATTCTTATTTTCCGTCTCATTTCTTTGTCGTCTTTATTGTCAGCTTATTATTCATTCTTTCCTTTACGCTTGCTCTCTCCTTTTCTGTCTCCCTTCTGTCCTTCTTCTTATTGTTTCTTTCAAATTATTGCATACAATTAATGTGATAGTTTGCCACACGGACTCAACCTAGTGTCAGTGGCGGAATTTAAACCATATGGATGATACTACCCGTGATGACCGCTGTCCACCACAGTTCATAAGTACCACCTTAGTTATTGCTGTATTTATTGATGGCCAGTAATATTTTAGCAGGTAAAGGTTAGCCCATAAACTAACAGACATCTCCCTCACCACCACCACCATCACCACCACCACCACCATCATCACCACCACCACCACCACCACCACCACCATTGGTTACTCTAGTTCAAATCCATAAATATACTGCATCATTATAAGGTACACAGAAGGTAGGAATAGAGGTGAAGTAAGGTGGAGCGGCCTGGCACTCTACAACAGGTGTACCCAGTTAACACCTTCACCCATACTTAGTAGAGCTTCGTTTTAGCTGTTACACTGTTTTTAGTCTTATTTCTTTATTATACTCTCTTATTGTCTTTCTCGTTTTTCTTTGTTTTCCTTTCCGTCTCCTTTTCTTTCTTTTCTTCCTTTCGCTTTTCTTTCTTCACTATATTACAGCAATAAAGCAATGATAAAATAAGGAGCCAAGGTGAAGTACGGTGGAGCAGAGTGAGATTCTAACAAAGGTGTCTCGAGTTCGACCTAAAAATCTTAGTGGCCATTTTTTTTAATTCTTTCTCATTTCCTTTTTCTTACATCCTCGTTCTTTTTTTTCCCTTTTCTTCTCTCTTTGTATCTTGTCCTTCCTTTCTTTCTCCTTTCTATGCTTGTTCATTTTTCTTTCGTTTTTAATTGTGTGTTCTTTTCTACTTTTCTCTGTATAGCTATCAATTGTCTATATTTTTTTTTTATTCCTTTTCATTTTCTTTAATTCCCTCATTCTCGGCGTTTTGTTCATTTCTCTTTTATTTCCTCCCCTCTTACTGTCTTTATTTTTCCATTTCTTTCTTTCTTTCTTTAATTACAGCATCACAAGCTACAAGAAAGGTAGGGAGATGAAGTCAGGTTATCCTCTGTACAAACCTGCTTTGATAGCCAGTTATTTTTATAGTTTATTCATTTATTACATTGTCATATAATTGTTGTGTAATCAAATAATGGAGTCTGTATAATATGGTCTATTGTTTCAGGTAAGGAGTTGTGCAGTACCTGTCTGGTCTACCTGTGTGAGTACCAACTTTATCCAGTCGTTTGTTTATTGTCTCATTAAAAGCTTGCTTGGTTGGTTCACTTAATTTAATCATGATTCCATTTTCATCATCATCATCACTATCACAACAATCACCATTAACTACATTAGATAAAAGCTACCACTTACAGCATCAAAAGCTGGAAGAGAGGTAGGAGCCGAGCTAAATAACGTCATTATTAACATTAATAACTTATATAACCATTATCATCATCATCACTGGCAGCACCATAATCAGCCACACAGACTTAGGTACTATAATACAGCATCACAAGATACAAGAGAGGTACGAGACAAGATGAAGGAAGGTGGAGCGGCCTGGGACTCTACAACAGGTGTGCTGAGTTAACACCTTTACCAGTTACAACTCATTTTCCTTCTTTATCACTTTCTTTCCTTCCTTCACCTGTATTACACTTCTCCATTTTCTTCATCCTTATCCTCTTTTTTCTAATTTTCCCTTCTTTCCCTTTTCTTCCTTTCTTCGCACTTTCGTCTTCAGGTTTTTATTTTTCTTCTCTCTCTCTCTCTCTCTCTCTCTCTCCCTCTAGCTTCTTTTTTCCCATATTTCTTGCTGTTCTTCCTTTCTTTCATTCTTTTTTGTTTCTGTTTTTCTTGTTTCTTACCCTCATTCTTATTTCTTTGTCTTATCCTTTATCTGTCTCTTTCTCCTATTCTCCCTTGCTCCCTTTTTTTTTTTCTTTTTCCTTCTTTCGTATCTCTCTTCCATTTTTCTTGTTTTTTTTTTCTTTTTCCTTTCGTATCTCTCTTCCATTTTCCTTGTTTTTTTTTTTTTAAATATTTATAGCATTACAAACTACAGGAAAGGTAGGAGACAAGATGAAGTAAGGTGGAGCGGCCTGGGACTCTACTTCACCTGTATCGAGTAATCCTTCCCTCCAATGTCTACCTCTAGTCTCCTTTTCTTTACTTCCCTCTTGTTTTCTGTATTCTTTTCCATCTTTTCCTATCGTTTGTACTGGTTAATTATTTGTCCTTTCTTTTTCCTTTTTAGTGTTATGTGTCTTTTCCCTTCAGGTTCTTGCGTTTCCTATATTTTCCTTAACATTCCTTTCTCCTCTCTTATCCTTTACTTTCGACTTTTCCTTCTCACTCCTCTTCTCGTCTGTTTACTTCCTCCATTAAATCACGGCATCACAAGCTACAAGGCAGGTAGGCGTCGAGATGAAGTAATGTGGAGCAACCTGGGATTCTTACTACAGGTGTACCGAGTTAACACCTTTACTAATTATGCTTCAGTTTTCTTTCTCTCTTTACTTTCTTTCTTTCTTTCTGCTTCATTTCATAGTTTATTTTCTGTACTTTCTTTCCTTTTCCATTTGTTTCATCTTTTGTGTTATTGCAGTCTTTATCCTCTTTTTCTTTCACAGTTTCCTTAATCCCTTCCCCCGCCTCATATCTTCTCCTTTCCCAGATCTTTTTCTTCTGTTTGTCTTCTATTTTTTACCTTTGCCTCTTCCTTTTTTCTCTGTGTATTGTTTTAATTCTCCATCCTTTTGTTTCTCTCTCCTTTCTTTCTTTGCTATATTACAGCAACAAGCTACGAGACAAGTAGGAGCCAAGGTGTGGTAAGGTGGAGCGGCCTGAGATTCTAACCAAGTTGTCTCGAGTTCCACTGCTCGACCGCCGCTCCTTTTTATGTTTACGAGTATTTCGTGTATCTTTTTCCTTTCTCTCTCTTTCTTCCATTCTCTGTGTATTCTTCTTTTGTTTCATACCCTTCCTTCGTCCACCTGCCTTGTCTTTCCTTCCTGCTTCATCCTTTCTTAATTTTGTTCCTATATACTTTTTATCTTCCTTTTAGCTTCTGTCTTAATCATTTTCTCCCTTCCCCCATTCCTCGTCGTTTATTTTATTAATTTTGTCATTTTTTACATCATTGTATATCTTTCTTTTCACATTATTTTCGTCTTTTTCCCATTCTTTTTCTCCTTCTTTTTCACTTCTTTCCTGCTTTCTTGCTCGCTTATATTACCGTGTCAGCAGGTAGCAGAGAGGCAGGAGGGTAGTTGAAGGGGTGTATTTATCCTCACTATTATCCTACTGTACACTGGATCCAGAAAGTATCGGTGCACACTTGGCGCCAAACACTTTGACACCACGGACGTTGGCTGTTGGAAAATGCTGGATGATTTTTGCCCACGTTGGTAAACCTGCTTACATAAGGATGCCATATATCGCTTGCTTGTGACGTTTTCATGTCGGTGTTGTTATTGTATGCATATTCAGATGATAACAGATCAATGGTCTTGCAACACAGCTTGTATTGATCATTTCACATATCATCGTACCCCTCATGTGCCAGACTTTTTTTATCCACTGTACAGCATCACCATCATTATCATCATCACAACACTTACCGTTACCATCACCTCCACTACCACCATCATCACCACTGCCATTATCATAATACTCCCACCACCGGCACCAACGTCACCACCACCACTAACATCATTATCATTATTAGAACAGTTGTGATTATTTTGATGAAAACTAAGACATCTCCATCATTATCACCACCACAACTATCACCATCATCATAATTAGCTACTTTAGACCAAATCCATAATTATTTTACATCACTATAATCTACAAGAGAGGTAGGAGGCGAGATGAAGTAATGTGGAGCGGCCTGGGACTCTACTACAGGTGTATGGAGTTCAAACCTTCAACATTGTTTAGTCTGACCCTCCTTTTCTTTATTTACATTTTTCTTTCTCCATAGTCATACTTTTTCTTAATTTTCTTTCTCCTTTTCTTGTGTTTTTCTTTCCTTCCTTCATTCATGCTTTCACCCTTTCTGTCTCCTTTCTTTATTGTCTTTCTCTCCTTTCTTTCTTTCTTTCTTTCCTGTTATTGCATACGATTAATGTCATAGTTTGCCACACGGACTCAACCTAGTGTCAGTGGTGGAATTTAAACCATATGGATGATACTACCCGTGATGACCGCTCTCCACCAAAGTTCATAAGTACCACCTTAGTTATTGCTGTATTTATTGATGTCCAGTAATATTTTAGCAGGTAAAGGTTAGCCTATAAACTAAGAGACATCTGCCTCACCACCACCACCACCACGAACACCATTATCGTTATCACTATCACCAGCATCAGCATTAGTGACACAAGATCAAATCACATGTATATTACAGCATCACAAGCTACAAGAGAGGTAGGAGGCGAGGTGAAGTAAGGTGGAGCGGCCTGGCACTCTACAACAGGTGTACCCAGTTAACACCTTCACTCATACTTCGTTGAGCTTCATTTTAGCTGTTACACTCTTGTTAGTCTTATTTCTTTATTGTACTCTCTTCGTCATTGTCATTCTCATTTCTTTCTCGTTTTCCTTTCAGTTTACATTTCTTTCTCCTTTTACTTCCTGTCTACTTTTCTTTTTCTTTTTCCTTTCCGTTTCCTTCTGTTTCTTTTTTCTCCTTCCTTTTCTTTCTTCACTACATTATAGCACTAAAAGAACGATAAAATAAGGAGCCAAGGTGAAGTAATGTGGAGCAGAGTGAGATTCTAACAAAGGTGTCTTGAGTTCGACCTAAAAGCCAATGTTGCTTTCTTTTTTAGTTTTTCTTTCTCATTTCCATTTCCTGTTTTCCTCTTTCTTTCTTTTTCCGATTCTTCTCCCTTTGTGTCTTTTCTTTCTTCCTTTCTCCTGTTCTTTCCTTATGTTTTCTTTCGTTTTTAATTGTGTGTTCCTTTCTACGTTTTCCTTTTATTTTTATCACATGTTTAACTTTACAATTTCTTATCCAGCTCCTTTTCATTTTCTTTTAATTCCCTCATTCTGTTTTTTTTACTTCCTCTTCACTGTCTTTATTTTTCCGTTTCTTTATTTATTTCTTTAATTCCAGCATCACAAGCTACAAGAAAGGTAGGGAGATGAAGTCAGGTTATCCTCTGTACAAACCTGCTTTGATAGCCAGTTATTTTTATAGTTTATTCATTTATTACATTGTCATATAATTGTTGTGTAATCAAATAATGGAGTCTGTATAATATGGTCTATTGTTTCAGGTAAGGAGTTGTACAGTACCTGTCTGGTCTACCTTTGTGAGTACCAACTTTATTCAGTCTATTGTTTATTGTCTCATTAAAAGCTTGCTTGCTTGGTTCACTTAATTTCCTCATGATATCACCGTAACCATCATCATCACCATCATGACGATGATCATGATCATCATCATCATCATCATTATCATCACTGTCACCACAATCACCATTAACTACATTAGATAAAAGCTACCACTTACAGCATCACAAGCTAGAAAAGAGGTAGGAGCTGAGCTAAGTAACGTCATCATTAACATAGTACCTTATATAACCATCATCATCATCATCATCATCATCATCATCATCATCATCATCATCATCATCATCACTGGCAGCACCATAGTCAGCCACACAGACTTAGGTCCTATAATACAGTATCACAAGATACAAGAGAGGTACGAGACAAGATGAAGGAAGGTGGAGCGGCCTGTGACTCCACTACAGGTGTGCTGAGTTAACACCTTTACCAGTTACAAATCATTTTCCTTCTTTATCACTTTCTTTTCTTCCTTCCTTCACATGTATTTCACTTTTTCATTCTCTTCTACCTTGTCCCTTTTTTTTTTTTCTTGTTTTCCCTTCTTTCCCCATTCTTTCTTTCTTCGTACTTTCGTTTTCTGCATTTTCTTTTTCTTCATTTTCTTTTCTTTCCTCTCTCTCTCTCTCTCTCTCTCTCTCTCTCTCTCTCTCTCTCTCTCTCTCTCTCTCTCTCTCTCTCTCTCTCTCTCTCTCTCTCTCTCTCTCTCTCTCTCTCTCTCTCTCTCTCTCTCTCTCTCTCTCCTTTTCTACCGTGTTCTTGTTGTTCTTCCCTTTCTTTCATTTTTTTTCCTGTTTCTAGTTTTCTTGTTTCTTACCCTCATTGTTATTTCTTTGTCTTTTTCTTATTCTCATCCTGTATTTGTATCTTTCTCCTGTTCTTTCCCTCTCCATTTTTTTCCTTTTCCCTTTCTCTTAAGTCCCTCCCGTTTTCCTTGTTTTTTATTTCAGTATTTATAGCACCAAAAGCTATAGGAAAAGTAGGAGACAAGATGTAGTAAGGTGGAGCGGCCTGGGACTCTACTACACGTGTGTAGAGTTCAATCCTTCACCTAGGCAGTATCCCTCCGTCTCCTGTTCTCTATTTCTCTCCCACTTTCTGTATTCTCTTTCACCTTTTCTTTGCTTTTCTTATGCTTTTTGTCTTTCCCCTTTTCATTCTTTTACGGTGTGCTATATTTACTTTTGTCTTTTCTCTCTACCTTTATTTTTATGAGGTTTTGCGTGTGGCTCTTTCATTACTTATTTTCCTCTGGTTCCCTTCTCCTCTCATATCCCTTACTTTCTCCTTTTCCTTCTCACTCCTCTTCTCTTTACTTCCTCCGTCAGATCACGGCATCACAAGCTACAAGGCAGATAGAAGTCGAGAGGATGTAAAGTGGAGCGACCTGGGACTCTTACTACAGGTGTACCGAGTTAACATCTTAACTATTTATGCTTCAGTTTCCTTCTTTCTTTACTTTCTTTCCCTCTTCATTATTTCATGCCTTGTTTTATTGCAGTGTCTCCTCTTTCTCTTTCTCAAAATCCTTAAAGTTTTTCTCTTTCCTAATATTTTCTTTCTCTTTTCCCTGATTTTTCTCATTTGTCTTTGTTTTTCCTGTTTCTCTTTTTTAATTCCTTCTGCCTCTTCCTTTTTCCTTGATCTCGTTTTGTTTCTCCTTGTTTTTGTTTCTCTCTCCTTTCGTTCTACACTATGTTACGGAAACAAGCTAAAAGAGAAGTAGAGGCGTTGGAACCAAGGTGGAGTAAGGTGAAGCGGCCTGAGAGTCTAATGAAGGTGTCTGAGTTCCACCCTCTTTCTATCGCGGCTCCTTTATTTCTCATATCCTTTTCCTTTCTTTCTCTCTCTCTCTCTTTTCCATTTTCCGTTAGTTCTTTTGTTTCTTATTCTTCTTTTGTCCTTCTGCCTCGTCTCTCCTTCTTCATTCCCTTTTCATAATATTATTGTTTTCCTCTTTCCATCTTGCCTTTATTGCTTTCTGATTCACTGTCTCATTTCTGCCATTCTTCTTCCTTTTATTATCATTCTGCCATTGTTTTTTCCTGTTTGCATATCTTTCTTTTCACCTTTTTTTTTTTCCTTCATTATAATATTTCATTCCCCTGCCTTCATATCCCATTTTCTTTATACTGTCTATTTGCGTCTACTATTCGGTAGTTTTCCTGTGCCCTTTGTTTCCTCTTTCTTTCTCCTTCTAATTCTTTCTTTTCCTATTATTTCTCTCTTTCCCACTCTCTTTGTTTTCTCGTTTCTTACTTTTTCTTTCATTCTCATTTTCTTCTCCAGTATACTACAATATCACAAACGACTAGAAAGGAAGGAATAAGGGGAAGTAAGGATATTAGCTTGAACACTATACCACCATCACCACCACCACCACCACCACCACCTTCACCACTACCATCATCATCATCATCAGCAGCAGCAGCAGCAGCAGCAGCAGCAGCAGCAGCAACCATACAGTTATTATACAAATCAAAATTAAATTACATCACCATCACGCCCACCATCAACATTGCCACCACAGTCACCATCATTACTTCCAACACCATCATCAGCTTCATACATGTTGGCACTATGTTACAGCATCACCAGTTGCAAAAGAGGCAGGAGGCGAGATGAAGTAAGGTAGAGCGGCCTGGGACTTTGTATTGAGTTTATACGGTACTTTAATTTTCAGTTTCTTCTTTTATTTGCTATTCCTTCTTTTATTTCCTTCTAAATCTATTTTTTCGTATTCTTCATGTATTTCTTGTTCCTGATTTTATTTTGTATTCCATTTTATATCCTATTCCATCCTTTATGTTGAGTTACTTTATTTCGTATTGGTCGTTTTATTTCTATCTATCTATCTATCTATTGCCAGACGCCTCAATCCCGTTTGGGGTGGCCACAAACAAATCGCCTCCAAGTCGCCCTGTCCCCCGCCATTTCACTACCCTGCTCCCAACTCACACCCCCCTCTCTCATATACCTCTCCACCCCATCCCTCCATCTCATCCTCGGTCTCCCCCTCCCTCTTCCACCCACCACCTCACTCACATACACTCTCTTCGTCAGTCTTTCACCCTCCATCCTCTCCACATGGCCAAACCACCTCAGTGTGTTCCTCACAACGCTTCCTATCACATCCACATCAACACCACAACGCTCCTTTATATCCTCATTCGTCAGCCTGTCTCTCCACGTGACTCCACAAGCTCCTCTTAAATAACTCATTTCCACTGCTCTCACTCTTGACTTGTGTCCTTCCAACAACGTCCAAGCTTCACTTCCGTACGTTAGAGTTGGTATCACAATACTGTCATGTAGTAACTTTTTTACTTCCATGCTCACTTCCCTGTTTCTTATCACTGCTTTCAAGGAACCAGCAACCTTTCTTCCCTGCTGTACCCTTTCAAGCACTTCACCCTCCAAACCTCCATCCTTACTCATCACACTACCCAAATACTTAAACGTACTCACATTTTCCAATTCCTCACCATCCAACCTCGCTATGCATTCACTGACTTCACCTCTCTCAAAGACCATCACTTTACTCTTCCCTACATTCACCTTTAGGTTCCGTTTCTTACACACTCTCTCAAACTCATCCACCAAGCCTTGCAGCTCCCCTTCATCTTCACTCAACAACACAGTATCATCTGCAAACAACAGTACAGGGAGTTTCCAAACACTATCCTCTCTCACCAGGGCCACTCCAACATCCACTACCCTACCTTGTACCTCTTTTATTACCCCATCCATGTACAGATTGAACAACCATGGAGACATGACACATCCCTGTTTCAAACCAACTTTCAAAGAGAAAAATTCACTTAGTTCACCATCCACACGCACTGCAGCCTTAGCACCATCATACATACTCTTCACAGCATTCAACAACTTCCCATCTACTCCATATATTCTTAACACTTTCCACAATCCTTGTCTATCCACCCTGTCATATGCTTTCTCCAAATCCATGAAAGCCGCATACAACTTCTTTCCCTTCTCTAGAAACTTTTCCACTAAAGATCTAAGAATGAATATCTGATCTACACAACCTCTTCCCTTCCTAAAGCCTCCCTGTTCTTCTCCAACTAATTTCTCTGTTCTTTCTCTAACTCTGTCTATAAGTATCCTACCATACACTTTTCCTATTATACTAAGAAGACAAATGCCCCTATGATTACCACACACTTCTTTTTCCCCTTTTCCTTTGTACAAGGGAATAATTATACCTGACTTCCAATCCTCCGGGACTCTACCTTCCTCCCAGGCCAATCTGCACATCTTCCACATCCATTCTACTACTATCTCTCCCCCATGCTTCAGCATCTCACCACACACTCCATCAATTCCTGGGGCTTTCCCCGATTTAACTTTCTTCATTGCTTCCACAACCTCTATCCTACTGATTTCTACCTGTCTTCTCACCTCCCTCCTTCTGCCAGCCATTCCCCAGCCACTTATACTCGCATTACTTCCATCCTCTACGTTCAACAATTCCTTAAAGTGTTCTCTCCATCTGCTCACTTTTTCTCCCTTCTCCACTAATAATCTACCATGTTTATCTTTCACTCCCCTGCTAACTTCACTTCCACCCTGTCTTACTCTTTTCACTTCTCTCCAGAACATTTTCTTACAGTCCCTCCACTTTACACTCAAATTCCTTCCAAATTCCTCATCCACTCTCTTCTTACTCTCTCTTACTAATCTTTTCACCTCTCTCTTCCTTTCCACATATAACTCTCTCTTCTGCCTCTCAACTTCTTCCACGCCCCTATTTCTCATCCATTCATTGTATGCTTTCTTCTTTTGTGCCACAGCCTGTTTCACCTCTTCAGTCCACCACGCTGTTCCTTGCACCCCCCCTCCGTCTTCTCTTCCTTCCACACACCACATCACATGCTGCACATATTTCTTCTGTAAATATCTTACACACACCTTCCACGTCTCCCATCTGCTCCAATTCATATTTGCCCAATCGTTCCTCCACTTCTCTCTTATACTCTGCCTTTTTCTCATCCTCTTGTAACCTTTCCACTCTCCTTGCAACTACTCCTTCCTCTTGTCTTTCCCTTCTTCTATTCCTCCATCTTACTTGCATCCTAATTCTGGCCACCACCAAGTAGTGGTCAGAAAGGCCACTCCCCCAACCTCTATAAACTCTTGCATCCAATATACATCTTCGCATCCTTTCATCCACACACACAATCAATCATTGCCTTCCTTTCATTCAGTTCACCACCCACCCTTCTCATCACTCGCCATGTATACCTGTGGATCATTTTATGCCTGAAGAGGGTATTGGCTATTACCAACCCCCTCCCAGCACAGATGTCCACTAACGCACTCCCATTCTCATCTATCTCAGCAGGCACACCCCACTCACCAACTATTCCATCCACCTTCACATTACCAACTTTACCATTCATATCACCGATCAAAAACACTCTCTCATTCCTTCCAAACTTTTCCATGTACACTTCCACATTTGTCCAGAACTCTTCTCTCACTCTTCTAGCACGATCTTGCGTTGGCGCATACACACACACAATCGCCCACATTTGTATTCCAACTTTCAACTTTACCCACACAATCCTTGACCCAACTGATCCATACTGTCTTATGCTCTTCTTCCATCTTTTACTCACAACTATACACACTCCTTCCTTTGCCCTCTCATTCTCATCTACTCCTGCACATATACCCCATCCATACTCCCATTCTCTCACACTTTCTCCTCTCCATTTTGTTTCAGTTATTCCACATACATCCACTTTCGCATCCTCAAGCACCTGGACAATCTCTCTCTCTTTCACCTCATCATTCGCTCCTCTTACATTCCATGTACACATTACCAAGTCCTTTGTCCGGTCCTGGGTCGTCAACGTTTGGTCAGTCCTTGTCCGAGGCTTCTTGTTTGTTTTTTTAGTTAGTTGTTTTCCGGGGAGGGGCACTAACCCTCCGCCAACCCTTTTAGTCGTCTTTTACGACAAGCAGGGATACTGGGGGAGTATTCTTGAAAACCCCCCTACCCCCAGGGGGGGTATTCCTCATTTTCTTTCATATTCTTCCTTTATTTCATATTCCTTCTTTTATTTGCGATTCATTATTTTCGTCAATAAAATTAATGGAATGGCAAACTATCACATTAATCGTACGCGATAACAGGAAAGAAAGAAAGAGAAAAGAAAAGCAAGAGACAAAGAAGACAGAAATGGAGAAATCAAGCATGAAGGAAATAAAGAGAAAATGACGAAAAAATGAGAAAGATAACAAGAAAGAATGACTATAAAGTAAAAAACGAAATAAAGAAAAGGGGGAGACGGGAAGTGGAGAGAAGGTGTGAACTCAGTACACCTGTATCTTAGTCCCAGGCCGCTCCACCTTATTTCGTCTCGTCTCCTACCTCCCTTTAGATTATAGTGACGCAATATAGTTACGGATCTTGTCTAAAGTAGCTACGGGGATGGTGGTTAGTATTTACGCTAAAGAAAAGGGTGATGATGATGATGATTTCTATTAGTTTTAATAAATATAAACCTGTACTGATAATCACGATGGTGATGATGATGGTGGTGGTGTTGGTGGCGGTGGGGATAGTGCCGGTGGTGGCAGTGTTATGATGATACTTCATAGTTTCGTCCACCTATCTTGTAGCTTGTGACGATGTAATATTGTGAAGAAAGACGGAAAGAAAAAATAAGAAACAAATAAAAGAAGACTGAGGGAAAGAATAAAAATGAGCAATTCAAAATCGGAAAATGAAAGCAAGAGAGATTCGGAAGAGAAGAAGAAGGAAAGAAAAGGAGACAGTAACAGACCAGGGCAGAACTCGGTATATCTGTAGTAGAGTCCCAGGCCGCTCCACCTGACTTCATCTCGCCTCCTGCCTCTCTTGTAGTTTGTGATGCTGTAATATAGATATGACTTTTATCAGAAATACCTGAAGGTGATGAAGGTGGTGATAATGCTGGTGATGGTGATTTAGATTAGTTCTTAGCGCGATAATAAAGAACTTTATGCCTGATGGTGATGGTAATGATGATGAATGATGAACGATGGATGATGAATAATGACGAAGATGAAGCGATGAAAAACTGATGATGATAATGATGGTGATGATGATGGTAGGGGTGGTGATAGTGGTAGGAATGATGATGATGATGGTAGTGGTGGTGATAGTGGCAGGGATGATGATGGTGATGTACAGTACTTTATTACTGACAATGATGACATTACTTCAGCTCACATCCTAACCCCTTGTATCTGGTGATGATGTAATATGAAAAAAAATATGAGAGAGAGAGAGAGAGAGAGAGAGAGAGAGAGAGAGGAAAGTAATAATATGAAAGAAATGATACTAAAGGAAAGAAATAATTGGAAGAGAAATACAAGAGTAAAGTAGCTACACTAAGAAGAAAATAGTAATATGTTGAGAGGCAAGAAAAAGAAACAAAAAAGAAGAAGCAAATGGGAGGAAGAAACTGTAGTATTATAAATGGAAAAATGAAAAGAGAAAGAAAGGAAAAGAGAAATGAAATGAAAGAAACAAAAAAAAGAAAGTATTGTTAAGATCAGGGTCGAACTCGGTACACCTGTAGCAGAGTGCCAGGCCGCTCCACCTTACTTCACCACGCCTCCTACCACTCGTGTAGCTTATAATGATGCAATATATTAATGGATTTGATATAAAATAATTAATGAACGTGGTGGTGGTGGTGGTGAGGGAGATGTCTGTTAGTTTATGGGCTAACCTTTACCTGCTAAAATATTACTGGCCATCAATAAATACAGCAATAACTAAGGTGGTACTTATGAACTGTGGTGGAGAGCGGTCATCACGGGTAGTATCATCCATATGGTTTAAATTCCGCCACTGACACTAGGTTGAGTCCGTGCGGCAAACTATCACATTAATCGTATGCATTAACAGGAAAGAAAGAAAGAGAGAGAGTCAGGAGACAGAAATGGAGAAAGTAAGCTTGAAGGAAAGAATGAATGATATAAGCGGACAAAAGAAGACGACAAAAAATTGGATTTTTTAGGAATAGAGAGACACCTGTAATCTGGTGTATGCTCATTTTTTTAAATTTCTTTTTCCTTCCTATGCTCATCTTTAAAAAAAAGACTGAAAAGAAGAAGGAAAGACTACTGAGAAGGAGAAAAATAGTAAAGAAAAAAAGGGGATGAGAACTAAGGTGAAGGTTTGAACTGAGTACACGTGTAGTAGAGTCCCAGGCTGTTCCACCTTACGTCATCTCGCCTCCTACTTCCCGTGAAGACTACAGTGATGCAATATAGTTATGGATTTGGTCTAAAGTAGCTACGGGGGTGCGGGTTAGTAGTTATACTGATAATGGTGATGATGATGATGAGTAAGATGGTAATGATGGTGATAATGAAGGTAATGTGGATGTCTGTTAGTTTAACAAATATAATGACGTCTGTACATATGATAGTGATAATGATGATGATGATGATCATGGTGGCGGTGGTGGTGGTGGTACTGATGATGCTGATGCTGATCCTGTACAGTCGATCAAAAAAGTCTGGCACATGAGGGGTACGATGATGTGTGAAATGATCAATACAAGCTGTAAAGTTGCAAGACCATTGATCTGTTATCATCTGAATATGCATACAATAACAACACCGACATGAAAACGTAACGAAGCAAGCGATATATAGCATCCTTATGTAAGCAGGTTTACCAACGTGGGCAAAAATCATCCAGCATTTTCCAACAGCCGACGTCCGTGGTGTCAAAGTGTTTGGCGCCAAGTGTGCACCGATACTTTCTGGATCCAGTGTACAGTAGGTTAGTAGTGAGGATAAATACACCCCTTCTGCTACCCTCCTTGTTCTCTGCTACCTGCTGACATATGCGAGCAAGACAGCAGGAGGCAAGTGAAAAAGGAGGAGGAAAAAGACGAAAATAATGTGACAAGGAAGATATGCAATGAAGTAAAAAATAAAAATAAAAAAAAAACAAAATGCCGAGGAATGGGGGAAGGGAGAAAATGAATAAGAATGAAGCTTAAAAGAACATAAAAAGGAGAAAGGAAAAAATATGAAACGAGAAAGCAAGAAGGAAAGGTAAGGCAGAAGGACGAAGGAGAGGTAAGAAACAAATGAAGAATACTGGGGCACAGAACACTGGGGACAGAGAGAGAAAGGAAAGGGATGTGAGCAATGCTTGTAAACATAAAAAGGAGCGGCGGTCGAGGCTGTGGAACTCGAGACACATTTGTTAGAATCTCAGGCCGCTCCACCATACCTCACCTTGGCTCCTACTTCTCTTAAAGTTTGTTCCTGTAATATAGCGAAAAAAGACAGGAGAGAGAAACAAAAAGAAGAAGAATCAAAATGAGACAAAGGGAAAAAAGAAAAAGGAAATGGAGTAAAAAGAAGAAACAGAAAAAAAAAAAAGACAAGCAGAAGAAAAATATATGAAAAGGAGAAAGAAGATATGAGGCGAGGGGAAAGTATTAAGGAAATAGAGAAAGAAAAAGAGGACAAAGACTGAAATAAAACAAGACACAAAATAAACAGAGAAGGAAAGAAAGTACAGAAAATAAACCATGAAATGAAGCAGAAGAAAGGAAAGTAAGAAGAGAAAGAAGAAGACAAGCATAAATAGTAAAGGTGTTAACTCGGAACACCTGTAGTAAGAGTCCCAGGTCGCTACACTTTACTTCCTCTCGACTCCTACCTGCCTTGTAGCTTGTGATGCCGTGATTTGATGGAGGAAGTAAACAGAAGAGAAGAGGAGTGAGAAGGAAAAGCAGAAGGATAGGAGAGGAGATAGGAACCAGAGGAGTATAAGTAATGATAGAACCACAAGGAAATCCTCATATAAATGAAAGTAAAGAGAAAAGACAAGAGTAAATAAAGTACACAGAAAAAGAAAGAAAAGGAGAAAGAAATATACAAGGAAAAACAAAAAAGACGAAAGAGAATACAGAAAGTGAGAGAAATAGAGACGGAGATGAATGTGCAAGTGAAGGATTGAACTATACACGTGTAGTAGAGTCCCAGGCCGCATCACCTCACCTCATCTTGTCTCCTACCTCTCCTATAGCTTGCGATGCTGTAAGTACTGCAAGTAAAGCAAAGGAAAAAGGAGGAGTTAAGAAAGAGATAAAAAGAAAACAATGGAAGAGAGAACTGGAGAAAGATACAAGTAGAGGATGATCCTATAATTACTAAGGAAAGACCAACTCGGATAAAGGGAAAGTTAAGAAAAAGAGAAAAAAGTGGAGGGCTAGAGAACATGAGAAAGATAGAAATATAGGATGAAGAACCATAAAATCAAGAAAAAAACGACAAAGAAATAACAATGGGAGAAAGAAAGAAAGAAGGAAAAGAAGCAAGAAAAAAATAAAAGAAACAAGGAAAGGAAGGAAAAGCAAAAAATATACCACAGCAAAGAAAGAGAGAGAGAGAGAGAGAGAGAGGAATACTGGGTGGACCTCTAAACACCTGTCATAGTTCAAGGAGATAAGGAGAAATAATAGTGGAAAAAGAACGAAAAAATAACCAACGGAAAAAGAATGAGGGAAATTGGTTAAAGGAAATGAGAAAGAAGGACTAAAAGAGTGAGAGGGTAGATCGGGATATAAAGGTGGATCGGTAGAAGAATGGACAAAAGGGGATGAAGAAGCAAAATATGAATAATGGAGAAATAAAGGAAATGCGACGGAAATATAAAAAGGAGATGAAACTTAGGGTCCAACTCGAGACACCTTTGTTAGAATCTCAGGCCGCTCCACCTTAGTTCACCTGCTCCTACTTCTCTTTATTACTGCAATAAAGTGAAGAAAGAGACGAGACAATCAGATGGAGAAAGGAAGAGAGAAAGGATAACAAAGGAAAAAAACGAGCCAGAAGAGAGAAAGACAGCAGAGAGTAAGAAAGAATATTCAGGAAATGGGAGAGAGAAAAAGGAAAAAGAATTGAAGGATTTTAAGGAAAAAAAAAAACAAAAAAACAGGGAGACAGAAAGTGATGCTAACTTAGAACTCTGATGATGATAATAAGCTAATGAGGTATCAGTGGCAAAGGTGTTAACTCGGTACACCTGTATTAAAGTCCCAGGTCGCTCCACCTTACTTTATCATCTCTCTCTCTCTCTCTTACAGCTTGTGATGATGTAATTTAGTGTCTAGACCTATGAAGCTGGTAATGGTGCTGGTGCTGATGATGGTGATGATGATGGTTGGGGTGATGATAATAATGGTTGGGACGGCGATGATAATGATGATGATGATGATGTGGGTCGTAGTGATGATGATGATGATGATGTAGGCCTCGGTGGTGATGATGATGATGATGATAACGATGATGATGATGATGATGGCCGCAGTGATGATGATGATGATGATGATGATGATGATGATGATGGCCGCTGTTGTGATGATGATGATGATGATGATGATGGCCGCGGTGATGATGATGATGATGATGATGATGATGATGGTCGCGGTGATGATGATGACGATGATGATGATGATGATGTTGGCCACGGTGATGATGATGATGATGATGATGATGATGATGATGATGTTGGCCACGGTGATGATGATGATGAGATGATGTTGGCCACGGTGATGATGATGATGATGATGATGATGATGATGATGGCCACGGTGATGATGATGATTACGATGATGATGATGATGATGATGACCGCGGTGATGATGATGATGACGATGATGATGATGGCCGCGGTGATGAGGATGATGATGATGTGGGCCGCAGTTGTGATGATGATGATGAGGAGGAGGATGGTTGCGGTGGTGGTGATGATGATGATGATGATGTTGGCCGTGGTGGTGGTGGTGATGATGATGATGATGATACTGTGGTGGTGATGATGATGATGGTTGCGGTGGTGATGATGATGATGCTGATGATGATGGTGATGATGATGTGGGCCGCGGCGGTGATGATAATGATGATGTGGGTTGCGGTGGTGATAATGATTATGATGATGATGATGATGATGATGATGATGGCTGCGGTGCTGATGATGATGACGGCTGCTTTGGTGGTGATGATGGTTGTGGTGATGGTAATAGGTGAAGCTTACTTTTAATAAGAAAAAAAGGTAACTATAGGTAATGATGTTGACGATAATGATGATGATGGTGATGAGTGTGGTAGCTGTTGTGGTGGTGGTGGTGATGATGATGATGGTGATGAGTGTGGTAGCTGTTGTGGTGGTGGTGATGTACAATAGTTTACCAATGATGAAAAGGACCTACTTCATCTGCCGTCCCATCTGTCTTGTAACTTGCCATGTTGTAATACAGGAGAAACAACGCGGAAGAAAGAGAAAGAAATAATGGAAAAATAAGGATAGAAAATAAGGCGGTAAGATGGAACAGGAAATGAAGAAATGTCAACATATAAATGAAAATATAAAAAAAATACACAGACTGGGTTACAGATACGAGAAAGTAAAAAGAAAAGGGAATAGAAAGAAGTGACAAGAAAGGATTAAAAATTATTAACAGAGGAGAAAAGAAACGAGAAAGCACGAAGGAAGAACATTAAACAAAACAAGGTGCCAGAGAGAGAGAGAGAGAGAACTAAAAAGGAGCTTAGCCACGCATGTCAGGTTCGAACTTAAGATATCTTTGTTTGACTCTTAGGCCGCTCCACCTCACTTCAGGTTGGCTCCTACCACTTGTGTTGTTGTACTGCTGTAATGTACTGAAGAAAGAATAGAGAAAGAAAAAAAAGATATAGAAAGAGAGAAAAAAGAAAAAGGAAAAAGTTAACGGTGGGACGAAGAAAAAACATATTTAAAAAAAAAAAAAGGGAAACTGAGAAAGAAGGAAAGAATAAAACGTAAAATTTGAGTACAACAGAGACGAAAATGTGAAAATAAAGGAAACAAGTTATAAATGGTAAAGGTGTTAACTACCTGTAGTAGATTCCCAGGCCGCTCTACCTTACTTCATCTACCCTCCTACCTCTCCTGTAATTTGTGATGCTGAAATGTAGTTGTGGGTTTGATTTCATTTACCAAATGGTAGTGGCAGTGATGGCCGTCAGAACTGTGGTGACGATGACGATGATGTAAGTTAGTTTGGCTTAATGATAATTGCCTCAGAAATGATGATCATGATCATGATGATTATGACGATAATTGTTAATAATGGTAATGTCCAGTAGGTTAATACTATAAATAATAACCATATTTCATCTCCCCTCCTACCGCTTCTGTAGCTTGTGATGATGTATTAAATTATGTTATAGAAACAATGGAGGATGAAAGGCAAAGAAAAACTAGGGGACGGATAACAAAAAAAAAAAAAAAAAAAAAAATAGGAACAGAATCTTGACTACTAAAACAAAATAACAGAGGAAAATGAGAAATGGAAAGGATACAATAAAAAAATAAGAGGGAATAAAAAGAAGATACAAAGGAGAAGGACTATAGGTATCAGAGGAAAAAACCACAAGGAAAGAAAGAGATAAGTGTGAGGGGATACCAAGAAACAAATGACCAAGAAATGAAAAGGAGAAGAAAAGGAAATAAGCAGAAGTAAAGGAGCTCTGACACATTGGGTGGAACTCGAGACACCTTTGTTAGAATATCAGGCGGCTCCACCTACTTCACCTTGGCTCCTACATCTTTTGTTGCTTTATTACTGTAATAGAGTGAAGAAAGAAATGAGACAGAGAAATGGAACAAGAAGGGCGAAGACAAAGAAAGGAGAGAGAGAGAGAGAGAGAGAGAAGGAAAAAAGGAAAAGAAGGAGAAAAAGAGAGTTAAAAAAGAAAGTTCGAAGAAAGGGGAAAGAAGGGAAAATAAAAAAACAACAGGACAAGGAAGAAGAGAATGAAAAAGTGAAATAAAAAAGAAGGAAAGAAAGTGATAAAGAAGGAAAATGTGTTGTAACTGGTAAAGGTGTTAACTCAGCACACCTGTAGTAGAGTCCCAGACCGCTCCACCTTCCTTCATCTTGTCTCGTACCTCTCTTGTAGCTTGTGATGCTGTATTATAGTACCTACGTCTGTGTGGCTGATTATGGTGCTGCCAGTGATGATGATGATGATGATGATGATGATGATGATGATGATAACGATGATAACAGTTACTGGTGATAGCATGAAAAAATGAAGTGAATCGACGAAGCAAGCTTTTAATGAGACGATAAACTAACGACTGGATAAAGTTGGTACTCACACAGGTAGACCAGACAGGTACTGCACAACTCCTTACCTGAAACAATAGACCATATTATACAGACTCCATTATTTGATTACACAACAATTATATGACAATGTAATAAATGAATAAACTATAAAAATAACTGGCTATCAAAGCAGGTTTGTACAGAGGATAACCTGACTTCATCTCCCTACCTTTCTTGTTGCTTGTGATGCTGGAATTTAAAGAAAGAAAAAAAAAAGTGGGAAAATAAACAGTGGGAAGGAGGGATATAAAAATAAATAATAAACAGTGAATGAGGGAATAAAAGAAAAGGAAAAGGAATTGGACAAATATTATAAAGTTAAACAAACGATAGAAATAAAGAGAAAACGTCGGAAGGAACAAACAGTTAAAAACAAAACAAAATAAAAGGAAAGAAAAGCAGAAAGAAAGAAAGAACAAGATCCAAAAGCAGAAGACTCGGAAAAGGAAAGTGAGGGGAAGAATGGAAAGGAAAATGAGCGAGAAAAAGTGAATGAGTCTGATTAAAAGGGAAGCAGCTTAGATTTTTAGGTCGACATCGAGACACATTTGTCAGCATCTCTGGCCGCTCCATCTTACTTCACTCTGGCTCCTAATTTTATCGTTTCCTTATTACTGTAATATACCGGTAGTGACGAAAGGAGAGTGAAAGAAAGAAAATGAAAGAAAATGAGACGGAAAGGAAAATGGAAAAAATAGAAAGACAATGAAGAAGAGAGTACAAGAAAAAATAAGACCAAAAAGAGTGTAATAGCTAAAACGAAGCTCAGTGAAGTATGGGTGAAGGTGTTAACTGGGTACACCTGTTGTAGAGTGCCAGGCCGCTCCACCTTACTTCACCTCGCCTCCTACCTCTCTTGTAGCTTGTGATGCTGTAATATAGCCTATATGTGGATTGATCTTATGTCACTAATGCTGCTGCTGGTGATAGTGATAACGATAATGGTGTTGGTGGTGATGATGATAGTGATGGATGTTAGTTTTCGTAAAATTAATAATATTAAATGTATGAATAATGATGATGATGATGATGATGATAACTGTAGTGGTGGTGTTGGTTGTTTTGGTGGTGATGGTGATGGTAGTGATAAATGTATGTGGATTATGATGATGGTGACAGTACTGAGGTGATGATGGTGATGATGAAGATGATGATGATGATGACTTACGACAGTAGTGATGATGACAACGTTCCTTCATCCCTCCTCCTGCGTCTCTTGTTACTTGTTATGTCACAAATAAACGAGAACGAAGGAAAGAGAAACCGAGGAGAAAAGAAAATGGCAAATAAAGAAGAAGAAAGATGAAGAAAACTCAAAAGAAGGAGGGAGGATAAGAAGAAGAAAAAAAAGGAGAAAGCTGACAAACTGGGTGAAGGTTTGAACTCGGTACACCTGTAGCAGAGTGCCAGGCCGCTCCACCTTACTTCACCTCTCCTCCTACCTCTCGTGCACCTTATATTTATGGATTTGATCTAGAGTAACTAATGACGATGGTGGTGGTGGTGGTGGTGGTGGTGGTGAGGGAGATGTCTGTTAGTTTATGGGCTAACCTTTACCTGCTAAAATATTACTGGCCATCAATAAATACAGCAATAACTAAGGTGGTACTTATGAACTGTGGTGGAGAGCGGTCATCACGGGCAGTATCATCCATATGGTTTAAATTCCGCCACTGACACTAGGTTGAGTCCGTGTGGCAAACTATCACATTAATCGTATACAATAATACGAAAGAAAGAAGGACAGAAAGCAAACAAGAAGAAAGGAAGCATGAAGGAAAGAATGAATGACAAGCTGACGAATAAAGGCGACAAACACCTGAGACAAAATGACAAAGGAAAATACAATAGCGAAAGAAAAAATAACATGAAGAAAAACAAGGCGCGAAAATCAGGGTGAAGGTTTGATTGAAATCGATACACTTGTAGTAAAGAGTTCCAAGCCGCTCCACCTTACTTCATCCCGCCTCCTGCCTCACTTATAGATTACAGTGATACATTTAGTCATGGATTTGGTCTAAAACAGATAATGATGATGATGATGTTATTGGTGATGGAAATGTGTTAGTTTTCATTAAAAAAAATAATGACTGTCCTAATAATGATGGTGGTGGTGGTAGTTTTATGATAGTAGTGGTGGTGATGGTGGTAGTGGTAAGGGTTCAGATGATGATGATGATGATGTACAGTCAAACAAAAAAGTGTGACACATGAAAGATACGATGATATGTGAAATGATCAATACAAGCTGTAAAGTTGCAAGACCATTGATCTGTTATCATCTGAATATGCATACAATAACAACACCTACATGAAAACGTCACAAGCAAGCGATATATGGCATCCTTATGTAATCAGGTTTACCAACGTGGGCAAAAATCATCCAGCATTTTCCATCAGCCAACGTCCGTGGTGTCAAAATGTTTGGCGCCAAGTGTGCACCGATACTTTCTGGATCCAGTGTACAGTAGGTTAGTAGTGAGGATAAATACACCCCTTCAACTACTCTCCTGCCTCTCTGCTACCTGCTGACACGGTAATATAAGCGAACAAGAATGCAGGAAGTGAAAAAGAAGGAGGAGGAGAAAAAAGAATGGGAAAAACACGAAAATAATGTGAAGAGGAAGATATGGAATGTTAAAAAAAAAAAAAAGACAATTATTGAACAAAATGACGAGGAATGGGAGAAGCGAAAAAATGAATAGGAAAGGAAAAGCTAATGGGAACATAAAAAGAGGAATAAAAGTAAGAAAAGAGGAAGCAGGAAAGAAAGACAAGGCAGCCGGACGAAGGAAGGGTAAGAAACAAAAGAAGAATAAGCTGAAAATGGAAGAAAGAGAGAGAAAGGAAAGAGATACGAGAAATACTCGTAAACATAAAAAGGAGCGGTTGTTGTGGCGGTGGAACTCGAGACACCTTTGTTAGAATCTCAGGCCGCTCCACCTTACTTCACCTTGGCTCCTACTTCTCTTGCAGTTTGTTTATGTAATATAGTGAAGAAAGAAAGGAGAAACAAACAAAAGGAAGGAGAATAAAAACAAGATTCAGTGAAAAAAGGAAGAGGCAAAGGTAAAAAAGGAAGAAACAAAAAAAAAAATACAGAAGTAAAAGACATAAAGGTAGATCGGTAGAAGAAGGGATAAAATGAAAGAAAGAAAAATAAGAATAAGAAATAAGAAAGAAATATAAGTAGCAGCGTCCAAGGAATGACGGTCAAACTAGAGACATCTTTGTTAGAATCTCAGGCAGCTCCACCTTACTTCACCTTGGCTCCTACTTCTCTTGTAGTTTGTTTTTGTAATATAATGAAGGAAGACAGGAGAGAGAGAGAGAGAGAGAGAGAGAGAGAGAGAGAGAGAGAGAGAGAGAGAGAGAGAGAGAAGGAAGGAAAATCAAAACAAGATAAAGGAGAAAAAGGAAGAGGCAGGGAAGAAAGAGAAGAAACAAAAAAATGGCAGACATAATAAAAAGACATGGGAGAGGGGTAAGAAGATATGAGGCGAGGGGAAGGCATTAAAGACTCTGAGAAAGAAAAAGGAAAAAGACTGCAATAAAACAAAATATGAAATAAATGGAGAAGGAAAGAAAGCAAAGTAAATAAACCATGAAACGCAGCAGAAGGAAAGAAAGTAAGGAGAAAAAGAAGAAAACTGAAGCATAAATAGTAAAGGTGTTAACTCGGTACACCTGTAGTAAGAGTCCCAGGTCGCTCCACTTTACTTCATCTCGACTCCTGCCTGCCTTGTAGCTTGTGATGCCGTGATTTGATGGAGGAAGTAAACATAAGGGAAGAGGAGTAAAAAGGAAAAGACGAAAACAAGGCAAAGGAGAGGAGAAAAAACCGTTAAGGATAATGTAGGAAACGAAGAAAAGAAAAATAAATAAAAAAAGATGGAAGAGAAAAAAATAAATAATGTAGAATGAAAGAGGAAGTAAGTGAAGAACAAAAAAAAAAAAGGAGACAAAGAAAAGGTGAAAGAGAATGCAGCAAATGAGAGAGAAATGAAGAAAAGGAGAGAGAGGCAGAAGTTGAGTGAAGGATTGAACTCTATACACATACAGTACAGTCCCAGGCCGCTCCACCTTACTTCACCTTGTCTCCTACCTCTCTTGTAGCCTGTGATCCTGTAATTACTAAGGAAAGAATAACAAGGAAAAAGGAAGAGTTAATAAAAGGAGAAAAAACAAATGGAGCATGAGAGAACAGGAGAAAAATATAAATAGAGAATGAAACCTGAAAAAAAAAGACAAAGAAGTAAGAATGGTTGAAAGGCATAAGGAAAAGTAGAAGCAAGAAAAAAGTAAAAGAAAGAAAGAAAAGAAGGAAGAACAAAAAATATACATAGAAAAGAAGGGAGAGAGAGAGAGAATTTTGGGTGGAACCCTAAAAACCTATTATAGTTCAAGGAGGCAGAAAGGAGAAGTGAGTTAAAAAACAAAGAGAAATAATAAACGGAAAAAGAATTGGAGAAGAAAGGTAAAAGGAAATAAGAAACAATGATAGAACAACAAGAATGAGAGGGTAGATTGGGACAGAAAGGTAGATCGGCAGAAGAAAAGACAAAAGAGGAAGAAGAAACAAAACAAGACCAATGGAGAAATCAAGGGAATGAGATGAAGACATAAACAGGAGATGACACTGAGGGTCGAACTCCAGACACCTTTGTTAGAACCTCAGGCCGCTCCACCTTACGTCACCTTGACTCCTGCTTCTTTTTATTACTGTAATAAAGCGAAGGAGAAGAGTCAAGGAGAGGAGCTGGAGAAAAAAAGAGAGAAGTGAGAAAAATAAAGAGCCAGAAAAGATGAAAACAGGAGAGAGAAAGAAGAAAACAGTGGAAAATAGAAAAAAGAAAGGAAAGATTAAATAAAAGAAACACAAGGTGAAAGAAGAAAATATCTATCTATCTATCTATCTATTACCAGACGCCTCAATCCTGTACGGGGTGGCCACAAACAAATCGCCTCCACGTCGCCCTGTCCCCCGCCATTTCACTGCCCTGCTCCCAACTCACACACCCCTCTCTCATATACCTCTCCACCCCATCCCTCCATCTCATCTTCGGCCTCCCCCTCCCTCTCCCCCCTCCACCTCACTCACAAACTCTCCTCGTCAGTCTCTCACCCTCCATCCTCTCCACATGGCCAAACCACCTCAGTGTGTTCCTCCTAACGCATCCTATCACATCCACATCCACACCACAACGCTTCTTTATATCCTCATTCGTCAGCCTGTCTCTCCATGTGACTCCACAGGCTCCTTTTAAATAACTTATTTCCACTGCTCTCACTCTTGACTTGTGTCCTTCCAACAACGTCCAAGCTTCACTTCCATACGTTAGAGTTGGTATCACAATACTGTCATGTAGTAACTTTTTCACTTCCATCTACACTTCCCTGTTTCTTATCACTGCTTTCAAAGAACCAGCAACCTTTCTTCCCTGCTGTACCCTTTCAAGCACTTTACTCTCCAAACCTCCATCCTTACTCATCACACTCCCGAAGTATTTAAACGTACTCACATTTTCCATTTCCTCACCATCCAACCTCACTGTACATTCACTGACTTAACCTCTCTCAAAGACCATCACTTTACTCTTCTCTACATTCATCTTTAGATTCCGTTTCTTACACACTCTCCCAGACTCATCCACCAAGCCTTGCAGCTCCCCTTCGTCTTCACTTAACAACACAGTATCATCTGCAAACAACAGTACAGAGAGTTTCCAAACACTACCCTCACTCACCAGGGCCACTCCAACATCCACTGCCCTACCTTGTGTCTCTTTTATTACCCCATCCATGTACAGACTGAACAACCATGGAGACATGACACATCCCTATTTCAACCCAACTTTCAAAGAGAAAAATTCACTCAGTTCACCATCCACACGCACTGCAGCCTTAGCACCCTCATACATACTCTTCACTGTATTCAGCAACTTCCCATCTACTCCATATATTCTTAATTTATGGAGTAGAAGGAAATATAAGCCACAAAATACAAAATAAAAGGAAGAATTCGAAATAAATAGAGAAACAGAAAGTAAAAGAAGGACTTCGATAATTATTATGGTATAAGCTCAATACAAAGTCCCAGGCCGCTCCACCTTACTTCATCTCGCCTCGTACCTCTGTTGTACCTTGTGATGATGTAACGCAGTGGAAAAACAAAGAATAAATAGAAAAGGAGGAAGGAAGAAGGGACAAAGGAAGCAAAGATATGAAGAAACGAATAGATTAGTATTGATGAGAAAAATGATACCTGTATGTTTGGTGGTGGTAGTAGTAATACGCTAAAAAAAAAAAAAAAAACGCGAAAATTAAAAAAAAAATTGAGGAAAGGATATGAGAAAAAAGGAAAAAGTAGGAAAGAAAGAAAAAGTCCCAAAAGAAACAAAGAATGCAAGCAAGAAAAAAGAGAAAAAGAAAGGGAACGAAAAGTAAAGAAAAAAAAGAAAAAAAAGAAAAACATTCGGGAGCCGACTGTTAATCGCCCGCCAGAATATACTGTTGGCCAAGGTCAAGATTTTGGCCATATCTTGATACCCTGAAGGCTTCACGTTCATAGTTCAAGCCGTTCATGAGATATAATGGTGCTAAAGGCGGGAGATAAAAACTAGTTGACCTTCAGCAGCCATTTCGGTGACCTTGACCTTGACCCCGAGTGCCCATTTTCGAACTCTGCCAAGATTTTGGCCATATTTTGATACCCTGAAGGTTTCATGTTGATAGCTCAAGCCGTTCATAAGATATAATGGGAACAGACAGACAGACAGATACACACACACACACACACACACACACACACACACACACACACACACACACACACACACACACACACACATGATGATCTAGATTACCACTAAGAATGATGATAAGAATTACACTGCAAATCCGGACACCTGTAGCAGTATGCCAGGCCGCTCCACCTTACTTCACCTCGCCGGCTACCTCTATTGTAACTTATAATGATGCAATATAATCATGAATTTACACTAAATTAACTAATGATGATGATGATGACAGGTGGTGGTGGTGGTGGTGGTGAGGGAGATCTCTGTTCGTGGGCTAACCTTTACCTGTTAAAATATTACTGGCCATCAATAAATACAGCAATAACTAAGGTGGTACTTATGATGATGATGATGATGATGATGATAATTGTCGTGGTGATGATGATTGTGGTGGTGATGATGGTGGTGACGGTGGTGGTGGTGGTGGTGGTGATGTTGAGGCAATGTCTGTTAGTTTATGGGCTAACCTTTACCTGCTAAAATATTACTGGCCATCAATAAATACAGCAATAACTAAGGTGGTACTTATGAACTGTGGTGGACAGCGGTCATCACGGGTAGTATCATCCATATGGTTTAAATTCCGCCACTGACACTAGGTTGAGTCCGTGTGGCAAACTATCACATTAATCGTATACAATAATAAGAAAGAAAGAGAGAAAGGAAACAAGAAAGCAGAAAGTATGCATGAAGGAAAGAACGAGTGATAAGCAGACAAAAAAGAAGACAAAGAAATGAAACGGAAAATAAGAAAGAACGGCCATAGACAGAGTAAAAAATAAAATAAAATAAAATAAAAGGAGGGCATTAGAACATGGGTGAAGGTTTGAACTCAGTCCACGTGTAGTAGAGTCCCAGGCTGCTCCACCTTACGTCATGTAGCCTCCTGCTTCTTTTGTTGATTGTGCTGATGTAGTATAATTATGGATTTCGTCTACAGTAGCTATGGGGGTTGGGAGTTAATAGCTATAATGATAGTGATGATGATGAGGAGGAGGATAATTAAGACGGTAATAACCGTAATTATGAAGGTGACGGATGTCTGTGATGAGATGTCTTTTAGTTTTAATAAAAAATGATGAAAGCTGTACTGATGATGATGATGTTTTTGGTGGTGTTGATAATTATGGTGGTGGTGGTGGTACTGATTACGATGATGATGATGCTGTACAGTGGATCAAAAAAGTCTGGCACATGAGGGGTACGATGATATGTGAAATGATCAATACAAGCTGTAAAGTTGCAAGACCATTGATCTGTTATCATCTGAATATGCATACAATAACAACACCGACATGAAAACGTCACAAGCAAGCGATATATGGCATCCTTATGTAAGCAGGTTTACCAACGTGGGCAAAAATCATCCAGCATTTTCCAACAGCCAACGTCCGTGGTGTCAAAGTGTTTGGCGCCAAGTGTGCACCGATACTTTCTGGATCCAGTGTACAGTAGGTTAGTAGTGAGGATAAATACACCCCTTCAACTACCCTCCTGCCTCTCTGCTACCTGCTGACACGGTAATATAAGCGAGCAAGAAAGCAGGAAGCAAGAAAAAAATAAGGAGAAAAAGACAAAAATAATGTGAAAAGAAAGATATGCAATTAAGTAAAAAACGAAAAAAAATAAGAAACAAAATGCCGAGGAATGGGGGAAGAGAGAAAATGAATAAGAAACTAAAAAGAAGATAAAAAGGAGAAAGGGAAAAAATAAGAAAAGAGAAAGCAAGAAGGAAAGATAAGGGAAAGGGACGAAGGAAATGTTAAAACCAAAAGAAGAATACCGGGGCACAGAACATGGAAGAAAGAGAGAGAAAGGAAAAGGATCTGAGAAATGCTTATAAACATAAAAAGGAGTGGCGGTCGAGGCTGTGGAACTCGAGACACCTTTGTTAGAATCTCAGGCCGCTCCACCTGACTTCACCTTGGCTCCTACTTCTCTTGTAGTTTGTTTCTGTAATATAGCGAAGAAAGGAAGGAGAGAGAAACAAAGGGAAAGAGAATCAAAATAAGATAAAGGGAAAAAAGGAAAAGGCAAAAGAATAACAAGAAGAAACAGAAAACAAGACAAGCAAAAGTAAAATATTGGAAAAGAGAGAGAACATGTGAGGCGAGGGGAAAGTATTAAGGAAACTGAGAAAGAAAAAGAGGAAAAGACTCCAATAAAATAAGACATAAAATAAATGGAGAAGGAAAGAAAGTACAGAAAATAAACCATGAAGTGAAGCAGAAGGAAATGAAGTAGAGAGAGAATGAAGAAAATTGATGCATAAATTGTAAAGGTGTTAACTCGGTACACCTGTAGTAAGAGTCCCAGGTCGCTCCACTTTACTTCATCTCGACTCCTACCTGCCTTGTAGGTTGTGATGCCGTGATTTGATTGAGGAGGAAAACAGAAGAGACGAGGATTAAGAAGGAAAAGGCGAGAGTAAGGGATAGGAGAGGAGAAAAGAACCAAAGGAAAATAATTAATGCAAGAACCACAAAGATAATCTCACATAAATAAAAGTAGAGAGAAATGGCAAAAGTAAATACAGTACGCTGAACAAGAGAGAAAACGAGAAAGACAAAAAGAATAGGAAAAACGAAGAAAAACTGAAAGAGAATACAGAGAATGAGAGAGAAATAAAAAGGAGATGGAAGTGGATGACCCGTGTAGTAGAGTCGCAGTCCCTTCCACCTTACTTCATCTTGTCTCCTACCTTTACTATAGCTTGTGATGCTATAATTACTGAAGGTAAAACAAAGGAAAATGGAAGAGTTAAGAAAGAGATAAAAAGATAGGACGGAGGAAGAGAGAACTGGAGAAAGATACAAATAGAGGATGATCCTATAACTGCTAAGGAAAGACCAACATGGATAAAGGAAGAGTTAAGAAAAAGAGAAAAAAATGGAGCGAGAGAGAACAGGAGAAAGATAGAAATACAGAATGAGAACTAAAAATACAAGAAAAAAGACAAAGAAATATGAATGAGAGAAAGAAAAAGGACAAGCAGCAAGACACAAAAAATAAAAGAAAGGAAACGATGACGAAGAACAAGAAATACCACAGAAAAGAAGAATGAGGGAAGAAAGAAAAAAATAAGAAAGGAGGGCGGAACTCTAAAACCCCATCATAGCTCAAGGAAGTAAAAAGAAGAAACTGTAGTGGAAAAGAAAGAAAATAAATGATGATCGGAAAAATCTGAAGCAGAAAAAAAGAAATGAGAAACAACAAAAGGAGTGAGAGAGGTTGATCGGAATAGAGGGATATACATTTCTTGAAGACAGGACATACAGTAAGGGGAAGGAGAAACAAAATATGAATAATGGAGAAAAGTAAGGAAATGAGACAGAAATATAAAGAGGAAGAAATGAGGATGGAGCTCGAGACACCTCTGTTAATCTCAGGCCGCTCCACCTTACTTCAGTTTGGCTCGTACCTTTGTTGCTGTTCTGCCGCTGTAATGTAGTGAAGAAACAAAGAAAAAAAATGTGGAAAGAGAAAAAAAAGATTATGAAAAAACGAAGAAACGGGACGAAGAAAACACAGATGAAAAGAAAAAGGATATTGAAAGAAAAAGGTGAAAAGGAAGAAAAAAGCAATAAAACGTGAAGTATGAGTAAAGGAAGACGGAAATATGAAAAAAAAAAACTGTAAATGGTAAAGGTATTAACTCTATACACCTGTAGTAGAGTCCCAGGCCGCGCTCTACCTTACCTCGCCTACCCTCCTACCTCTCCTGTAACTTGTGATGCTGAAATGCAGTTGTGGGTTTGATCTGATGTACCAAATAATAGTGGTAGTGATGGTGGTGAATGTTGTGGTGATGTTGATGATGATGATAATGATGATAAGTTAGTTTGGATCAGAACGATAATTGCCTAAAAAATGATGAAGGTGATGATGATGATTATCCTAATTGTGATGGTGATGGTGAGAATGGTGTTAATTAATAGTGATGTCCAGTGTGTTAATACTAGTAACAAAAAAATTTACTTCTTATCCCCTCCTACCGCTCTTGTAGCTTGTGTTGAGGTATTATATTAGCGGCACAATGCAGGATGAAAGGCTACGGAAAAGAAAAAACAATGTGAAAGGAATAAAGGTTAAAGGAAAATGACAACTACACCAGAAAATAACGACAGAAAATGGAAGATGCGAAGAATTTAATAGAAAAAGAAATAAAAGAGAATAAAAAGAAGATACAAAGGAGAAGGAATATAGGTAATAAAGGCTAAAAAAACGAAAAAAGTGTCCAACTCTCTAATGCGAGAGTTAACCGTTACTCGCAGTCCGTAGTGTAAGCAAAAGTTCAACTTTGGAACTGTCTTCCTCTGTCTTTATTTCTTGCTGCCTATGACCTTCAGTCCTTCAAATGCAGTGTGTCCAGGCATCTCAAAATTAACTGATCTTTAATTTGACTCTGTGTTATGGCTCTGTGTTATCTTGTTTTTGTCTTTTCTTCAAGGGAACTATCTTGCTGGCTTCTGGCCTTTGGTTCCTTCTTCATTGCATAAAAAAAAAGAGAGGAGACAAGAAACAAAAGAACAAGAAGTGAAAAAAGGAAGAAACGGAAATGAAAAAAGAAAAGGGAGCCTCACGCAATGCAGGGTGGAACTGGAGTAGGCTTTGTTAGAATCCCATCCCGCTCCACCTTACTTCACCTTGGCACCTACTTCTCTTGTTGCTTTATTCCTGTAATATAGTGAGAAAAAATGTGGGACAGAGAAATGGAACAAGGAGGACGAAGACAAAGAAAGGAGAGAGAGAGAGAGAGAAGGAAGGAAGGAAAAAATGACAAAAAGAGAGTACGAAGAAAGGAAAGATGGCGAAAGAAGGGAAAAGAAGAAAAAGAGAAAACGGAAAACGAAAATGAAAAAAAAAAAAAAAGGAGGAGGGAAGAAAGTGATAATGAAGGAAAATGAGTTGTAATTGGTAAAGGTGTTAACTCAGCACACCAGTAGTAGAGTCCAAGGCCGCTCCACCTTCCTTCATCTTGTCTCCTACTTCTCTTGTAGCTTGTGATGCTGTATTATAATACTTAAGTTTGTATAGCTGATTATGGTGCTGGCAGTGATGATGATGATGATGATGATGATAATGATAGTTACGATGGCAGCATGAAAAAATGAAGTGAATCGACCAAGCAAGCTTTTGATGAGACAATAAACAACAGACTGGATAAAGTTGGTACTCACACAGGTAGACCAGACAGGTACTGCACGCAGAACTGTATATACATGTCAGTGATATAAATTTTGTTAAGGAGAGCATAATTTTGTGCGATATGTTCAAATGTGGTCCGTTTTCCATCCACTCCTCCCGCTGCACGAAACCGAGGAATAGCTACTTCGACGCCTGGCAAACCCCCATTCGACGCGTTCCGAGTAGTGTAAAACCAGTGGAGACAATGATTAGGGGCTAAAACACCCAGTCACAAAATTTCAGTCGACATGAAATTGAAACGGGCCCATCTGTGAACCAACAGCAACCGTCTTGCCAAGTTTCATCTCAACCTTTTCTTCCAATTTCAGCTGCGCTACAGACAGACAGACAGACAGACAGATACAAGGCTAGAATTATAGTACATTAGATGAAAAGGAACATGGCAGCGTAACACCAGAGCTCACTACCGCCGTACAAGAACAAGGATAAAACATGTTCATCAATAGGTACGGTATATCTAATAACAGTGTAATAATTAAAACAAACAGAAACGGTCATCTAACATATAAAAGACAAGAACGCACCATAAAACTATACATAAAACAACTACAGGTAAAAATATGCTTAAAAACTATAGCTGACAAGGGCACAAGACGCAGTGTGTAGCTTAAGGGCAGTATACTTTTCAGTGGGTCCCATATATTACTTCATAGTTCATTATGTTCCTCTCGCAGGTAAGAGCGTGTTAGAGAGGGGGTGGGGGGGACATTCTATAAGCCACTCTTCTCCTTCTCCTTCTCCTCCTCCTTGTACTTCTCCTTCGCGCCGTTTGTGAGTCTGGCTCCTTGCGTGGATCCTCGAACATAACTATATTCAGTTGCATACCTGTCGTAACTGGCTGTGCTGGAGAGGTACGCCTTCACGCAATGGCACCGATATAACTGGGCGGCGCAACTGTCCAGTTATACAAACACCTCTCATTTTCTTCTCTATCCCCGGAGAGGAGGAGGATGGATTGCAGGGGACGGACAACCCAAGTCTGCAGTCCACCGGGATCACGTCTACATGAGCTCGGGGCTCCAGGCACTACTACTATATTTTGTTTCTGCAGGATACTATAGTCTGTTTGAGTGACCTGTGCAGCTGAGATGTATGCGACATGTAGGGTGTGTTTGATACGCGGCTGCAGTTTGACCGCCGATGATGTCATTCAGGTAAATGCAGGCATGTATTGTTGTGCAACATGCGGACGTAGGTGTACGCCGTGGGTGGGTGTAATACAACATGGGGACATGGATGTACACCGTGGGTGGATAATTTATTTCAAACGTCACTCATCGTCTTATAAATTTTTTTAATCAACATAAATTTTTTGTATAATATTAATCCTTTTTTTGCTAATTTTGACCTCATTAGCTTTGGAGATTATTCCATATTTAAACCGGCTGTTTATATTGCAGGCAATTTTAAAATACTGTATAAATATATATGTGTTAAAATAAGAAAATCTGTAGACTTAAATCATCGGCGGCCAATCAGCAGCCGAGATTCAGACACACCCTACTCGGCCCATGCATCTCAGCTGCACAGGTCAGTCAAATAGACTATAGTTGCGTAAGAAGATTTTCAGTCACCTTTGTCTTCGTCCTTCTTTTTTTTTTTATGCGAGGAAGAAGGAACCAAAGGCCATGAGCCTGTAATACCGGTAAGAGTTCCCTCCAAGAGAAAAACAAAATACAAGACAGAGCCAAATTCAAGATCCATTCATTTCGAGATGCCTGGACACACTGCGTTTGAAAGATTGGAGATCTTAGACAGCAGGAAATACAGACAGAGGGAAACAGTTCCAGAGTTGACCTGTTGCATAAATGAAGGACTGGGAGTAACGGTTAACCCTTGCATTAGAGAGTTGGACAGAAAAGGGGTGAGAGTTTGCTGCTAGACGGGTGCTACGCGCCCGTCGTAGAGGTGGAGGAATGCATGCAGACAGTTCAGAGGAGCAGTGACCATTAAAGTAGCGATAGAAAAGAGATAAAGATGCAACAGTGCGGCGAAGGGACAGAGGTTGAAGGGAGTCAGTAAGAGCAGGAGAGTTAATGAGACGAAAAGCCTTTGACTCCACCCTGTTGAGAAGAGCTGTATGTGGCGAGCCTCCCCACACATGAGAGTTGTACTCCACACAGTGGCGGATAAAATCCCTGTATAGAGTCAACAATTGTGCAGGGGTAAAGAAGCAACGGAGTCGGCTTAGCACACACAATCTCTTTGAAGCAGATTTTACAAGAGATGTAATATGATCTTTCCAAGATAAGTCCCGAGTAAATGAAACCCCAAGCATGTTCAAGGATGATGCAGGATTAAGCTGAATATTATTAAACAGTAGTGGGTATACCTGTGGAAGATTTTGACGGGTTGATAGGTGTAAGAACTGAGTCTTAGACGCATTAAAAACAACCATATTATTTTTACCCCAGTCAGAGATACGAGCCAAGTCAGACATTAGGTGTGCCATAGCCTCATCCCTTGTTTGTTGAAGTACCTGCTGAGATGGGCGTTGCGGGAACCGAATGGAAAGGTGAAGGGTGGAGTCATCAGCGTATGAGTGGATAGGGTTAGATGTACAGCTTAGAAGTTCATTGATGAATAAAAGGAAGAGAGTTGGTGATAGGACAGAGCCCTGAGGAACACCACTGTTGATAGATCTAGGAGAAGAACGATGGCCGTCTACAACAGCGGCTATAGAACGACCAGAAAGGAAGCTAGCAATGAAGGCACAGATAGAAGGATAGAAACCGTAAGAGGACAGTTTGGAAATTAAAGATTTATGCCAGACTCGATCGAAAGCCTTTGAGATGTCAAGTGCAATGGCAAAGCTTTCGCCAAAGTCCTGAAAGGAGGATGACAGGAGTCTGAAAGGTAGGTGAGAAGATCGCCAGTGGAGCGTCCCTGACGGAACCCGTACTGACGATCAGAAAGAAGGTTGTGATAGGAAAGATGCCTTAAAATTTTTCTATTGAGAATTGACTCGAAAATTTTTGAAATACAGGACGTTAAAGCAATTGGACGATAGTTGGAGGGTTGGGAATGGTCACCCTTCTTTGGGACAGGCTGAATGAGAGCAAACGTCCAGCAAGAAGGAAAGGTACAAGTTGACAGACAAAGGCGAAAGAGTTTACCTAGGCAGGGTGTAAGCACAGAAGCACAGTTCTTGAGAAAAACAGGAGGGACTCCATCAGGCCCATATGCCTTGTTAGTACTGAGGCCAGTGATGGCAGGAAATACATCAGCTGAAGAAATTTTAATGTCAGCCATGAGGAAGTCAGAGGCGGGAAGTGATGGTGTTCTGTGATAGTTATATAAACCTATGATAATTTCCTTCTTGTAAGCCTATCTATCTACCTGTCTATCTATCCATATATCTGCCTATCTGTCTGTCTATCTATTTATCTGTGTAGCTACAATTTTCCTCTCGTACATAGTGTTTGTTTTTGTAGGAGGAACGAGAGGCCTGAGACAACTGCGTTCTGATTCCCTTGCATGTTCTTCATGGGAAAACAAGTCATTCACGACAAGAAATGGATCCTAATTACCTCCAGCAACAGAGTTGGAAGAGGGTATGTATTCACCCCAGTTTGTTTGTTCACAAGATATCTCAAGAAGTAACTGATGGATTTCATCGAAATTTTGTGCATATGTAGGTCATGGGCCATGGAAGAATTGGTTAAATTTACGTGGTGATCTAACTTGCCTGGTATAGGCGTTGGCGGAGGTATGCGATCTGTGGGTTCTGTATTCTTGGTGTGTTTGTGAATCCAGGCTAAAGTTACGATTAATTTCTATAGCCACTTTATTTTCACCTGACGGAACTAAGTCACTGCCACAGCTTGAATACGAAGTCGTGGGTGCAGGACGATGATCTAAGTTATGAGGTAAGGATGAGTCTCCTCCCCTTGGTCACTAACAGTACGTATTCTCCAGCATGGCTACACTCGGCCATCACTTAGTCGTGAAAATGAGTTACAGATCTTTGCCAGGTGAGAGCAAATGCGCTATAGTCGCGACTGTATTTTTTTTTTTCCCCAGGAGGGGCAAGGAAAGGATAATGTGCAGTGTTGCCATGCCTTCTGTTCCTCCTGTACATACAAACTTTATGTACGAGAGGAAGATTGTTGTAGTTTTAGGCAGATAAATGGATGGATGGACAGACAGACAGGCACAGATGGGTAGATAGATATATAGATAGACACAGAACGGACAATAAAAGGACAGAAAATAGCCTTTCCATGTCACCTATTGTTTCTGCAGATCAAAATCGGAGTTATGAGAGGGCCAAACACCTTCCTCCCAGAAAAGATGCCACAAACGAATCGCCTTCATGTCACCCTGACCTCCGCCATCAGCCTGCCCTCTCTCCTGCTCATATCCCCCTCTCTCATATACCTTTCCATCCATCCCTCCATTTCACCCTCGGTATACCCTTCCCCTCCTCCACATTTATCTCTGCCAAAGAAGTTGGACGGTGGTTATATATTCACCTGTGTCGGTTTGTGTACAAAATATATAAAAAGTTATCGGATTTCAATGAAATCTAGTGGTCAGGTGGGCAGTGGATAAAAAAAGAGCTGTATAATTAGACCTTGAGGTAGATCCGGATCCGGATGCTGAAATAAATCATCAATTTTAGGGGCGTTGGTGAAGCTATGCGCTCCCTGAAATTGTGTAACAAGGTACACTAAGAGCGTAGAATAAAACTGACTATGTGAGACCATAAAGTAATCGCCTGGTAAGAAATAGCAATTACAGCGGTAAATCATAATTTTATCGGTGTTGCCCTAGTTATGCGCTCTCTGAGTGCTTTCTAGTTATAAACTTTATTGACCTAAATTATTGCGTAACATCCGCTGTGTACAGTTTTGTCTTCACCCAATCACTAGACTCTACATAGCCAAACTAAACTGAATAGTACAGCGAAAATATGAAAAACAAGACGATTTCTGATAACAGTAAACGCTAAAGAGACTGCCTGTAGAGTGGTTTAACTCGTAGGCGCCTCTGTCACTCATTATTAGCTAGAATGAAATTTTAGAGTTGTCTCGACCATGAGAGGGCTAATGATGACAGTATTAACACTTTCATGATCTGTGACTCACTCGCAGCTGAAGATGATCGTGTGGCGTTGGCTGTAAGAGAATATTGGAGATATTCAGACCATGACAGAGTTAGTAGGCTTGGTGAATATAGACCCTGTTCATGAGGAGTTGGAGAAGGAGTAACCCCAGGCTCATGTGTATGTGAACTCAGTGAACCACGGGAAACTTACGGTGTTGTCCACCACCCACGTTTGTGCATCCGAGCAGGTTCTTTTTCCGGGGCATCGGCGCCAGTACGGGAAGACTTCCCTTTCCAGCACCACCCTGCTCAGTAAGGCACCCAACCACACCCAAAAAAATTTTCCCAAGGGCATGGTCACCCGAGGCTTAACACTCAGGTCTGTATTGGTGCCGGTCCAGGAGGCTCCCTAGTGCTGGAGTGGGGTGCCTTCCTGTGCTGGCATCCGTATGATCGGACTGCTCAACTACATGGTTATACAAACATATCTAAACTAAACTACTTCCGAATCCCCTGAAGGAGGGATGGTGGACTGCTGGAAGAGGGAAACTGGGTTCACGCTTTACAGTACATGGTGCAAAAACAAGGAGGCTCCCTGGCATCTCTTCCTTATATGTATATATCTATATTTGCTGCGTTGATTTTTTCTTGTTTGTTATTAATGAACTCTCTGTTAATATAAAGTGACTTTTAAAAACGTGCAAAAGAACAATAAGGTGTTATAAACAATCGCTGAAGAAGGAGTACTGAGGGGCCATTCTTGATAGACGAGAATACAGTCCTCAGTAACCTACACTCAGCTTGATGAAAACCAATGAATGTCAAGAACTTATGATGGCCGAGTAATTAGGGATCGATGGAGAATTGCCGCCTAAGTAGACAAGGCAATCTGCTTTGCAGACTACAAGCAATTTCATTAATGCTCTGAGGAATGATCAAACAAGGGTCATGTGTACCTTTTGGCATATTGATGAACCTTGCTGCACACTCGATAAACATGTTTGCCAAAGGTACATACTGTTATGCTATTACTGTATATCTTTGTTGGGGAATATGGACGTGGCAACAAAGTGATCAGAAAGGTTCCCTGCCGTTCAAACAAAAGGCAAGTTCAATGCCCTGCTGCACCGTGAAACAACTTAATGACTGAATTTCTTTAAAGCACTGACTGAATTTCTTTTAAACAGACTTTACTGATCTTCCACGAGACCCACCGAAATGTCACAAATACATCCCATGATATCATTACACTAGTCCGTAATGAGTCAGCCCGGTATTCAGTATGGACGGTGGGTATTAGAACCAAGGTGGCGACGTACGAAGTGTGTGATACGTCAGAGGACTGTTGAGCCTATACATAGATCAGACACATAAATAACAAGGAAAAATAAAATGAAAGAAAAAAAAAGAAAGTACAGTTTTCACCAGTTGTCTCCAGTATTGAAAAGTATCCTTGTTCACATATTTCATCTAATTCACACTGCTGATTCATTGTTACTTTTGGCAATAAAAAATTCTTTGATCGTCTTACTTCTAAGGTGGAAAACATCTTATTAATTTCTCCTTTCTCTGAAATCTCCATTCTAGGTGATTCCAGTGTTCACCACCACCTTTGGCTCACCTCTCCTTCCCATCTGGTGAACAAGCCTTTGTCTTATCTATCCTTAATGACCTAGAGCAGCTTGTACAGCACCCTACCCGTATCCTTAACCTGCTTGGAGAGAGTTCCAAGATACTTGACCTTTTCCTTACAATTAATCTTTCTCTCCACTGGGCTTCTCCGTTCACAATTTTATCACCTTAACCTGTCCTATCACTCCAATAAGGCCTGTGGACCCTCCCATGAAGTGGCGGCTGTGGCACTTTGGAGTTGCTGATTGTGAGGTCCTCAGGCAGTACTTCTTTGATTTTCCCTGGAATGATTATTGTTTCCATGACGAAGAGCCATCTCAGTGTGCCTCACGAATTACAGACGTTATTCTCTCAGGCATGGAAACATACATTCCTTTCTCTTATCCTGTGACTAATAAAAAAAAAAAATGGTTTAATCACACTTGGTCTAATGTTGTCTACAACAAGGAGAAGGCCTTCAAAAGGTACCTATCTGACCCAACCTACTCCAGAATCTCATCTCTTATATGTTTCTGCCCGGAATCATGCTAAGTCTGCCTTTCATTCTGCTAGAAATGAATTTCATTCGTACTAAATTCTCTGAACTCCAACTCAGATTCTTCCCGCTGTTTCTGGCACCTTGTCAAAAATCTTTCTAATAACTTTACTTCATCATCCTTCCCTCCTCTTTTCTGCTCTGATGACTCTGTAGCTATTTAATCTACTGATAAAGCGGAACTCTTTGCTTAGATTTTCTCCTCCGATTCCACCTTAGACGATTCCAATGCTGTTCCTCCATCATTTCCCCCTTCTGTCTTCCTCATGGCTGACATTAAAATTTCTTCAATTGATATGTTTTCTGCCATCACTAGCCTCAATACTGACAAGGCATATGGGACTGATGGGGTCCCTCCTGTTGTCCTCAAGAATTGTGCTTCTGTGCTTATGCCCTGCCTTGGTAAACTGTCATCTTGCACCTTTCCTTTTTGCTGGAAATTTGCTCCCATTCAGCCCGTCCCAAACAAGGGTGACCATTCCCAGTCCTCGAACTATCTCCCAGTTGCCTTAATATGCTGTATTTTTAAAGTTTTTAAATCTACGCTTAAAGAAAAAAATAATGAAGCACATTTCCCATCATAACCTTTCCGATCGTCAGTATGGGTTCCGCCAGAGACACTCCACTGGCGATCTTCTCACCTCCCTTTCACACTTCTGGTCATCCTCCTTTCAGAACTTTAGCGAAAGCTTTGCCATTGCACTTGACGTCTCGAAGGCTTTCGATCGAGTCTGGCATAAATCTTTAATTTCCAAACTGTCCTATTACGGTTTCTATCCTTCTATCTGTGCTTTCATCTCTAGCTTCCCTTCTGGTCATTCTATTGCTGCTGTTGTAGACAACCACTGTTCTTCTCCTAGGGCTATCAGTAGTGGTGTTCCTCAGGCCTCTGTCCTATCACCAACTCTCTTCCTTCTATTCATCAGTGATCTAAGTTGTTGATCAAACACTACTCACTCAAACGCTGATGACTCCACCCTTCACCTTTCCATCCATTTCCTGCAGCATCCGTCTCAACAGTTACCTCAGCAAACAAGGGATGAGACTATGGCACACTTAATGTATGACATGGCTCATATCTTTGATTGGGGTAGAAGTAATCTTGTTTTTAATGCACCAAGATCTCAGTTCTTACATCTTTCAACCCATCAACATCTACCACAGGAATATCCTTTAATTTCTAACACCGTGCAACCCAGTCCTGCATCGTCTTTGAACATACTTGGGGTTCCATTCTCTCAGGATTTATCTTGGAAAGATCATATTACCTCTCTTGTAAAATCTGCCTCCATGAGATTAGGTGTGCTAAGCCGACTCTGTGCCTTGTTAACCCTACACATTTGTTGACTTTATTCATGGGTTCTATTCGCCCCTGTGTAGAGTGCGACTCTCATGTGTGGGGAGGCTCCCCACATACAACTCTTCTCAGCAAGGTGGAATTATAAGCTTTTCATTTCGTTAACCCTCCTCGTCTTACTGGCACTCTTCAACTTGTATCTCTTAGCTGCACTGTTGCATCTTTATATCCTTTTTATCGTTACTTCAGTGGTCACTGCTCCTCTGAACTGATTGCTTGCATCCCTCCACCACTAGGATGGAGTTGTAGCACCCGTCTAGCAGCAGACTCTCATCCCTTTTCTGTCCAGCTATCTAATGCAAGAGTTAACTCTTACTCTCAGTCCTTCATATATGCAGCAGGTCAGCTCTGGAACTGTCTTCTTCTGTCTGCATTTCCTACTGGCTATGACTAACAGTCACTTAAATGCAATGTATTTAGGCGTCTCGAAATGAACGGATCTTGAATTTGGCTCTCTTTTATCTTGTTTTTACTTTAGCTTGGAGGGAAAAATATGTGGGCTTCTAGCCTTCCTTGCATTAAAAAAAAAAGAAAAAAAAGACGATCCATGAACGGAACATCGAATGGCGTCCACTGAGGTGCACAGCCGTGCTGAATCGGTAGAGAGATGGCCTGCAATCCTAATGGACCCAGGACCGAGTCCCGGCTGGGGCAGGAAACAGTTTAGGGATCTGAATTTCATAAAAGACTTTACTGACCCACTAGAAGACCTTCCGACATGTCGTAAAAATACCCCGTTAATACCAGTACATCAGTCCTGTTATGAGACAGCCCTAGCATGTATTCAGTATGGACGATGGGTGTTAGCTCCGAAATGGTGACGTGTGGAGGTGTGTAGGAGGACTACTAGGCCTTGGGATAGGTCCTGAAGCCTTTGTGCTCAATTGGACACATTAAAAAAGTCTGTGCATAAACTATTATATAAGTTGTTGACTAACTCTCCTCTGCAGTATCTATTGATTGTGTGTGTGTGTGTGTGTGTGTGTGTGTGTGTGTGTGTGTGTGTGTGTGTGTGTGTGTGTGTGTCCTCCTCTGTGGTATCTATTGATTGTGCATGCGTGTGTGTGTGTGTGTGTGTGTGTGTGTGTGTGTGTGTGTGTGTGTGTGAGGAATGCAGTCCACCAGACAGCGGGTCGTTATGGTCAGTCAAGGAGGAGAAAGTGGTGCACCCAGCTCCGTGGATCTTGGTCCCAGGCGTCAACATAACCAAATCCGTCCCTGAATACGCAACACGTCTTGAAGTCCAGCTTGGCATCAAAACTCGTGGTGGACAACTATTCTCAGTAAACTCCTTCTTGCAGAGAAACGGTAACACAGAGGTGAAAATACCGTATACCTATTAAACACATGAGAAGCACTATCAACAGCCATGTCTCCCTTGGTCAGTCATCCAGCAACTTTTCTCCTTACTGTTTATAAATTTTTCGGTGGGTTCCCATACAATATACGTAATCAGCAAGTGGCGGAGGAAACACTGGACAAAATTGAAGCTGGAAGTGGAAAATCCAAGACTGGAAAAAACGAAATAACGGAGAACGCTTGTGTCCAGAGGAGCCCGATGGCAACTGTTTGGTCGATATTCCTTAGCGTCTTGTCAGTCGCCAGTTGCAGCCTATATTTATCTCTTGTTCCATACGAGACTTCGAATACTTGGCTCTTTATTATCAGCAACATTCAGGTCTCTCTGTGTGTCATAATCATGGGCATTCAGCTATACCTGACACTGCAACACAAACTGCTTTCTCGCATAATTCACAATATGCTTGTGGCAGATTTTTTCTGTGAAAAAGTTGTTCAAAGAGATAATGAAGAACGACTTGTGTTCATGGATAGAAAAGACACAAATGGAAATGTGTTGCATGGAACATATATCAACAATAAGAGAACATGCTGTAAGTGCAGAGATTTTCTTGCCTTCTACGTCAGATCAGGTGCCGACTTAACGCTGATGACGCTCATAGGAACTTGGACTATAATTCTGTACGTGACTGACCCCTCTACTATCACTGACGTTGTGCTCACCATCGTCGCCTTCTGCACGAGCATCTACATCTCCCTCCTAGGCCTTCTCATACACACCCTCACACACGTGATCTGCCGCACTCTGGCACTCAAGCTGGAAGTGGAGTTTTCAAAATGTATTCGAGTGGCAACGCAATTCACCTGCCTCTCTTCACATTTCACGCGGAAACTGGTACCCAGACGATGTCGATACTTTCCTCAGTTTCACATATCGAAAGGTTGCAGAAAAATCACAGCTTCAGCCTTTAAAGAATCACAGTATCAGGAAATTAAACTGATCGATTGTAATTTAGTTGAAGATCAGACGGCAGCTACCAGCAACTATAAATTTTTGGACAATATCTATGTCAACCCTCCAGAGCATTCTCTCTCTAATAATAAAAATATGCCAAGCTTCATACAACCTGGGTACGATGGTATGGGGCCTCAGCATAGTACAAGTCCCCATAAACCACAGAGTGACAATGTTAGGAACTGGACGGACTTCATGATGTTTGTTGAGGCGTCTGATGGGATAGTAGAGTTGCTGCTGCAGTACCAAGGTCCTGTGGTGTGTGGCGTGTGCGTGCAAGCGTTGCTGGGTTTGGTGACGACACTGTATGGGTGGCTGAAAGACATCTACAGCCTCTCGCACTTCTCCTTCCTGCAGGGCGTTGGTCTCATGATCAGGCTTTTCTTCATCGTCTGCGCACCCGACACACTTATGCAACAGGTAATTTTTCCTGCTCTCTCTCTCTCTCTCTCTCTCTCTCTCTCTCTCTCTCTCTCTCTCTCTCTCTCTCTCTCTCTCTCTCTCTCTCTCTCTCTCTCTCAATTGCCTTCCTTTTTCCCTCTTTCACACATTTCCTCCTCAAAACACAACCACTCACACTCACACCCACACACACAGAGGCGGGGGATGTAGTAGTGTACTTCGTAATAATTTCTGTGTCAACGTGGTTTCAATTCTCGTTTCGTTTCGTTCGTTTCATAACGTTTGTAAAGGCTCCAACATGCTTGCATGCATCGGCCTTGCTCACCTACTGGTGGCTTTCCAAGATGCCCAATATCTGCCACCGCCCTTATTCAGTTCCCTATCCCAGAGGTTACATCCTAAGACCTCGTCCTAAGACTTTTCTGGTATGCGTCTCGTAACCCTACAGTCAACGCTCATACTTCTCACCCTGTGCACCCAGTTGTCGTTTTCCATTCATTCCACATGTTCATACCATCTTGATGTGCTCTTCCTCATCACAACACTAATAATTATTCAAGTACCATCCTCCCTTTCACCACTTCATTCGCAATCCTAACCACCATCACCCAGGCCTCTTATTCAAGGACGCATCACACATCTATGTAATCATTATCATCTCCGTGCGTTGAAGACTACGAATATCATCTTTCCTCCCCGGGTCTCATTATCGTACAACATTACTCTCCTAACACATGCGGCAAACAAGGGCCAGGACCTCAAGCACAAAGGGAGAGTCTTCTCAGTGTTAAGAGCGGCAACAGCTTCTTGAACTTCCAACCACTACTTACCCTAGCCACAAAACTAGCCCCAGCCCCACCTCGTGCACAAAACATGTCCCTCCAATAACAAAACTCCACACACTCAAGAGACTCTCCAGATATAATAGATCAATCCTTTTCCGCCTTTCGATCTATGCATGCTCTCCCTTACACACCTCACGCACGATATCAGCATCATTTCCCACCCTGTCTCCAATACCACTATGTCTCATTTCCACCAACTTATCACAAACACTCCACAAGATGAATTATTTCGCACATCCTTGTGGCAAACTGCATAAGGCCATACTTCCTCTGCTCTGACCATAGAGGTAGGAATACCTACCTCTATGGCTCTGACAGTACTGCCACCAACTCTGGGTGACATCACCTTTTTTTTTTTTTTTCCCTCGTTGACTCTCAAACCTTTCTAACCCATTCCATCCCTCCACTTATTAAATCTTTCCTCTGCCTCCTTCTCATTCTCCGCGATCAGCACCAAGTCATCAGCATACAACATCTCCCATGAGAGTCCAGTTATGAAGCCACGTGATGGAGTTTCAAGCACCCTGACAAATAATAAGGGGCTGACTGGGTGAAAACGGTCTTACTCATAATTCATCCATAAGGTCATCAGTAACTGTGGCACCGTAATGGTGTGTGTGTGTGTGTGTGTATATACATATATATATATATATATATATATATATATGTGTGTGTGTGTGTGTGTGTGTGTGTGTGTGTGTTATGGCTATTTTGCGAAATCGGTGATTTTACAAAATCCCTCCCCCCCCCTTTTTTTTCCGAAATCACCGACAAAACTTATTGACCGAGTGAGGGAAATAACTGAGGAATTAGTTGCAGAAGAACAGGGAGGTTTTAGGAAGGGAAAACGTTGTACAGATCAGATATTCATCCTAAGGTCTTTAATGGAAAAGTTTCTAGAGAAAGGAATGAAGTTGTATGCAGCCTTCATGAATCCGGAGAAAGCATATGACAGTGGACAGACAAGGAATTTGGAAACTATTAAAAGTATATGGAGTAAATTGGAAGCTGCTGAATGCCGTGTATGAGGGTGCTAAGGCTGCAGTGCGTGTGGATGGTGAACTGAGTGAATTTTTCTATCTGAATGTTGGGTTGAAACTGGGATGTGTCATGTATCCATGGTTGTTCAGTCTGTGTGTGGATGGGGTTACAAAAGAGATACAAGGTAGGGCAGTGGATGTTGGAGCGGCCCTAATGAAGAGGGCCGAGTTTGGAAACTTCATGTTCTGTTGTTTGCAGATGATACTGTGTTGTTAAGTGAAGACAAAGGGGAACTGCAAGGCTTGGTGAATGAGCTTGGGAGAGTGTGTAAGAAATGGAATCTAAAGGTGAATGTAGGGAAGAGTAAAATTGTGGTCTTCGAGAGAAATGAAGTCACTGAGTGCACAGAGATGTTGGATGATGAGGAAATGGAAAATGTGAGTGCATTTAAGTACTGTGGTGAGTAAGGATGGAAGTTTGGAGGATGATATGCTTGAAAGAGTACAACAGGGAAGGACGGTTGCTGGTGCTTTGAAATCCGTGATAAGAAATAGAGAAGTGTGCATGGAAGTAAAAAAAAGTTGCTGCATGATAGTATTGTGATACCAGCTCATCCAACGTATGGAAGCGAAGCTTTGACCGTGTTGGAAGGACACAAGTCAAGAGCGAGAGCAGTGGAAATGAGTTATATGGGAGGAGCATATGGAGTAGCATGGAGAGAGAGACTGACAAATGAGGAAGTGAAGATGCATTGTGGTGTGGATTTGGATATGATAGAAAGCATTCGGAGAAACGCTATGAGGTGGTTTGGCCATGTGGAGGGAATGGAAAGCGAGAAACTAACGAGGAGAATGTATGTGAGTGAGGTGGAGGGGGGGGGAAGAGGGAGGAGGACACCGAGGATGAGATGGAGGGATGAAGTGGAGAGGTATATGAGAAAGGGATGTGTGAGCTGGGGAGAGGCCAGCGAAATGGCGGGGACAGGGCGACATGGAGGCGATTTGTTTGTGAACACCACCTACGGGATTAAGGCGTCTGATTATAGATAGACAGACCGTCAATGTCTGGTTACTTTACCAAATTCCCGGAAAACTGGCGATTTTGCAAAACTATCTGTATCTTCTAGGAGCATTTTGTGAAATCACTAGTAACTGGGGATTTTGCAAACGTATCGATCACCTCCTCGAAGATTGTGGAAAATCCTCAAACAGACTCGGGTATTTTGCAAAATCGCCAGTATTGTAGTTTGTATGTTTGAGGAAGCTTTGAACAGGCTTTTTTTTTTTTTCTCTCTCCTTTTTTTACCCATGTTGTACTCAGGTTTTCCATGAACTGGTTGCCGGTGACTATCAAAAAAAGGATTGATTATTGTCAATGATTGGTTCTCATCTTTTCAGATGAGATTGGTTTCATCTCAGTGGCTACTTAAATAGCCAGAACTATCGCATTTGGCCAACAGAAAACCCGCATTCTGTTGATGAATCTCCTCTACACCCACAAAACACAGGCGTATGGTGTGCTGCCTTAAGTAAGAGAGTAGTCGGGCCCACTTTTCTTTAGGACACTGTGAATGCAAAACGCTACCGCAAGACCGTGATGCAGTTCAGTGCCCTGCCGGAGGAAGATGAGTGAGATTGTTGGGTTCAGCTGGATGGTGCTACCAGCCACACCGCCGTCTCTACTATGGAAAAGGTTCACGTTTTATTATCATTATTCCCCCCCCCCCCCCGGGGAGGGGGAAACAATGCTTTCTAGAGGATTCTGGCCACCAAGATCGCAAGATCTTTCTATTCTGGATTTCTTCTGGAGTTTCCTAAAGGACAAAGTGTACAGAAGTAATCCTCACACTCTCGATGAACTAAAGGCAAACACTACAGCTGGAATCCAGACAATAACTATATGAAGGAACATAGTTACTCGTGTAGACAAGTGTCTTGAATAGAAAAGTAGTCACTACCAACACAAGCTGTAGACTATACCATTTCTGTAATAAAGTACTCTATAAAAAAAATGTAATAAGAAACAAGGATGTACTTTTAAGTTGATAAAATATCTATCTATCTATCTATATCTATCTATATAAATATGTATATTTATGTATATATATATATATATATATATATATATATATATATATATATATATATATATATATATACTGTATATATATATATATATATATATATATATATATATATATATATATATATATATATATATATATATATATATATATATATATATATATATATATATATATATATATATATATATATATATATATATATATATATATATATATATATATATATATATATATATATATATATATATATATATATATATATATATATATATATATATATATATATATATATATATATATATATATATATATATATATATATATATATATATATATATATATATATATATATATATATATATATATATACATATATATATATATATATATATATATATATATATATATATATATATATATATATATATATATATATACCCCCCTGGGGGTAGGGGGGTTTCAAGAATACTCCCCCAGTATCCCTGCTTGTCGTACGAGGCGACTAAAAGGGTTGGTGGTGGGTTAGTGCCCCACCCCGTAAAAAGAACTAACTAAAAAAGCAAATAAAGCGCCTCGGACCAGGACGGACCATACGTTGACGACTAAGGAACGGACAAAGGACATTCTGAGGGTAGGAACGTGGAATGTGAGAGGAGTGAATGATGAAGTGAAAGAGAGAGAGATTGTTCAGGTGCTTGAGGATGCAAAAGTGGATATATGTGGATTGATTAAAACTAAATGGAAAGGTGAAAGGGTGAGAGAATGAGAATATGGTTTAGGTGTATGTGCGGGAGTCAATGAAAATGAGAGGGCAAGAGAGGGAGTGTGTCTGATGATAAGCAAGACGTGGAAGGAGAATATAAGAGAGTATGGAACAGTGGGTGCAAGGATTGTATGGGTGAGGATGAAAGTTGGTATACAAGCGTGGGCGATTGTATGTGTGTATGCTCCAACAGAGGACAGAGTGGCAAGAGTGAAAGATGAGTTTTGGGCGAGAGTAGAAGCATGTATGGTCAAATTTGAGAGGAGCGAGAGAGTGCTTTTGATTGGAGACATGAATGGCAAAGTTGGGAATGTACGAGTGGATGGAGTGGTTGGTCAGTGGGGTGTGCCAGCTGAAGTAGATGGGAATGGTAGTGCGTTGGTGGACATCTGTGCTGGTAAGGGGTTGGCAATAGCCAACACCTACTTTCGGCATAAGATGATCC